>NC_090265.1:1303886641-1304490213 GCF_040414725.1 Anabrus simplex
GTGCTGAGTCAGACACGGTGCAACGTAGAGATTACCATGTGTGAAACAGGAAGCCTTCAAATGAACTTCGCTATAGTGTAACGTTGGACCCTGAGCCTTATTAATAATCATATTATAATCTAATCTCACTGGAAATTGTAATAGTTTGAAACAAAATGGCAAACAATTTGAGATCAGTGGAACTCTTGATATGAAAACCGAAGCTTTCCTTTTTCTTTGCCGGATAGGACTACCTTAGCCTACTGTCTCAATGATATTGTTAAGGAGTTGTTTTAGTAAGTATCTGCTTTATATTAAAGAATTGCAGAAAATACTCACAGATGTACTCAAGCAGCAAACTGTTATGGTTCTGAGATCACCATACTCCTGTCAGATTAATCAAAGATGTTATATAAAATCAAGGAGTACACATCACACCCTTCTAGAGTACATTCTCACTCCGATCCTTCCAGTACATTCTCACTCATTTGAATACATTCAGTGACGAAGTCAGCCACTTAGAAGCCCCACATCTCCCACACCACCACAGCTACAGACACGCAACCCCTATTCTACACGGCTACTAACTCACACAAACTCTAGTGGTCTGCGACGGGTAGTTGGGTATGCAAGGTGAAATATACGAACCCACACGTATATTTTTATATATAGTCGGCCAATTTCAACCTCCACATTTCCAACACCAGCACAGCTACTGACACAGAACCACTACAGTACGTTAGACGATAGGAGACACCAGGCTACTATCAAACACAAACACCAGTGATCTGCGATGGTGGGTAGTTGTGGCTGAAAGGTGAAATATACGGACACAGTTTTTTTTTATAGTAGGCCGCTTGCAAACCCACTTCCACACCCCCCATTTCCCACACCACTACAGCCACCGACAAAGAACCACTACAGTGCACGATGGGAGACTCCAGGCTACTTTCGCACACAAAACACCAGTGTTCTGCGGTGGAAAGTTTTGGCTGCAAGGTGAAATATACGGATAAATTACAACATACTGCACTAATAATGTTAATAACTTCAATGCAGCATGATAATATGGATGCTTTAATTATCCTGCCTGCGTAGCGTAGATTATTATACCCATCTAAAAATGATAATCAGTAAATGAAATTACTCGTTAAAGCACCGCACTCTAAATCAAAATTATAACACTCCGGCATTACCTGATAACCCCAGTAACTGAAAGATTTCTGAATTATTATTATTATTATTATTATTATTATTATTATTATTATTATTATTATTATTATTATTATTTCAGCTCACTCTTTGGTGGTAGACTAGGCCATTCTAAGGAATTTAAAATTAAATTATAAGACGTCAATGTTCCTACGTTGTTAGTAACTCTTCAGGAATCAATAGCAAACTACTGTGCGTTTACAGTTGTTGAGTGGGGTAGTGGGGTAAGGTCGATGAGGGAAAGTTACTGGGAACTCCAAGCTTGCTTCTTGGCAGGGGCGAGGAGAGAGGCAGTCACCTGACTTGGAAATAGCGGTGTCGTCTTGGTGATCTTGATTATTGTTGTTGCAACATTACATGAAAGATTGGGAATTTTGGACCGGTAGTACTGTGCAGTCCACCTCATAAATGTGGAGGCCATTGATTGATTGATTGATTGATTGATTGATTGATTGATTGATTGATTGATTGATTGATTGATTGATTGATTGATTTTTAAAAGACAAAATTGTTTCAATTATTTCAGCCCCGGTGTGGAGGTATATTTCAAACGCATGTTAATGCGTTATCTGTCAAGCACTACATGACACAGTGGTGATCATAGGACACAATGGAGAATTACTGGGGGCAAAATAAGCTCTTCGCTATGTGGAAGGTTAACGGATGAAATAAACGAAAATGAAGCTCCTCACAGTGAGGAGAGCAATGAGATTGTTATAGACATCGGCCTTTCAACGCTGTATCCCAGTTTCAAATCTCAGTTGGTGCATGCGAAATTTCTGCTGGATAAAGCGGAGGTGGGTCAGGTTTTTCTCTGGGTACTGAGCTTTTCCCTGTCATCATTCAATCCAGCAACACACTCCAGTATCATTTCATCTGTCAGTCATTAATCATTGTCCCAGAGGAGTGCGACAGGTTTCGGCAGCCGCTACCCCTCACCCTATCGAATGACTAGAAAAAGGCTGTGGATTTCCTTTTTTCCTTTCAATACTCAATAACCAATCATTTTCCATCGTCCCGGACTGCGACCGGGTAGGCCCATTAGTCATTGTGATGCCGTTTTAACAGTAGCTGCCGTAACTATGGGGGAAATCAAGGCTGCTTAAATCTGGCTCCTTGTGTAGTATTATCCGCGATTTAGAGCAAAAACTCTCAAAGATTGTTCTGGGTGTAGTATAGAATGAACACCATCCGTCAACCTTACCGCCGACCTGGGTGGCTCAGTTGGTTAGTCGTAGTCTTTCTGAGCCTATATTCCCGGGTTTAAATCCACCTCAGATCGGACATGTAAAATGTGTTATGAAGGTAAAATTTCCGTGTTTGTTGGCTTTCGAAACGTTAAAGAAATTGCGCGGAGTTCGGACACCACCGCGCCTGTTAAGAACTAGCATTAGGGCGGACCTAAAACAATCTTCATTAGTAGGCTATTACATAAACTTAACTGCTGTTTAGCTACCCAAACCCGACAACCTATGCACAATTACTCCTTCAAAGAATTAATTACATGTGTTTCAAAGATCAATTAAATCATTTTCCACGAACGTACATAAAGTTCCAATGACTGTCGGACAAGCGTCCGTATCCTACTTTATAGGAAAAGTCCCCACAAATTCATGAGAATTGATGGATAATGGAAAAATGAAGGGCTATTAACCCACTAAAGTATATTACAAGATTGTTTCAATAATAAGCTGGCAAGACTGTGCCTCACAGCTACAGGCCCTAGATGTAAATTAAATTACATAAAAATAGGGGAGTATAAAGAATAATTGTGCTTTGCGGAAATTTTCATCCCAATGGTGCACACCTTTTAAACGAATACAAATACATACACACCAGAAATTAGTTACGTAGTGTTTGGACAAATTGCATTTCTTCTTTCTTCTTTTTTGGTACAGCTTGCTTTACGTCTCAGCGACACAGACATGTCTTAACGGTGACGATGGGATAGAATAGGGCTTGGAGTGGGAAGGAAGCGCCCATGACCTTAATCAAGGTGTGAAAAAGGGATACCACGAAAAACCATCTTCAGGGCTGCTGAAAGCGGGGGTAAAATAACCATTAACTCCCGAATACAAGTTTACAGCTGCGCGAACCTAACCGCACGGCCAACTCTCTCGGAAGGAGTAATTGTTACTACAAGTTGCTGAAGAGAAATCCATACATACATTACATACATTATCATTATAGACTGTTATACCTTTCAGCGTTCAGTCTGCAAGCCTCTGTGAATTTACTAACCGTCGCTACAATCCTTGATTTACAACTAGTGTTGTGGCCTCATTTAGTTCTATACCTCTTATCTTTAAATCGTTAGAAACTGAGTCTAACCATCGTCGTCTTGGTCTACCTCTACTTCTCTTACCCTCCATAACAGAGTCCATTATTCTCCTAGGTAATCTATCCTCCTCCATTCGTCTCACATGACCCCACCACCGAAGCCGGTTTATGCGTACAGCTTCATCCATCGAATTCATACCTAAATTAGCCTTTGTCTCCTCATTCCGAGTGCCATCCTGCCATTGATCCCACCTGTTCGTACCAGCAATCATTCTTGCTACATTCATGTCTGTTACTTCTAACTTATGAATAAGATATCCTGAGTCCACCCAGCTTTCGCTCCAGTAAAGCAAAGTTGGTCTGAAAACAGACCGATGTAAAGATAGTTTCGTCTGGGAGCTGACTTCCTTCTTACAGAATACTGCTGATCACAACTGCGAGCTCACTGCATTGGCTTTACGACACCTCGATTCAATCTCACTTACTATATTACCATCCTGGGAGAACACACAACCTAAATACTTGAAATTATCGACCTGTTCTAGCTTTGTATCAACAATCTGACCTTCACTTCTGTTGAATTTCTTACCTACTGACATCAATTTAGTCTTCGAAAGGCTCATTTTCATACCATATTCATTGCACCTATTTTCAAATTCCAAGGTATTAGACTGCAGGCTTTCGGCACAATCTGCCATTAAGACCAAGTCGTGGGAATAGGCCAGGCTGCTTACTACATTTCCACCTAACTGAATCCCTCCCTGCCATTTTATATCTTTCAGCAGATGATCCATGTAAACTACGAATAGCAAAGGTGAAAGATTTCAGCCTTGTCTAACCCCGGTAAGTACCCTGAATCAAGAACTCATTCTACCATCAATTCTCACTGAAGCACAATTATCAACATAAATGCCTTTGATTGATTTTAATACTCTACCTTTAATTCCATAGTCCCCCACTATGGCGAACATCTTTTCCCTCGGTACCCTGTCATATGCTTTCTCTAGATCTACGAAACATAAACACAACTTTCTACTCCATTCTAAGCATTTTCCAATTACCTGGCGCATACTGAAAATCTCATCCTGACAGCCTCTCTGTGGTCTGCAACCACACTGGTTTTCATCCAACTTCCTCTCAACGACTGATCGCACCCTCCCTTCCAAGATGCCAGTGAATACTTTCCCTGGTATACTAATCAATGAGATACCTCGATAGTTGTTGCAATCCTTCCTGTTCCCTTGCTTATAGATAGGTGCAATTACTGCTTATGTCCAATCTGAAGGTACCTTACCAACACTCCATGCTAATTTTACTACTCTATGAATCCATTTCATCCATTCCTTCCCACTATACTTCACCATTTCAGGTCTAATTTCATCTATTCCTGCTGCTTTATGGTAATGGAGTTTATTTACTATCCTTTCCACTTCCTCAAGCGTAATTTCACCATTTTCCTCCTCCCCATGAGCTTGGCTGTTCGCAACACCACCAGGATGATTTCCTTTTACATTGAGAAGATGTTCAAAATATTCCCTTCGCCTCTCCAGTGATTCCCTGGGATCTATTATGAGTTCACAATTACTCAAAACACTGTTCATTTCCTTTTTCCCTCCCTTCCTAAGATTCTTTATTACTGTCCAGAAAGGTTTCCCTGCTGCTTGACCTAGCCTTTCCAGGTTACTATCAAAATCTTCCCACGACTTCTTTTTGGATTCAATTTGTTTCGCTCTGTTTCTTTCATCTACGTAAAAATCTCTGTCTGCCTCTGCCCTTGTTTGGAGCCATTTCTGTTTACAAGCTGTTCTCACTTCATCATTCCACCAAGATGTTCGCCTTTTCTCGTCTTTACACACAGCTTTTCCTAGGCATTCCCTTGCTGTTTCTATTACAGCATCCCTGTATGCCACACATTCACTTTCTATATCCTGAACCTGCTTACTGTCCACTGTTCGAAATTACTCACTGATCATATGCATGTACTTCTGTCTAATTTCCTCGTCCTGGAGATTTTCTACACTTATTCGTTTGCAGACAGATTTCACTTTCTCTACTCTAGGCCTAGAGATACTCTCTTCACTACAGATCAGATAGTGGTCTGTATCATCGAAAAATCCCCGGAAAACTCGTGCCTTCCTAACAGATTTCCTGAATTCTAAGTCGGTTAGGATATAGTTTATTATGAATCTGGTACCTCTAGTCTCCCATGTGTAGCGGTGAATAGCGTTATGCTTGAAGAATGTATTTGTAACTGCTAAACCCATACTAGCACAGAAGTCCAGCAAACGCTTCCCATTCCCATTAGCTTCCACATCTTCCCCACATTTACCAATCACCCTTTCGTATCCTTCAGTTCTATTCCCAACTCTCGCACTGAAATCGCCCGTTAGCACTATTATATCCTTGCTGTTGACCCTGACCACGATGTCACACAATGCTTCATAAAACTTGTCAACTTCATCCTCATCTGCACCCTCTCATGGTGAATACACGGAGACAATTCTAGTCCTAATTCCTCCAACTGACAAATCTACTCACATCGTTCGCTCATTTACGTGATTAACAGAAACTACGTTGCGTGCGATGGTATTCCTAATAAGGAGCCCTACCCCAGACTCTGCCCTTCCCTTTCTAACACCCGTCGAGTACACTTCATAATCTCCTCTCTCTTCCTCGTTATCTCCTCTTACCCGAATATCACTTACTCCTAGCACATCCAGATGCATCCTCTTTGCTGAATCAGCAGTTCTAAATTCAAACATAAATAAATGACTAGGTTTCGGAAATGAAAAAAAGATAAAAGCACGATTCCCTCATTAATTCAAAATGGAAATCATATCCTCGACTTACAAAAGGTGTTCAATGTGACCAACATAACCCCTTTGCAGCGACGAAGGCAGCTTCCTCATAGGCCTACACGTTCACACGTTGTGATGTTCCTTATTAAGGCTAGAGTACCAAATACACGACTTTGGAAGTCTTTGGGATCATGCACTTCACCCCTGCACACCAGTTCCTTCATGGCCCCAGAAATAAAAATCCTAGGATTTCAAATCGGGCTCCCGGACGGCCACTGAACTGCAGCATTTTGACAAATACAGTGGCCCGAGAATGTCGTTTCTAAGTACTCTCGCACCGGCCAAGAAATTTCAGGGGGTACACCGTCGTAAAGAAACTGCGTATTTCCTCCATCTCTACGCATGTGCTGAGGAATCCCAACTGGAACCTCCAGCAAAATTTCAGTTAGAAACTGCAAATGCTGTTGGCCTGTCAAACGCGGTGGGTGTCCCTAGTAATTTATACCAATACATTAAATGAAAATCTATCTTGAAAGGGAACCTGAACAACACTATGGGGGATTTCCTCAACACAAGATTGGGGTGTTATGAGAATTTAGTAATATGTGTGAAACGTAATTCATCAGCAGCTAAAATTATTGGGAGAAAATCCAGTTGTTGAGGTTGTTTTCTTGTTTACTCAAGACCATTGTGAAAATCGTTGCCTACAGGGAAGGTCTGCTGATTGGAGGTGTTGAAAACGTTGCATGTGATATTGGTACAACTACTCCGCAGGTCTTCAATGTACAATGTAGTGAGACACACACACCTCACGGGCAATGTCCCTGGTACTCCCTGATCATTGTCTATCGCGTTCAGGATTTCTTCCTCAGCAGCCAGCACACGTTACTGTCACGAACGGTCCCTTTCAATAAAATTGGCCCGTGGTACTTCAATGCCTCAAAGCCTGTAAAGCTCCGTAACAAATATCCGGTCACATGGATGTCTAAGTTTTCTACTGCCCTTCCGGTGTCACATATTATTTCGCCATAAATTAATAATATTTCACGCATCTCGATCATACATTCAGCAAGATGCAAAGCTTAAAGCTGCATTTGTAGAAATGTTTTTAATAAACTTTGATTTTTGTGACGGCTTTTCTAGCACTAGTAGAAGATTTTCGGTGATCTATATACATTTTAATAATAATAATGTTATTTGCTTTACGTCCCACTAGCTACTTTTTATGGTCTTTGGAGACGCCGAGGTGCCGGAATTTAGTCCCACAGGAGTTCTTTTACGTGCCAGTAAATCTACCGACACGAGGCAGTCGTATATGAGCACCTTCAAATACCACCGGACTGTGCCAGGATCGAACCTGCTAAGTTCGGGTTAGAAGGCCAGCGCCTTAACCGTCTGAGCCACTCAGCCCGGCTATATACATTTAAAAAATTGTATAGTCTATTCATAACTTTTTAACTGTAGCTCAGTCTTACTGGCTACCTTTGCTAGAAGACTGTTTCTAAAACTATATTTAGCAGGGTTATAACTATTCACGCATACATTATTTGCTGGTAATTTTAAATTATATGGTTGATAGCACAATATGCAAATAATAATAATAATAATAATAATAATATTAATAATAATAATAATAATAATAATAATAATAATAATAATAATAATAATAATAATATCAGGCAAGGTATTTGAGTGGTTCAGACTGTTGAGGCGCTGGCTTTCTAGGCCTAAGTTGGCAGGTTCGACCCTGATTCAGTCCGATGGTATTTGAAGGTGCTCAAGTAAGTCAGACCCGCGTTGGTATATTTACCGGCACGTAAAAGAACTCCCACGGGTCAAACTTCCAGCACCTAGGCGTCTCCTAAAGCCGTAAATGTAGTTAGTGGTACATAAAACCAATAACATTATTAGCTAAGATGTTCACTTCAACTCGTAAATCGTCAAGGACATCGGAAATATGTTTTCACTTTTAGTAATGTTACCACGGGGCTCATAATCGAACTTCCAGTACTCTTTCAGGATGCCAGTATCTGAGGAGATAACGGTATTAACTTTGTTATTCCCTTAAAGGGAACCCAGTCTTGAACTAATTGAAATGTATGTACCGTAGTGATTCCTGACCATGTAAGTTTGGTTCTATAGATCTAGTTATCTGGAAAATACTACACATAATGTAACATATATTGTTCACTAATGTGGAAGAATTCATGCCTAGATCTGTTGACTGTAGTTTATTACGGCTTTCGAAATAGGCTGCTGAAATAGCTGCCTATGTCATGTTATATAGGCTAGATACACTCTTCTCATAACCTAATGATTTACCATTTAAAACGAAATTGATATTTTGAACTTTTAAAGTATAATAACACAATCGCATATCATATTAATCGAGTAGCTTTTTTCCTGTTGTCATAAATTTACTATGGGAGCAAGTTGGGAATACGATAAGTACGTGTAGTAAATGCCAGTAGTGTAGCATTAGTAGCTCTTGTGAAAAATGTGTCTAAATTCTGGAATTATACATTTTCGTTAAATAGGGAAAGAAAATAGACACCAATGTAAACTCACGTACATCAAATTTGGAGCAATCCTGCCCCATACTTCGCTTGCCCCTCAACCTCTTCATCAATTTCCTACTTCTTTGCAAGATTTCTCCAAGTTCTTTCCTCCTTAGTCATTTTCAGTTCATATTTCTCCGACTGTAGGAGTCGCTGAACGTCAATGGCCCGAAGTGCCCTTCTCATGTTAGGTCCACTTTTGATCCCAAAATAGTCCATAACTTTCAGTCAACTGCGGACACCATCATTAAAACAAATTACAGCGTCCATCACACACAACTGTATTGTTTTGAGGCCAACAAAGATTGTTTCTGCAAGCGTTCCCATATTACAGTACCTATGTTGGTAAAAGTTTCGTTCGGATTTAGCATTTTGCCATGAAAACAATTCGAGAGCAAAGAAAATTTTGCAAGATCACTATATATAGGTTTAATTGCTTCAGATACATCATAAAGCAGAGGGTGAGTATGAACAAACTACAAAAACAGTTCGTCTAGAAATGCATGATGCTTTAATATACTACATTTTTCCTTTCATAACCTTCGCAATTTGAATTCGAAACACAGTGCTGTTCCCTCCCCTCGTTGTTTCTTTCGGCAGTTTTTATAACTACTTTAAGAATTTTGTCACTAATAATTCTTAAACCGAGCTTGCATTCCGGAGATAGTGGGCTCGAACACCACTGACTGCAGCCCTGAAGATGGTTTTTTGGGGTTTCCCATTTTCACACCAGGAAAATGCTAGAGCTGTACCTTAACTAAGGCCACGCCAGCATCTTCCCACTCCTAGTCCTTTCCTAGCGCATCGTCGTCGTATGACCTAACTGTGTCGGTGCAACGTAAAGCAACTTATAATAAATAATTCTTAAACCCACGATTCATCGAGCTTGAAAGGTTGTAAACAATTCAATTTATGGGTTGAACTCACAAAAAATCCAATAAGGAATTCCACGTTATTTGTGGCTCACACCGAACTAAACCTTGTAGCCAGCCAAAGTTTCAGCAGAACTCTCATGGAGTGAATTTCCACCACTACGTCTATCGTTCGATACTCAATTCCCTCAAGTCGTTACTTTTCTTACTAAGGAATGTCTGCAGCAATGAGGCTCCCACCACAATCCATAATTGACTAACTTTTCTAAATAGGAAACGGCTTCCCTTTTGTTCACTTCCAGAAAATTCTCACGTTCTTGTCTGTAATTTGTTTCCTTAGAGACGCGAGCAGGTAGATTTCGATGACCTGGAATAAGTGAACAGGCCAATATGCTTATATGCAGTCACTTGTGGGGTTTGAAATGACGTGTCAAACAGCTTTTTGCAACTAATGATTAATCCGTTGAAGAGAGACCACACTAATTAAGGTGTGGTCTGGCAGTATAGACTACTATTGGACAAACTCCTATTTCGACTTCTTGACATGCCGGACAGAATTTTTCAACCTCGTGGGGATAAGATTTTGGCTCGCTAATGACCAATTAACAAAAATTGGGTCTTGGTACTAGCATGCAATGTAAATATCGATGCAATTAGATATTCTTTTCATGGATAGTCATTTTCAAATTTTCCATGATATCAATGAAATCTCACCTGCGTGTCTCTTTAACTGCCATCCAGTTCATTTGAAACATACTCCTTCCTTATCTTAGAAGTGAAGCTTCCACGGTGTGAAGAATTATTTAATTTAATTTCCGGGTTGAACCGTGTTGTACTTGTCTGCACATCACGTACAGTTTGCCGACGTTTCGAATACATTGCAGTATTCTTTGTCAAGGCGACTGAAATACCCCTACTCGATCCGAGGTAATCAGTCTCCCAGGCAGAAATTACACTACTAGAGTGGCCCTGATCTTGGCCTTTTATATCCTAGCCTTTCTGGCTGACGTAAGCCCTGGCTGTCTCGTGAGTATTCTGGAAAGTGTGTGTCACAGCCAGGTAGTGGGGGCTTGCCCACGCTGTTATGTAATGGGGTTGCGGCCCGTGTGTTTATGTTGTGGTCTGTATGTCTTAAACTATGAATGATAGGCATCCAAGAATTACTGATTTTATATCCTTCTTCTAAATTTATGTTGTTCGGATGTTTCTTGATTTCGATAGCCTCGCGGATTTTCCTTTCCAGATTCCATGGGATAGCTGATAGGACAGCCTGCTTTTGTGAACAGGGCCATAGCGATATCTGACGCAGAGCACCTCGAGGAAGAGAAAGAACACTTCACGAGAACTCTCAGAAAAAAATGGCTACTCGATCAATAACATCCGACGAGTCCTTAAAAAATCAGAAGAGAGCAAAGAAAAGACCGCCGCAGGAGAATACAACGGGAAAGAAGAACTGACCCGCCCGAAAACAGCGATACTGCCATACATTAAAAACCCTACAGACAGGATCGGCAAGATACTGGACAAATACAACATAAAAACTATCTATAAACCTCACCGTAAGCTAGCCCGTTATCTACCACCAGTAAAAGACACAATAGAATTACAGGCCCCTGGAATGTATCACATTGAATGTAGCTGTGGAGCTTGTTATGTAGGTGAGACAAAACGTCTGATCTCCACCCGCCTAAAAGAACATATCCGTCACACCAAGAACCAAAACACAGATATTTCAGCGGTAGCCAAGCATTCCTATGAAACTAGGCACGGAATGTCATTTGACAAGACCAAGATCCTAGCAGCTATCCCATGGAATCTGGAAAGAAAAATCCGCGAGGCTATCGAAATCAAGAAACATCCGAACAACATAAATTTAGAAGAAGGATATAAAATCAGTAATTCTTGGATGCTTATCATTCAAAGTTTAAGACATACAGACCACAACATAAACACACGTGCCGCAACCCCATTACATAACAGCGCGGGCAAGCCCCCACTACCTGGCTGTGACACACACTTTCCAGAATACTCACGAGACAGCCAGGGCTTACGTCAGCCAGAAAGGCTAGGATATAAAAGGCCAAGATCAGGGCCACTCTAGTAGTGTAATTTCTGCCTGGGAGACTGATTACCTCGGATCGAGTAGGGGTATTTCAGTTGCCTTGACAAATAATACTGCAATGTATTCGAAACGTCGGCAAACTGTACGTGATGTGCAGACAACTACAACACGGTTCAACCCGGAAATTAAATAAATGAAATAAATATTCCTTCCTTTGTGCATTCAAAAGAATCTTTATATTTTATTTAGATTGTTTGACCTCAGTTTCCTAATGCCTTGTGTCTGTAAAATTTACTATGCGCATTAAGCAGACTAGATTGAACACTTTCTTTTAAACACGTATGGTGTAATAGTAGTAATCTCATTGGGAAATTGTTTGAACCTTCCTTTGATAACCGAGTACATAAGAAATGTGAAAATACTGTCTACATACCAACTGGTGTTCACCTCGAATACCTCATAAACAGCTAAAGGTATCGAAAACCTCTCTACACTTTTGGTAATGTTACCAAACTGCTCATAATCGAACTTCCAAGAATTTTCCAAGGTGTAATTTATTTTCTCAGATAAAGGTACATAGCCGGGTAGTGTGTCACAGAAGGTTGAGGCGCTGGCCTTCTTACCCCAACTTACCAGGTTCGATCCTGGCTCAGTCCGGTGGTATTTGAAGGTGCTCAAATACGTCAGTCTCGTGACGGTAGATTTACCGGCACGTAAAAGAACTTCTGAAGGAAAAAATTCGGGCACTTTGGAGTCTCCGAAAACCGAAAATCATTTAGTGAGACGTAAAGCTGATAACATTGAAATACTTATTATTATACTTATTAATACTTATTACAAAAGGTACTTATTTTAATGAAACTATACAGTTTTCCACACCGAGCATTAGACTCTATTGAATTTCGTTAACACTACCCTTTTTTTCAGAAATCCAGAAAAAAATGTGCCGCTTTCAATTGCGTCCTTTCCAGTTCCTCAGTCAAGTAATCCTGGTGAGGGACCAATCCATTAGAACCGTACTGTAATTGGGGCTTACGAGTGCATATACGCCCTCTCATCTACATCCTTACCACAACCCTTAAATAACCTTAAAACCTTTATTTGCATCTAGAGGCAGCCCATTGAGGTTCTCCCACTCCAACAACACAGTAATTAAAACTCAGAGGACTAACTGAACATGAAATAAAAAAGGAAAGGCTAAAAATAAAGAGGACAATGTTACAAATTACAGTTCAAGAAAAGAAAGTTGTCGCTTTAGAAGCCATTGCGCCGGGCTGAGTGGCTCACGCGGTTGAGGCGCTGGCCTTTTGACCCAACATGGAGAGTTCGATCCAGGCTCAGTCCGGTTGAGAGCTTGCATTCGGGAGGTAGTGGATTTGAACCCCACTGTCGGCAGCCCTGAATATGGTTTCCCATTTTCACACCAGACAAATGCTGGGAATGTACTTTAATTAAGGCCATCGCCGCTTCCTTCCAACTCTTTCCTATCCCATCGTCGCCTGGGTTGGTGCAATGTAAAGCAACTTGTAAGTGCGAGTAAACCTACCGACACGGTGCTGACGTATTGGAGTTCAAATACCACCGGACTGAGTCTGGATAGAACCTGCCAAATTGCTCTCAAAAGACGACGCTACCCAGCTCCACCTTACCCTTCCTTACGGACGTCTATGCGAGGATCACTGCGCTGTGAGAAGTCGTGTGGGGAACAGGAGTTTGACGCGTTGGTCTTCGTGTGTGTTTTCCGATCATCAGTAAGAATTATGCTCACTGGAAACTTATCATTAACTGTTAAAAGTAGTTCAGTAAATTTAGTATATAAAAATCACGCTACCTCTCTGTGTAGTAATTAAAGTTGTAAGGACTCCGATAACCAACAACGTTAACAACAGCAATCCTATGGCTACAGCTACAGCTCAGCTCGACTTGACAACATTTAAGCAGCCTTTGTGTCCCTTTCGATGTTCTGTTTTGTTCTACCAGATGAAAGAGGAACAGATTTCTATTAGCAAAACTATGGTCGATTAATAATTTTGTCGGGTAAACACCAATGGGTCACCGGATATCTGTATATATAAAGTAACTTGTCCTGACTGACTGACTGACTGACTGACTCATCATCGCCGAGCCAAAAGTACTGGACATAAAGAAATGAAATTTTGAGGATACATTTATATTACAATGTAGATGCTCGCTAAGGGAGGATTTTTGGATATTCCGTCGCTAAGGGGATGAAAAGGGCGGTGAATTTTTAAAATGAGTGTATCTATATCTCAAAACTTTAAAAGTTTACAGATTTAAAAATTGATATTTAGATTCTCTTCTAAAAATAAAGAAACACGTATTCTTTTGTTTTCGGAAAATCCCAATAGGAGGGGTGAAAAAGGGTGAAAAACGGGTTGAATGCCTTTAATGAGGATACTTATATCTCAGAAACTGAAGACATTACAGACCTGAAAATTTGTATTTGGGATCTCCTCTAAAAATAAGGGAAAACGTATATTTTTGTTTTCGGAAAATCCAATTAATGGCGGGGGGTAAAAAGGGGAGTGAATTTGTAAAATGAGTGTATCTATATCTCAAAACTTTAAATGTTTACAGATGTAAAAACTGGTATTTACAATCTCCTTTAAAAATAAAGAAACACATATTTATTTGTTTTCGGAAAAACCAATAGGAGGGATGAAAAGGGTGAAAAAGGGGTTGAATGCCTTTAATCAGGATACATATATCTCTGAAACTGAAGATATTACAGACCTGAAAATTTGTATTTGGGATCTCCTATAAAAATAAAGAAACACATTTTTTGTTTTTGGAAAATCCAATTAATGGGGGGGTGAAAGGGGGGGGGGGTGATATTTTAAAACCAACATTAAAAGTTCACAGATTTAAAAATTTGTATTTATAATCTCCTTTAAGAATAATTAAACAAGTATTATTTGTTTTCGGAAAATCCCAATAGGTGGAGTGAAAAGGGTGAAGAAGCGGTTAAATGCCTTTAATGAAGATACTTATATCTCAGAAACTGAAGATATTACACACCTGAAAATTGGTATTTGGGATCTCACTTAAAAACAAATAAACATATATATTTTTGTTTTCGGAAAATGCAATTAATGGGGGTTAAACGGGAACGACAAATTGGGGTGAATTTTTGGAAAGATTATAACTACAGTGTATCTCAGAAACGTAAAATGTTACAGACGTAAAAATAGCTATTTGGAATCTCCTGTAAAGGTAAATAACGTAGGCGATTTGCTTTTGGAAACTCCACTTAAGGGGAAGTAAAAAAGGAATGAGATTTTAAAATGATCATTTCTACAGTATATCTCAAAAACGTAATATGTTACAGAAGTGAAAAATGTTATTTTTTTAATCTCTATTACAAATAAAGAAACATGTAATTTTTGTTTTCGAAAAAACACTTGGAGGGGGGTAAGAGGGAATGAAAAAGGGGTTGAATTCTTTTAATTAGGATAGTGATATCTCAAAAACTGAATATTTTACAGACGTGAAATTTGGTATTTGAAATCTCCTTTAAAATACAGAAATACGTAGTTTTTTGGGAAATCCACTTAAAGGGGGGGGGGCGGAAATTGAAAAGAATAGTTGAAATATTTGTATGAAGATACTGTTATCTCAAAAACGAAAGATTTTGCAGACGTGAACATTGGTATTTGGAATCTGCTTTAAAAGTAAAGAAACACGTATTCTCGGAAAATCCAATGAAGAGGGGGGGGGGGCGGAGGTAAAGGAATTGAAAAATTAATTGAAATAATTGTATGTGGATATGTACATCTAATAAAAACTAAAGGTTACAGACGTGAAAATTGGCATTTGAGTTTCCTTTAAAAACAAAGAAACGCGTTTTTGGGGGAAATCATCATGGGAGGCGGGGGTGAAAAGGAGTTGAATTCCTTTTATGAGGACACATATCTCAAAAACTGAAGATGGTAGAGTCGTGATAATTGGTATTTAGAAGATCCTTTACTAATAAAGAAACAAGTATTTTTTGCCGGAAAATTCACTTCGGGAGAGAGGGAGTGTCAAAGGAAGTGACAAAGTGAATTACTTTTATGGGGATACTCTTATCTAAAAACTGAAGGTAATAGGCGTGGAATCCATGAAGAGACACGCCTCTTTATTCTTGGAGGGGGGGGGGAGGGTTCAAATTGACATCAGTGGGGTGAAAACGTAGTTATTCTTAGAAAAACCGATTGTTTTTAATCTTTCCTGGGTTCGTTTCCAAGAGCCATCTTTTCCTTTGGAAAACTTAGATTACAGTAGGTTCTCCTAGCATATAAATGAAAATTTAAACACATTTGAAATGAACGATAAGAATGATATTGACCGTGAAATTGTTCACCTCTAGAATAAGGTCAATAATGCATGGAAGTACATCATTCGTATCGCCAGAAATCCCACGCACTTGGCTACGCGCGGCAATGGTGCTGGTTTCATTGTAAGTAATGACAATGGCAGCAAATGTAATTTACGGCCAAGTAGCGGTCTTGCATCTCGCTGCGGGGTCCAGAATATCAATAATAATAATAATAATAATAATAATAATAATAATAATAATAATAATAATAATAATAATAATAATAATAATAATAATAATAATAATAATAATAATAATAATAATAATAATAATAACAATAATAATAATAATAATAATAATAATAATAATAATAATAATAATGTTCTGGACCGTCGTCAAAATGTGCGGACCGCGTAGGAAACGGGTCCTGGCCGGGTAATGACTACGTATGCAGTCCGGCCGCGATTCAGTAACGCCAAGGCACCCAAGACGACACCACGCCGGATCTCCTGAAGGATTTGATCCACATTATAAAAGCTTAAGGAAAAGATGGCAAAGATTTAGGGACCCAACTGAAAGGTGGAATACCTGGACCCAGCACGGGAAGTACGAAATCGATTGCTGGAAAGAAAGATTCAAAATGGGAGGCACATTGCCGTAATCTCTCAGAAAACGAGTCAGATCGCGAATTAGGACTGATTATATTTAAAACGTTAATAATTTAATTATAAATTTCAGTATAATACCGTAGCGAAGCACGGGTATCTTGCTAGTAATAAAATAATTTCATGCACCTACACATTTATTGTGAGCCAGTACTTGTTATTTTTGCCTTTATAACAACCTACGAAGAGGTTCCTTCCTTTCCCGGCAGAAGTCACTAAGTCAAAAAATATTAGATTTCTTTTAAATCTGGTACTTCAAATTTGCAAAAATAGTGAAATTATGGAAGTAAGTTGAAGTAATAGTGGCAACAATACCAAAAAACATGTTAATACTAACTAATAATGCAAAACTGATTTTAGTAGTTGTTTGAAACATTAAAACAGCTATAACTCAGAAGTAAGATTTCTGACTTAGTGAATTCTGCCTGAACGACGACGAACTGTACCTTTAAAATTTTCCCCTCAAACATTGAAATGTCCTTCCTGATACGTCTATCGCCTTAACAAATTTCTTCATCAACCCCACTTTCATATGCGGGGTGAGAAAAATGAGTTTGCTGACATCAACAAGTAGCAAGTTTGCAACACATTTTTGTCCTAGTACTACACTTTCTCTTGATGACCACTCTCTAATTTCACAATGATTACACTTATGTCGGCGCATGGCTGTGAGTTTGCATCCGGGAGATAGTGGGTTCGAATCCCACTGTCGGCAGGCCTGAAGATGGTTTTCCGTGGTTTCCTATTTTCACACCAGGAACATATTGGGGCTGTACCTTAAGTAAGACCACGGCCGCTTCCTTCCAACTCCTGGGCCTTTCCTATCCCCTTTCCTATCCCATCGTCACCTTAAGACCTATCTGTGTCGGTGCGACGTAAAACCACTAGCAATAAAACCCGCTTATGTCAACTAATCCACTGACAGAGAAAACAACAACATTTTATGAATCCTGGCTGCATTCCTGTTAGCATACCTATCACTTTTAGATCTGCACATATCTGCCACCCGTGTTCTGTATAGTTCAAAGCCTTAGTAATTGTTTCCATACTATCATATGTTTCTTGCACATTGATGGAATAGGCAACTGGTGGGGGGGGGGGGCTAACATTCCTTTAGAGTAATAAAACCACGAGGTATAATAAGAAATTTGCCCAGGCAGGGAGACAATAGCAGCTTCCGCTCCCGAAGAAAGTAACCGTTCCACTATAAGGTACGATGCAAATATCTCAACAATGTTAGGTGATAAGAATAAACTAATATTATTTTCGTGATCATCGTGTCGGAAAACATTGTAGTTGATACATCTTTTGTATAAAAGCAATTCACTGTTGTACAGTAATATTTATCCATGTAACAAGCATGTAACCTAATATTTTGTGTAGTATTAGCGACTAGTGACTATTCATTTTTCTACCCAATAAAATAAAAATATGATTATATATATATATCTATTTCCATGTGCAGAACATCATGCGAAAATTACATTGCTAGAAAGGACTTGTCACTGGACAATACCGACCTATCATTGCACGTGTATCACACTAAATTTACAAGTTGTAAGTAATGTCTCATATCCACCGCAAAAAGTCAAGACGATCTTTCCACGAGCTAAAACTTGATAAGCAGAACCTAGACTCTCCGTCAAACGGGAAATTGTTTCCGTTGCGGTCGGTTTTTGTCAAGTAAAATTATTTTGACATGGTAATAGGCATGAAGCATGATTTTATCTCGGTAATTTCCGACAAATGAGTAGTGTTACGAAAATTTGTGCAGGGAATACTTAGGACTGAGGAGGCGAGGTACTGGACAAGGCGGTGGTATGTTCCGAACTGTCAGCTGACAGATGGCATGCAATTACACTATTGGACAAATAAGATTAAAATGATAAATATATGAACATAAAGTTGGAGTTCAAGAGGGAAAATTGGGGTAAATATTCGTTTAGGCCTATAGGAAGAGAAATTTTGAGCTGGGATAGTTTATCTAGGGAGATGTTCGATAAATTTACAAAATCTTTGAAAAGGTTTCGCTGGGCTGAGTGACTCAGACTGTTGAGGCGCTGACCTTCTGACCCCAACTTGGTAGGTTCGATCCTGGCTCAGTCCGGTGGTATTTGAAGGTGCTCAAATACGTCAGCCTCGTGTTGGTATATTTATTGGCACGTAAAAGAACTCCTTCGGAACTAAATTCCGGCATCTCGGCACCTTCGGAAACCTTAAAAGCGTAGTTATTGGGACGTAAAGCAAATAACATTATTATTAGTTATGGTTCAGGAAAATACTAGGTAAACAATTGGTGGAGAATATGACACCTACACGACAGCCCTAAATGCAGATCAGTGGTAAATGAATGAAATTGTAAACACTAGGGATGGGCGCGACTGAAGCCTGGAATCGAGAGCGTCGACTCCATCGACTCCGAACACTGGTCTCGGATCGCACGAAGCCTCTCGACTCCAAGTAACCCTGATGCGCATTGCGGGGCCGCACGGTCGCTTCGCATGAAGCCTGACGACTCCAAGCGAATTTGACTCTCATTTCGGGGCCGCTTGTGTGTCGAGGCGCGGAAAATATCATACAAGTTGCTGCTCATTTGCCCATTGGGTTTTTTAAGAGTATTGTGGAGTGAAGTACGGTATCGTTCGCGAAGACGACGAGCGTAATGGTGTAGTTGAAATAAAACTAAACGTATCAAGTCAGAAAGTACCGTCATAGCAGACCACGGACATTTAATTTCACGTCTTTATTTGTCGTGATCAGGAAATTGATAAACAGATATCGATGGTAAATCATTATGAATTCCACATGAACGATGAAAACAAATCTAATATGGGTAAATCCGCTAACGTAATTCGAACATAAATTAAGGCATCTAAAGCCTCCGTGGCTCAGGTGGCAGTGCGTTGGCCTCTCACCGCTGGATTCCGTGGTTCAAATCCCGGTCACTCCACGTGAAATTCGTTTTTCTCCGAGTACTCTGGTTTTCCCTGTCATCTTTCATTCTAGCAATACTCTCCAATATTTCATTTCATCCGTCAGTCATTCGTTATTGCCCCAGAGGAGTGCAGCAGGCCTCGGCAGCTGGTACAATTCCTATCCTCGCCGCAGAATGGAGGCTTCATTCATTCCATTCCTGACCCGGTCAGTGACTGGAAAACGGGTTGTAGGTTTTCGTTATAATTCAATGACCACGTGAAGTCTTGTTGCAATATTATTATTATTACTATACACAAAAGCTCTTTTTCGCGACAGCCCTGGTAGGCCTTGGCCTACCAAGTGACCCCTGCCCAGCTCGAAGGCCAGTAGATTACGAGGTGACTTGTGTTCAGCACGACGAATCCTCTCGACCGTTATTCTTGGCTTTCTAGATCCGGTCTCTACCTCACCGTACTCTCGAAACCTGAGATACAGGTAAAAAACCCTGACCTGGCCGGAATCGATCCCAGGGCCTCCCTAGACTGCGGAGGTGGCTGTTATGACGCACAATGCTTGGTAAAATATTTCTTGTAAAATCATACTCTAAGCACTCGCTTCTTTTTTTCTGTTTTATGCCCCAGGCTAGGGATATTAATCATTTACAATTAAAAATCTAACCCGGCCGAGAATCGAACCCGAGGCCGCAGGGTGACAGGCGGACGCTTTGCCCCCTACACCACGGAGCTGAAGTGATTAAAGATAATATTGGCGATTATGTAAACGTATACTGTCAGATTATTATTACCACTACTATTATCGTCATCTTTATCATCATCGTCACCAAAATAGACCTACAACATTAACACCAACGATGATAAAATCCCGAAACAATATTTAATGTTTGCTGGCTAATAATCATCTTGTATTCATCGTATCACAAGTTACCAAGAGACGAACGTGGAACTATAATTCCAAGTAGTTCCGGCAATACTTGTTAGATAGCGTTAGTGCATCAGTGGAGTCGACACTGGAGTCGAGAGTGTCGGTTCCAGAGGTAGCAGTCTCGACTCTTCGCGACTCCGTTCGCAGCCCATCCCTAGTAAACACAGTGAAATTTTCCGCAGGTGGAATAATGCGACAAAAGGGCAGTCGCTTGGTTATGCAGTTGTGAGTAGCCTCTGTAGGCCAAAACGCTTCGCATTTGACGCAGTAGGAAATCTTATCAGATTGAGAGGTCGATAAGTCAGATGCGCTACGACTGGGTCTGTTAGTAGACACATATTTCAGTCACACAATTTAAGGAAATCTTGAACATGTCGTACTCCAGATACATTCGCCAATATATCCACGAGACAATAAAGAAGCATTTTAAGTCATCCTTCAGAATATGACAGGGAGGTAAAAAAGGCATTGGTTGTGTTGTTAATTGCATTTGCTGATGTTTATCGTAATTGGCAACTAAAAGGGGGGTCAAGGAAGACTCGACTTATGAGCGTGAGTTGGTGACAGTGGGCCGTAGCTAGGCTCCTCACCCTCATCTTTCCTATCCGACCCAGACGGTATTAGGTCTGTGAGGATTTCACGTCCATCGTCCCTTCCACTCATTTGCCCGATGATCTCATTCTTCAAAGGGTCAGGACGCGTCCATTTTCACTTCTGATAAGAGTTAGGGCCCTTTCACACGATCCACTGCTTGCCACGCCACTCCACTCCACTCCACCAGAGGTGTGGTAAAAGGCCGGTAGCGTTCACACGAGACACTTCATGTGGCGCAACCTCCGTCCACTCTCGTCAACAGCAGGCTGCTGTCGACCGGCCTGAAGTGTCTTCCACACTGGGCGACCGGAAGCTCACTCATCACTGAATCAGATTAGCTCGTTCAGACAGTCAACATATAAATTAGCTACAAGTTCGAAGATTTCGTTTCAAAATGTCGGTTCCATTCATAGATACTGAAAAGTTAATAATAGAAATACAAAATCGGCCTTGTCAGTGGGATTACCGAACGACAGACTATTCAAATAAAATAAAAGGCTTCAAATGTGGAATGAAGTTTCCCATGAAGTGATTCCACTTTCTGCCGAACTGGACAACTCCAAAGAGAGAGAAGTTGATATCTACAGTAATAGGCTATATGTGTTATATGTTACCAATTTTCGATATTACAATAACATGGGTCATTGAAAAAGAATTAATCAAGGCTTTTTAGCAGTCTTCATTTCAAAAGAACTGCTTCCAATTAAATTACATAATAACATTTTCTTATTCGGACCGAACACGATAGCCGCAGTCGCTTATGTGCCGCTATTATCCAGTATTCGGGAGATAGTGGGCTCGAACCCAACTGTCGGCAGCCCTGAAGATGGTTTTCCGTGGTTTTCCATTTTCAAACCAGGCAAATGCTGGGGCTGTACCTTAATTAAGGCCACGGCCGCTTCCTTCCCACTCCTAGCCCTTTCCTGTCCCATCGTCGCCATAAGACCTATCTGTGTCGGTGCAACATACAGCAACTTGTAAAAAAAAAAAAACGATCTTATTCGTGAGAACTACCAGTCTTATTTACAGAAGGTAGGTGTTGGTAGCAAGGCCATACTCGTAGCTCACTAAATCAGTCGTTCAAACAGTCAACATTGTGTGCGTCACAAGTTTGAAGTTTTTGTTTCAAAATATCGGCGGAATACATTTTCTCATGTTGATGTCCTGACGCTGTAAACTTGCTTCAAGGATTGACAACAATTCAAACAAATTCCCACTCATGCGAAAGTAATTAAGGAACATTTTTAGATCATTGATATGTTCATCTAGAAGAACGATGTGAGTTCCTCGTTCTAGCCGATATGAATTCAATGGATGGACCCAATGAACCTTAGTACTGTTCTTGCACCTCAACCTTCTTTTCGGAAGAATAAAAATCCCAAGGATAATATGCGCGTCCATGGACCAGATTCAAACCGAGACGCAAATATGAGGTGGGGACGAGAAGTTGCCGGTAAGTTGACGGAAGTGGACGGCAAGTGTCTGAGAAGTGGAGTGGAGTGACGTGACGTGGCGTGGAAAGCAAGTGGACCGTGTGAAAGAGGGGATGGTTGCGCAGTTGTACTTCCTCATAAAATAATTATCACCACAACGACGTGAGAGCCGTAGAGTACTAATCGATGTCTGTCTCTTAAGAAACCTCTGGAATGTCCAATATCACCTTCCACCTTCTTCGATTTACATTCATTTCAAAATGACGTTATATATTGATGTACCATAAACCACTCAGACATCAACACATGAATTAAGTACGATACCTCAAAAGAGTTTGAAATTTCAGCAGCCAATAATATATAAATTATAATGTACGCGGACTTATTGTGTACGCCTGATGCATAAAAGCGGTTTACGCAGCGGATGGTAGTGGTGGTAGTGGTGGTGATTATTGTTTTAAGAGGAAGCACAACTAGGTGCGAACTAGCATGGCGGAGTAGGATCTTCCTCAGTCATCAATCCAGAACCAAAAGCAAGTGTATAGTTTTACATGGCTGTTGATATTGCGACCATAGCTATGCGGTCCCCAGATTTACATGGAATCTTAATCACAGTGACGTGTTTTTTCCTTCTATTAAAAAATTCCGCACGTATCGGTCGGAATTCGAAGCACGGGTACTGTAGTGAGAAACCAGTGACAATGTCACTCGGCTATCATGCCGTCTTATTCCACACAACAGACAGTGAAGTGAACAGCTGGGCAATAGTGGTAATCAGACACTAATATACTAATTCATCCTATCATTCTCGCGCATTAAATGTTTGGACTTGTTATAATGAGTCTTATGGCCTGTTTACACGCGGACAGTAATTTACTACTATGGGCTTTACGTCGCACCGACACAGAAAGGTCTTATGGCGACGGGACAGTAATTTAGTGGTAACTACATTTTTAACTTAATTTTAAGTGACTTGCAGCGTGTGAACTGTGACTTTAGTGGTAAGTGGTAAGTAAACGATTAAGTAACAATTTAGTCAAGTGGAATAGAATCCAGTCTATTTTTTCCTTTCAAGTAGACTTCTCACCAGCTGCGCGCGCACCCATCGGAGTACTGGGGGAGCACTGTACTTGCAACTTACCACGTGCGAACAGGCGCAATTTAGTCAAGTTCATAAGTTGTGGGTAAAGCAACGGAGCAGATCATCGTTGTGAGTTCCTTTTTTCTTTTGATCGTTCATTCCAATTGCCGAGAACAATGGCCACATGGACAGGAGCTTTTAAGTCACTGCAGAATTGAAACAATACTAATTACTGTGATAGGTTTTTGATGTGTATTCACTGAAATTTAAAAGCAATAAACCTTTGATAATAGTCGTTTTGCTAAACAATTGCTTATATAATATTGTAACCAATATGTATTTGTATCTTTCCTTACCTGTATGAAATCATTCAGAGCAGTATATATATATATATATATATATATATATATATATATAGCTTCATATACTTCCGGAATCATATACTGGCTTTGGAAACTCCCGCCGCGAGCATATACAGCACGATATGCAGTTTCAGCTTTGCTGATAGTGCACTACGCATGATGGTATCCGTCTTTTGTATCATTGGTTCAGCTTTATGCAGTAACTCATTAAATGTTACTTCTGACATTCGCAAGGATAACATATATTCCTGTCGATCCTCCTCGACTAATTCTTTAAAGAGAATTGTACTTGCCCCGAGATTGTTCCTTCTGGTAATCCATTTTCGCTCCCATTCTCTTTTTCTCCTAACTTCGGTCACCTCATCCTCAACTTCCTCTAAAATGTCATCTAACACGCAGCGAATAACGTCATTAACAAGTTTTACACATTGTTGATGGCCGTCCATCATATCTCTGATCTAGTTGACGACACAGGAACGACTGAATCACGTGGCTTAAGTGACAAACCGCCATGTGCCACTGTACTAAACACTGTCTTACGTTTAAACAAGCCTACGTGAGTTAAGTAGTAACTTACCACATACTACTGTACTAAACACTGTCTACGTGTAAACCAGCCATTATAGCCAGGGCTGCATAGGACAGTTTGCGTGTTAGCTCAAGGCCACTCCTCCAGTGGTGAGAGCGGTGGAATCCCCCAGGAATACCTGTCGCTAGGTTGGGTGGAGAAACAGGGACGATCAGATAGATACGCACTTGAAGATCAAAGTGCCTACTGTAACTTAGTCCAGTTTGTGATTCGCTTGTATATCGCACTTAGTGTAATTTGATACCTTTGTAAACATTTCTGCCTTCACATTGCATATGAGCACGATAAATTACCGTAATTAAGAAAGGGAACACATTTAAGTAGACTTTCTTTTGAATTTTTAATCTATTTTTCCTCAGAGTAAGGAAAATGTGAACTCTTCGAACGATGACAAAAATACAGGCTCGGAGTGAATTGACCTGTGTGGTATGGGTCACGTGGCAGTGAGCTTGCATTCTGGATATGGTGGGATCGAACTCCATCTCCAGCAGCCGTGAAGATGGTTCACCGCGGTCTCTCAGACAATTGTTGGGATTGTACTTCAATTGAGGTCACGGTCAGTTTTTTCCCGGTTCAGACCCTTCCCTGTTCCATCGAGGCTGAGAACCTCTGTGCGTTAGTATGAAGTTAAACAGATAATTTCTACAGCAATAACTCATAGCCTTTTATGTCCGACTGCTTGGCTGAATGGTCAGCGTACTGGCCTTCAGTTTGAGGGTCCCTGGTTCGATTCCCGGCCGGGTCAGGGATTTTAACCTTCATTGGTTAATTACACTGGCCCGGGGACTGGGTGTTTGTGCTGTCCCCAACATCCCTGCAACTCACACCCCACACATAACACTATATTCCACCACAATAACATGCAGTTACCTACACATGGCAGATGCCGCTCACCCTCATCGGAGGGTCTGCCTTACAAGGGCTGCACTCGGCTAGAAATTGCAATACGAAATTATAATTATAGCCTTTTATACAAATAAAACCTGTTCCAGACTCAAAAATATGTTGGCTGCATGCAATACAGACAAGACTACACCAAAATCTATCTACGCAAGTTTTCATTTCGTCCCTGAATGGGACAGTGGGCCTCCTAGACGTTAACGCCGTATCTCAAGTCAGGAGATTTGTGATGGTGAAAGAGATGCTCGGAGAAGGTGAGTGGGTTGGCGGTCGTGGGCTGTACTAGGAACTGTCGTGACATTCGCCTTGGTGCAGGAGAGTGGAAAACTACGGAAAACCATTCTCAGGACAACCCACGGTGGAGGACCAGCCCCTCTCCAGCTCCCAAATACAAAAGTGCAGAGCCGTGGTAGAGCCGTGCTCTGCTCGGTTAGTTGGTCGGACTGCAGTGCTGTCGGACCACGGACCAGACGCGGCCACTTGCAGGCCAAAACCTACCCTACCTATCCTACAGCACACTAATACTAAATGTTTTCATTCCTCCTTACTCTGAGTTTGGGAAGTGTCATTTAACACATTTTGATCGTAGATGCTTCTTTGTAGGTGTTTCCATGGTAGAGATATTATTCGGGTGAGATGGAATTTTGCACGTTTTGTTCTCAATTAAATGCCTTTCAATCAGTAAGGTGATACTGCAATTTTGTTGCTCGTTACAACATAAACCAAGTGTAATGCCGAGTTTGAAGTGTTCCCATTACAGAGAGCGATATTAGCACGTGGAAACCATTCAATATTTTTGTGTTATGTGGATTAAAGTTTCTGCGTAGTAGACATCGTCTCCATTGATTCGCATTATAATGACTGATTTGATGAGTCAATCTGAATCTGATGATTATTAATAGGGAGGTCATATTAATTAATTGTTCCATGATATGGTGCCCAAGAAATAAAATTTTAGGCCACAATGTGCTTTTTCTCATTGGAGCTCCGGACTTCGTTTTGCCGGTTATACGTCCACACATAACCTACATATAATTAGCAAAAATATATAAAGCAATTATCATAATATGTGTTTATGGCTTCAGTATAAACATTTACGATAGTTTAATCACTAATACTTTGTTGCCAGAACAGCAGGATTTTATATCTAGGCTGTTCCCGATTCCTGTCCCAACGTTTGTCACCGTGTAGATCGCTAGCCTAACACGACTGTGGAGTAAATGCCATCACTTTGCGACATTTATCACCTTCGGAAATACATTACATCCATGAGGTCTTATAGGAATCTTCTATAGTCACAGGTGGTATGAATTTCCGTTTCCTGTGTTAAATCGACAAATGTTAAATGCTCCCAGCATCCACCTGTGGGGTACATTTTAGAGGAGAGATCTGGTAATTAATCCGGGTCTTCGCCACAGTGAAAGTTAGAATGAGCTGTAGTCTCCAAACTTAAGCTCACTAATAGATCGCCACCGTAAACTGGGGCTTTTACCAACCCGCATATAATAAAAACATAAGTACATAAAAGCTGTAATGGAAATAATGTGGAAAACAGAACAAGAATATTTAGTATGAAACCTCAGTGCAGTGGAGGGTACAATTCGCCGAATGCCTTAAAGAACTCGTGTACCCTCGTCTCTGCCACAGGACCGGAAAATGACCGACTTCGTATAATGAGAGTTTAGAGTCGTCAAGAAACGCGTTTCTCCGCCCACTAATATACCAGTGACATTGTCCACCGCCTTCAAATCGGCGACAACCGGTTCATATTAAGCTCATACCTCCGAGAAGGACGGTGCCGTATAGGCGACCTGTGCGTCCATGAAAATGGGGCCCTACACATGAAGAATTCTAATAATTATGAAAACGACACACACACACATACACAAAACCCCGAGCCATCAGAATTAACCAATGAATTTTAAAATCCCCGACTGGGCCGGGAATCGAATCCACGACCCCCTGGACCAAGGGCCAGCACACTAACTATTTAGCCGTGGAACCGGGAAACAGAGCATTAACCGTCTGCGAGAGAGACAGACAAAGGAGCCGAACAGAGCAATAACTAATAACAAAAGCAAAAAGCAAAGTTACCTCCGTACAGGCATTGAAGGCTCTTAGAATGGTGGAAGGTAAAGGCTTCCACTACCCGTAACCTCGGCACATGGTGTGGTAGAGTGGTTAGCTCTACGCCCCGCCGCCTTTGCCCCCAGGAATTAACCTGGTAGGGCCTACTCATTTTTGGTGTAGACTGACTGAAGCTCAAAGCCATGTGCATCTCCGGAAGTGGAAATCTCGTTTCTTAAAAATAACTAATAGAGATAATGAATAAAAAATAGACACAGCTGACCTAACAATATGCTGTTCCAAACATACCGCGCCTAGATGTCTGCGCTACAAGCGTTGAATACCGGTGTTAATGATGATCAGCAGACACGGAAATTTTCCCATATATGGTATGTACATAAGCTAGACAAAAGTATCGTTCATGCAGAAATTCTAACGGACTCAGCTTCACGAATAATGTGTTTTATTGCAAGAATAATTTTAGCACCTCATAAGCCCTGTATGCCGTTCCTCTTTAAACGGAGGCAATTCTCCCTAAATTTAGCCTTATCTGTCGCAATGAATAAGTCACAAGGACACATTTTTTAGAAATATAGGGTAAATCTCTCCACTCCCGTGTTTAGTCGTGGAAAACTGTACGTAGCTTTCCCAAGAAAACACAGATATATAGACGTCAAAGTAATTTTTTGCTATTTGCTTTACGTTGCACAGACGCAGATATGTTTTACGGCGACGATGGGATAGGGAAGGCCTAGGAATTGTAAGGAAGCGGCCGTGGCCTTAATTAAGGTACAGACCCGGCATTTGTCTGGTGTGAAAATGGGAAACCACGGAAAACCATCTTCAGGGCTGCCGATAGTGGGGCTCGAACCCACTATCTCCCGATTACTGGATACTGGCCGCACTTAAGCGACTGCAGCTATCGAGCTCAGTACGTCAAGGTGAACCTCCATCTACAACTACACACGATATATTTTGTAAGAGAGTACTATAATAACTGTTCTCATTCCATTCAAATACTATATAAGTTATGTAATAAGGAAAGTTCAACTTTTATTCATAAGATCTATCAACAGTCTATTTAAAAGGTTCAAATTATTCCTTAGTAATTACACTGTCGATTTTGTGCAAGTTTTACTAATAAGATACATGATACCAAAGTACGAGAGAAGTATTTATCTATAAAACGATGGTAAAGTTTTCAAGAAAATTGTTCAGCTCAGAGAGTTCTTAAAACATTCCTGCCCAATGAAAATCAAACCCCAAGGCACAACAGGCACGAAGGGTCATGGCCTACCAAGCGACCACTACTCAGCCCGAGGCCAGCGGATTACGAGGCGTCATGTGGTCAGTACGACGAATTCTCTCGGCCGTTATTCTTGGCTTTCGCTATCGGGGCCGCCATCCCACCATCAGAGAGCTCCTCAATTATAATCACGTAGGCTGTGTGGGCCTCCAACCAGCCCTTTGATCCAGGTAGAACTCCCTGTCCTGGCCAGAAGTCGAACACGGGGCCTCCGCGTAAGAGGAAAGCACGCTACCCCTACACCACGGTGCTGGCATTCCCGCCCCATGCTTTAGATTATTTGCGCCCTCCTTGGTTAATTTTCGATTCCCCTTATTTTTGTTTAAAAATGATCCTGTTAATATCTCGAATCATAAATCTAGAACATATTCCATTCATCTCCAGCGATGCATGGATATTGTGATTTAAATTTTGAAGTAAGCTACAAACAAAACATTTGAAAATGTGTTCAGAGATGTGTATAATAAGTAATTTATTTCAACTGTTGCGACAGTTTCCAATTATACATAGGTGACTTATTTTTCAGAAATACAGTGCCAGGTTTCTGCCCTCTAAATGGTTAATTATGATCACGGCCGCTCCTCTCAAACCTCCCATGGCCGTTACTTTCCGAATCCCAGCACATCCCTACATCGTTGAAAAATCTTCGATGAGTTAGTGCGACGTTAAACCAGTAGTTAAAGACAAAAGTACTTGCCAATTGCGAAAACTTTCGACAATTTTCGCGAGAGAGACTACTCGAGTTCTTACAAATGAAATACGTATTAGAACTTGGTGATCGCTTAGACATAACCATCAATGCCGAACGTCAGAATAAAGGTTTATATTAACAACTGGCGGAGACGAGTACCAAGCGGAGTGACAGTGCATGTTCACGTGCTGCTGCTATGGAGCCGAGTTCTGTCTTCCGGAGACGAGTGGGTTCGAAACTCAATGTCGGCTGTCCTGAGAATAATTTTCCGTTGTTTTCCATTTTCACTTCGAGGCAAATGCCGAGACAGTTCCTGTTCATAGCCCACAGAAGATTTCTTCCACCATCTTGCCCTTTTCATTATCTGCATAGCGGAAAACCTATGAACCGAGCGAGTTAAGGGGCGCGCAACTGTAAGCTTGCATTCGGGAGACAGTGGGTTAGAACCCTATAGTCGGCAACCTTGAAGATGATTTTGCGTGGTTTCCCATTTTCACACTAGCAAATGCTACGGCTGTACCTGAATTAAGACCACGGCTGCTTCCTTCCCACTCCTGGCCCCTGCCTATCCCATCGTCGCCATAAGACCTATCTGTGTCGGTGCCACGTAAAGCAAACAGTAACAAATAAAATTAAAAAACTGGAGCAGCCATAAGATAATAATAATAATAATAATAATAATAATAATAATAATAATAATAATAATAATAATAATAATAATAATAATAATAATACACAGAGACAGTGCGCAAACGCAAAGCTCGCTTCTACGGTCACCTATGACGGGTGGACGACTCTCGCTGGACAAAACGCATTTTTAACTATTTTGACTCAAAATAAATAATAAAAATCCCTGATATGTTAACGTCAAGAAATGGGCCTATGACCAGATGACGCACACAAACAAGACCTCTTAAGAACAAGCATCGTGACTTTTGGGACTTTCCGCGGTGAAAACGGACAACTGATGCAAAGTGGTCGGATAAACACCGTGTTCGACACAGTGAGCTAATGAAAGCCTACAGGACCAATAAAAAATTTAATAAACGCCAGAATGTATGACTGAACTTATCGTGGTCCTTAGATGGCCGATTAGCGAATAACAAATAAATAAATAAATAAATAAATAAATAAATAAATAAATAAATAAATAAATAAATAAATAATGATAATAATATATCCACCTATTGCAAGTATAAACCACCTCGTAAGTTGTGAACCGAGGAAGAAAAGCTGAACGATATTTTTAAAATGTGTTCTTTATAATGAACACCAAGTTTGAAATTGAGTGGAAATATGAAGTATAACGCAATTTACACCTGTGCAATACATACAATTCCTGTTAAGGAAATGTGAATATTCCCCTGTTCACTTGTTAGTTTCTGCTGTATGTTTTTTTCAGTCCCTTGCGTTTTCTGCGTTGCGTCGCGGGCCCACGTGTGTGCTAGGCGCAGCGGTGAACCGTGGGCGCAGCAGGAAGACTTTAGCGCCGACTGTTATCGTGATGATTCGAGAATGTGGCAACAGCGTGGCTCCGTGAGCACGGCTCGGCGTGGCGTGCGAATATTGATCGTGCGTGTAGTCGGTAAGCGTGCGGCACGGCTAGACACACCTAGACGTAATTCCAACTGAGTTCCGGGCAATTCACTGCGCATCGCCACGCCCAATGTCACTCACAGAGATCGGAATACATATTGTGTCCCGAATACTCCACGACATAGCTTCGCTCTGTACAAGGTACCGTTTGACACACAAGTCAAGGGTGTTAGGAGGGGAGTGTAAGTTTTTTTTTTTTTTTTTTTTTTTTTTTTTTTTTTTTACTAGACAAAGACTGATGAGAGTAACAAACGTTTTCATACCCGCACCATAAGACATGGTGCACACAGAATTCTATATTTACCGAGCTCGATAGCTGCAGTTGCTTAAGTGCGGCCAGTATCCAGTATTCGGGAGATAGTGGGTTCGAACCCCACTGTCGGCAGCCCTGAAGATGGTTTCCAATGGTTTTCTATTTTCGCTTCCTTCCCACTCCTATCCCTTTCCTGTCCCATCGTCGCCATAAGACCTACCTGTGTCGGTACGACGTAAAGTAACTTGTAAAAAAAATCCACTATATTTCACCACATATTGATCAACAATTAATTTCATATGAAGATATCGACGGTTTAAAGTTTGCGTTGGACGAATCGACATAACATGCAGCGAAGAGTTATGATATCAGTTTAGGTATATATTTTACCAGAGCTTATCCGTAAGTTACCTGCTAATGAAATTCTAAAGCAAGAAATGTGATATTCGAGTCAAGGCGTTCCAATACCAGTCATGAGAAACATCTTATGCCAGAGTTCCTTGGTATGTTTTGTACGGTTAAAACAGTCTCAAGTAATATAAATAGTGTCTCGAAATATGTGTTTACAATTTGACTACAGTTTTTATTTAACCCGTATTCTGAAGCAGTGATGATGTTTGCATAGACACTTTTGATGCAATATAGTCGCTAAGCGTCACATATAATGATAGTTCTCATGAGAGCCTAATTTTACAGTCCACCTCTTTGGCTGAATTTTCAGCGTAGTAGCCTTCCGTTCTGAGGGTCTTGGGTTCAATTTCTGATTGCATTAAATGTTTTAACCGCATTTGGTTAACTTCTCTGACACGGGGACTGAGCGCTTGCATTGATACCTGCACACTCCTATTCATACACACACTCCACACCTACTATCACAGAAATTTTACAATATAGTTTACGTCGCACCGACACGGATAGGTCTTTTGGTGACTATAGGACAGGTAAGGGCTACGAGTGGGAAGGAATTGATCCTGGCATTGATAAAGGTACAACAAGGTATATGTCACTGGTGCGAATGTAGGAAACCACAGAAAACCATCTTCAGTACTGCTGAGAGTGAGTTTCGAACCCACTATATCCCGAACACAAGCTTACAGCTACGTGACCCAAACCACGCAGCCACTCGCTGTGTCCAGATAAAATCTTGATTGCTTTATGAATGATCTGAAGTTCATTTCAAGACCTGATTAGCGCCATTGAATACCTTCTAGCCTCTACTTGGATAACCGAGGTTAAAACCCCGGTAGATCCCACGCTGAAACTTTCACCCGAAAACTCGAGTAGTGGTTAGAAAACCATTCGGCCCCAACGCATTCACAAAACGCAAAATGAGCCAGTTGGCTGCGCGAACATAAAAATAGCTGGGTTAAACTAATAATCAAGAATTTCATTCGAATAGAAAGAATTCTTGACCACTGTATGATCTATTTCAGTAATTACTTCTTCATTTTGTTTCAGCTGTCTAGTGTTACACTGAAACCTGCCTTAAACCTGGATGACGTCATCGACTCTAGACTCTATACACTTTATAGACGGTCTCGTCATTTTTAGTTCCATGTGTCATGATTTCTCCTGTACCTCCCCTCTCCAAATGGCCTATATTTCCTTTCATTGCCACCTTCAAGGTTACGCCTTCGCCCTGTCTGGTCTATATAAGCATCTCTCTTTGTCTATTATTTCGAGGCGTTCTTTGGCTGGTGGAGAAAGGGCAACATATTTGTGTTACGCTGATCTAAATTTTCACACCTGAATGCGACTTACTCTTCGACCATGAGGTTTTGTGAACTTCGCATGACTATGTTCTCGAGTGGTTGTGATGATGATGATGATGACGACGATGATGATGATGATGCTTGTTGTTTAAAGGGGCCTAACATCGAGGTCATCGGCCCCTAATGGTACGAAATGAGACGAAATGTATGACAAATTAAAAGTCAAAAATCCTCCACTGACCAGAATTCAAAGCGTGAGGACGAAGAATGAATGGATGGATATGAATTTAAAACGATCAGTGGCACCGACCCGCAGTGCATCACTTGCAGAGAAGCTATCACAAAACAATAGTATTACTAACCAAAGGACTGCTTCTACAGCACGATGCTGAATCAGTTATGCTTGTAGTCGAAACGGGCCTAAAATCCAGGTCATCGGCCCCTCATAATGGTACTTATCGCTAGGAAAGTAGAACCATGTTATTTGTCATTTGGTGGTACTATTCAAAAGTAGCGTAGACTCGCGGTTTTCTACACATTATGGTACAATTCACAGGTAGTTGATGCTCACATGTAACACAGACCTATGGTGTTTCGCACATTGCGGCGATATTTACAAGCAACGCAAACCTATAATGGCAACGCAAACCTATGGCGTTCCTCACATAAGTTGACTAACCACAGGGACCCGAACTATCCCGTCGTATTCCTCACATAGTGGGAACTAAGCATAGGCAAGGCAGAACCATGGTGTCGCTCATCCCATGGTGTCGCTCACATAGGCGTACGAATCACAGGTACTGTAAGACCCTCATCCCGATTCACACACTGTCGCTACTAATCACAAACCTACTGTATTCCCAACATAGTGGTACTACGCGCAAATAAATGCGACCCATGGTGTTCCCTGTGTGATGATACTAATTACAAGTAGTCTCATGGTTCTAATTTGATCATCCCTTGGACGCCCCTTTTGGTCGCCTCTTACGACAGGCAGGGGATACCGCGGGTGTATTCTACATGTGCGTCCCCCACCCGCAGGGGGTAGTGTGGTCCGGGAGAGGTATTTTACTTCCCTCAAGTCCGCCGGTAAACCGGTTATGACCCCTCACCTCTACCCCTGCTGCGCCAGCGTAGTAGGTTCATGGTCGAGTGGTTGTACTTGATTATGTATCCATAAGGGATCAGCTGGATGTATAATTCCTTTGCATGGAACGCTGTTTAAAGTTATGTGACAGTGAACTTTCTGTGCGTTAATACTCTCGAAAACTTCTGGTACTTCAAATAAGTTTACATTCTTCTACTGCGTAATGGTCTTACCTTGAACTAGTTTACATTTATCCCGTTGGACTATATGCATCTGTATTACATTCAGTGCTTTCTGGAACTTGATACTGAAATAGCGGACTACTTTCTAGTCAGGTCAATTCTTATAGTATGCCCGGACATTGTAATTTAAAAATACTGAATTTAATTCATTCTCACCGGGCGAGTTGGCCGTGCGCGTAGTGGCGCGCGGCTGTGAGCTTGCATCCGGGAGATAGTAGGTTCGAATCCCACTATCGGCAGCCCTGAAAATGGTTTTCCGTTGTTTCCCATTTTCACACCAGGCAAATGCTGGGGCTGTGTGGCCGCTTCCTTCCAACTCCTAGGCCTTTCCTATCCCATCGTCGCCATAAGACCTATCTGTGTCGGTGCGACGTAAAACCCCTAGCAAAAAAAAAAATAATTCATTTTCCTATTCTATTGTTTTTATATCTTCCCTAATCGCTCTTATTTATCTTTGTACAGTTGGTTGGAAAACATCTGTTCTGCTTAAAGAATAATTGTAAATGTTATTCAGTTGAAATCCAAATTGTCCCTGTCATCGAGCTTTGCAATATTTTCTTTGTGGTTTGTTGTGAAAAGTGTGCTAATATTTTGATATTTTGGTGCTGTACTATTCTTAACGTTTTGTGTCTTGTGTTTCAAAACATCTACTTTTATTCATCCGAATTTGCCAATTCGTGTTCATCCCCTAGTGCCCTGGTATTTTGCTGACTGCTTGTGCATTGCTATTTAAATCTTCCACCTTTATACCATTCACGGTTTACCTCTCGTTGCCCAGCACTTGAATATCTCCCTCCCACGATCCCGTTCGTAAATAAATATTATAATAATCATAATAAAAACCTACCCCCCCACATCTCTTACGCATCCCCCAAAATACACGGTGACCCAAAAGTCCGTTAACATTTAACGAGGCAATACTTCACGGAATATTGGAGGTAGAGTGGTAGTAATTAACACACCTGATTGGCATGACATGGCGTTTTATTTACACCAAAATAAAGTACAGTAAACTTCACTAACAGTGCCGCTATTGCAGACGCATCTGAAGCCCTCTCTCACGGCAGCTGCTTTTTATAGCGTACACGGGTCTCATGTGGCATCACTGTCTTGTTGCTGTCCAGCGCCATCTGTTAGCCTTTTCGTGCACTCGTTCTTGGTGTCAATAAAACCCCATGTCATGCCAATCATGTGTGAAAATTATTACCTCTCTACCTCCAATCTTCCGTGAAGTATTGTTTCGTCAAATATCAAAGAACTTTTTGGTCATCCTGTATATCACCAACTAGTGTTTAAATCACTGTGTGGTAACAATTCAAATCAAACTTTAATTATTCTTATTAGCTCCATGTATCTTGAAGAGTACTGAAAATGAAAACCTACAACCTGTTTTCCGGTCATTGACCGGGTCAGGAATGGAATGAATGAAGCCGATATAGGCTATTAGTACGATGGGGTCGCCACTCCCAAAGTGATTTAGTAATGACTGATAGATGCTATGAAGTGAGAATGGAGAGTGTTGCTGGAATGAAAGATGACAAGGAAAACCGGAGTACCCGGAGAAAAACCTGTCCCGACTCCGCTTTGTCCAGCACAAATCTCACATGGAGTGACCGAGATTTGAACCACGGTATCCAGCGGTGAGAGGCCGACGCGCTGCCGTCTGAGCCACGGAGGCTTCCTTGAAGAGTACTATAGAAATTAATATGTGTCAACTATAGTTATATTCACGTTCATCTAAGTATTATACCTTATTTCACCAGATTTACGAACTGTGAAGCATGCACGTAGCATCGATTGTATAATGATATAATTAAACATCTATAACATACATTAAGAAATAGCAGGTAGATGTAATGTAAGTTATGAAATTTAAAAATTGCACATCAATAAAACAATTCTTTTTCTTGTTCGTGGCTTGACTTCGCACCAATTCAAATTTGGCGACCATGGGATAGAAAAGAACTAGGATTCAAAAGAAAGTGCTCGTGTTCTTAATTAAGTTTCTGACCAAGCATTTGCGTGATAATACAATGGGAAAGTAAGGAATACCTTATTCAGGGCTGCCTTCAACGGGATTCAAGCCCCACCATACCATCATGCAAGTTAACAGCTGCAAGGTCCGAACCTCGCTCGGCTGTTTAATAATTTCTTAGATTAGGAAACTATTTATAAAGTACCATATATTACTCGCCATGCTGGCAATAGGTGTATGACACGTCATAGGTATGTAGATCCTTATTCTAGTGGCGAGTAAACATAATATTTGTGTACGACGAGAGAAAGGTACTTCAGTATTCTGCAGTGTGCACACAGAAAATCGTCTGCAAGTAAAACTTCGAGCAGTATTGTGTGATGTTGTTTGAGAATCGTATGGCAGTGAAGCGTACATGAAACAACAAACATAGAGCATATTTGTACATGTGGACATATTGTTGTATTACACGCGAACGGTTCATTGCTAGTGTGTAGAATATAATGTACAGTATAACTCATTTTTATTTCATTTATGTTCATTTTACTATTAGACTGCGTAATTAATATGAATGCACAGCGCCAACATGATCTCAAGTGCAGGTGAGCATTATGCAAAAAATAAATAAAAAATAAAAATTTGACGAGATGGAGACTGCTAGAGAGTGCATCTGATCTCATGATTAAGTGGTCAGCGTTCTTGGATTTTGGCCGCGAGTTATCGGATTCAGTTCCCGAAAGCATTTGAGATCATAACAGTGCATGGTTATTTGTTTGTAATTCGAGGGCTGACATACTGTGATTCACGTAGAGTACACCGTTTCCACCCCACGGCTGAGCCCAGGGTACCCGCAGCAGAGGATCTGTTCTTCAAGCGCTGCACCACACGAAATTATTATTATTATTATTATTATTATTATTATTATTATTATTATTATTATTATTATTATTATTATATCACAGTATTTTTGGCATAATATTGTGAATAGTGATCTTAGTTGTCGTAGGTGCTGATTTTAAAACAGAAATACTGTAAGTTTTTGCCTATCGGGCTCAGTTTTCCTGTAATCTACCGACATCTATCTATCTATCTATCTATCTATCTATCTATCTATCTATCTATCTATCTATCTATCTATCTATCTATCTGTCTAAATCTTTGAATACCCTGCATATTGGTTAATCTGCCAGGGCTTAATTTAATTATTCTGCATTTTTAATTGTTTAAAGAATAGGAGTATATGCAAGGATTCCCTTACATGACTCTCAGTTCAGAAATTTACAACCAGAAAATGTTGGATTGGCAACACTGCCAATGATTCATGCTTGAACAGGTAGAATCGCGTTGTGCTTGTTTATACAGTTGCATCTTAGCATTTAGAGTTCTGACAGCGAGCAAAGTTACCTTTTATTTGCCTGATAGTTGTTATAGGCCCGTGAAGGTTTGTGTTCTGTGCTAATTAACACATGGGTGACGGGCCCCGAGAAATCTCGTAGTACGCTCGCCAGCGGTAGGTGACGGGCCCCGATAAATCTCGGTTTTTATTCACGACATTGTTTTCGGTCTTCCTGTGACATCTCTTGACCATATCTTGGACTATTTCGGACGTGCACATTGAGCAGAATAAATCGTAGATGTATATCTGCCACTTTTCTTTTATTCACGGCCTCTTTTATTCTTTGATTTAGTTTTGAAACGTCGACTTTATTTCTGCTGCTTCAGTCAATGACAAGATGGAGCGCCCGCGGAATACGGTGTTAGCTGACGACGATATTGTAGAAGAATTATATGCCGATGATCATTCAAATGGAAATAGTCTAATGAATTAGTGAAAACTGAATGTGAGAGTGATAGCGGAAGTAATATTCAAGCCTCTACAGGCCGTAATTTACCTAGTGTACTTATTTATTCAAATGATTCTGTCGACGGCAACGATGTAAACATTAATGATGTTTTAGGAATTGACGCTGAATATGGTTTTGTAAAGGCAGATCCACTATCACTATTACTAGGGACTTTAAAGATAAAATATTGACTGGTTTAATATTTATTAACACCTTTATAACCAAGTGCACCCTAATATGGTTAGTAGAAAAATATCCAGTCCACAGGGTATGTGACAAGCTCAAGCATCCGGTCAGAAATGTGTTAAGAAGAAGCAATGCCTCGTATCTGTGCAAAGAGCGCAAATTCTTTTTGTTACATCTATGGAGCGTTAACTCTGAAGTCGCAAAAATAAAACCTTACTCATCTTGTAAAACCGTGCTACGAACTTCATTTCGGGTGTAAGGTTGGTGAACAGCGCAAGAAATGGGTCCCCACATATGCTGTTTGACGTGTTTTACACCCCTGATAGGCTGGTTAATTGAATCGCGTCGTATGTTACTTACTATTATCATGAATTGGAGGAAACTAATAGATAACAAAGAAGACTGTTACTCCTGTATCACTAACATAGCTAGAAACACCTCTAAAACAAAGAAAAGTGTGCACTATTCTAATTTAACATCTTCTATAATGCCTGTACGTCACAGTAATGAATTGCGGGTACCAGTGACTCTTGCGAATGTGACAGTGAGTGGAGATGAAAACAGTGACTAACTCGAAGAAGACAGAGAAGGAGATTTTCATGCCGACCCAACATTTGGACCCTGTGAATCAATTGAGCCACACGTTGTGTATCAAGAGGAGCTCAGCCATTTTGTTCATGATTTAAATTTGTCGAAGAAACAGGCTGAGATTTTTTTATCGCGATTAAATGAATGGAACCATATTTCTCATGGTACGGAAGCGAGTGACTTTCGTGACCGCCATGCTGCTTTTTCTGAATATTTCTCCAAAGGAAGCTGACATGTATTTTTTAATGACATCGACTCCATTGAGGAGAATGTAGGCCATGGTTTCAGTGTAAATGAGTTTTGCTTGTTCATTGATTCTAGCAAAGTTACTCTCAAAGCAGTGCTTCTCTACAATGGGAACAAAATTCCTTCTGTTACGCTTGCCCATGCAATTAATCTGAAGGAGAAATGTGGGAACTTCAAACTCTTACTCACACTTATCCAATATGAGAAATACAATTGGAACGTGTGTGGAGATCTCAAAACAATTGCAATTCTGCTCACCATGCAGACAGGGTGCTGAAATATAATTTCGTGTGGCTATTACTAGCCGAGTGCGGCCCTTGTAAGGCAGACCCTCCGATGAGGGTGGGCTGCATCTGCCATGTGCAGGTAACTGCGTGTTATTGTGGTGGAGAATAGTGTTATGTGTGGTGTGTGAGTTGCAGGGATGTTGGGGACAGAACAAACACCCAGCCCCCGGGCCATTGGAATTAACCAATGAAGGTTAAAATCCACGACCCGGCCTGAAATTGAACCCGGGACCCTCTAAACCGAAGGCCAGTACGCTGACCATTCAGCCAACGAGTCGGACGGTGCTCAAATGATATCCGACTATTGCAGGACCTTGCGAAGAGACATTCCTGAGGCAAAGTACCGCAGGAAATCGGGCAAGAAATATTTTTAGGTATGTTTCTGCACTTTTTACTCTTATGTTGCTCTCTTACTTGATTCCTGTGTACCGACACAGATTTGTTTGCAGTTTACATTCGGAACTTTCTGCTTTGCTGCTTTCTATGCGAATGGAACAGCACAGACAGACGAAACCACCGTTGTGATAAAGAAAAAAGGCCTGCTTGAAATAAACCACTGCCTGGATAGAGAAATGTGGGGAATACTCCTGTTGTTGACCCTAAATATGTGCATCTACCTTCGCTATACCTTAAATTGGGTCTCATTGAAAACTTCGTCAAAGCTATGGACAGAATAGCACATGCATTCAAGTACTTGCGAGAGAAGTTCTCTAGGATCAGCGAATAAATAAATAAATAAATAAATAAATAAATAAATAAATAAATAAATAAATAAATAAATAAAAGAATATTTGTAGGACCGCAAATATTAGGGAATTGATAACTGATGAGCATTTCCTTAATTTGTTGAGTGGTGTCGAAAAATTGGCGCGACTACATTTCACAAGTGTCTGTAAGAATATTTTAGGCAACCAGAAGGCAGAAAGCTATCGCGATATTGTACATGAACTGCTGAGATCGTACCGCCGTATGGGATGTCACATGTCACTTAAACTACATTTCTTGAACGATCATTTGGGTGTCTTCCAGGATAATCTGACTTACGCGGAGAACGGTTCAACCAAGATACTCCTCGAATGGAAAAGCGTTTTCCAGGTGACTGGAATGTTGCAATGTCGTTCGACTATTGCAGGACCTTGCAAAGAGACGTTCCTGAGGCAAGGCATCGCAGTAAATCGGGCAAGAAACATATTTAGGTATGTTTCTGCACTTTTTCACTCTTATATTGCTCGCTTATTTGATTCCTGTGTACTGATACAGATTTATTTTCAATGTCTTTCTTATTTTTTTTTAATTTGGAACTTTTGTTGCGAGAACGTGGCACTTTTCCAGACACATTAATACATAGGTTGATGTAAGCATTTATGTAAACTGATATCACGTGAAAAATGAGACCGATACAGCAATTCTGAAATTATATCTGGATTTAGGGATGATTCATCTCCCAGAAACAGCCTTTTTGGTTTCTTTTCTGACTATTATTATTATTACTGTAAATTGGATTTTAATAAAGGCGCCATGTTCCATGGCTGCATGGTCATCGTACTGGTCTTTTGTTCAGGAGACTCCGGCTTCGATTTCCGGCCGGACCGAGGATTCTCAATTCTATGGCTAATTACTCTGGTTTCTAGACTGGGTGTAGTATTCGTATTAATATACACTTGCCTTAATCTACACACAAAACACTACGCTACGATCCGCCAAATAAACATGCAATATGTTTGGCGTCAAGAAGGGCATTCGGCCGTGAAACTTGGCCAAATACATATGAACTAGTGTCTCCAATAAATTAAATAAAAGGCCAGGAATAAGATATGATAATGGCATGTGAGTCTCATAACTTTTAGGTAGCGATACTGATTATAGTATTTTACTCCCACTTTAAAAAAATCACAGAAATGCCTTTATTGCTGATAATCTTCTACAGGTTTTAGAGTTGCCACATTGAAATTAAAATCATCATTTCTTGCATGAATGGTATACAGTAGGTGTGATATGAGACTGGTCTGAGCACTTGAAACGGTACGTGCACGGGAACCAAACTGGTAAGGGAAATAAGCTAAGTTCCACTTTTGGTGTGCCTAGGAATGTATTTTCGTATTTTACTTAAAAGATACCCGATGTATTCTGGAATGGCACCTAACAGAATATCATTGGCACGTCCTCCTCAATTCAATCACTAAAGATTATAAAATACCTTCATACTGGCGCATACAAGAGAGTCACACAGATTACAAGAGCTTGAGACCTAATGATATCAGAGCACGGTGATGTGGATCAAGTTGACCGAAGCCATTTAGAAAAAGCATTTTACATTTCGCGTTTTGCTACATAATAATAATAATAATAATAATAATAATAATAATAATAATAATAATAATAATAATAATAATTTCATTGGTTTACGCCCCACTATCTACTTTTATGGTTTCCGGAAAAGGGTAGGTGCCGAAATGTTGTCCCGCAGGAATTCTTTAACCTGCTAGAGCACCTCCAAATACCACCGGACTAAACCAGGATCAAAACTGTGAACTTGGGCTCAGAAAGCCAGCGCCTTAACCGTCTGAGTCACTCAGCCCGGCTTGCTACACATTATTCTGACAACTTAAGCTATTTTGCTAAAAATGTTAATATACTCTGTTATTCCCGAAAAATGAAATAAGGTGGTGGTGGTGGTGGTGATTGTTTCGAGGGGGAAGTACAACTTGGTAACCATTCTATCTTAACTCTACTCAGAAGTGAAAATAACAGATTCTGGCCCTGCGAAGAGAGAAGGGGGCGTCAAAGGGATGTAAGAGTCATAAAGAGCGTGAAAAGGGAAGAAACTCCAAGCCTTGCTAACCTACAGTAATATCTTCGGATCGTCGAGAACAGGAGGTGACCCAAGGAGGTCAGATGGGAAAGATAAAAGCGAGAACCTTGACAAAAGTAAGTGTAAGCAACGCCAGACTGAGCTAATACCTCCTGTAATTGTCATCTCACGCTCCCAATTTGAGAACCCCCTTGATGATTTCCTCCTTCAGTTGCCGATAGCTCCTGCTGCCTCCACCAACAGAGATACGAAGTAAGGTAATCTCAAACAGCGTTTTAAGGAACGAAGTAATAATAATTTCGTGCGGATATTTCTAGCCGGGTGCAGCCCTTGTAAGGCAGACCCTCCGATGAGGGTGGGCGGCATCTGCCATGTGTAGTAACTGCGTGTTATTGTGGTGGAATAGTGTTACGTGTGTTGTGTAAGATTCCGGGATGTTGGGGACAGCACAAAGCCCCAGTCCCTGAGCCAAAGGAATTGCCATTGAAGGTTCAAATCTCCGATCCGACCGGGAATCGAACCCGGGAACCAACACGTATGACATTGAAAGTATGTTGAAATTATTTTCAGAAATTGATGCCAGCTTAGTCTTCTTGGGGGAGGTAAACTTGACTAATTAAATTATAAATCGAAGTTAACATTCATCCTTTAAAACAAAAGCTAACAGAATTACCTTTCCATCTTACTCCTCATAAGCACCGCAAGTGTCGGGCTGAAAACAATTCCTTCCCATGTTCTCGGTGACATCATCACTGACCTTAATTTGTCAGTTTGCCGTCACGGTGATTACAAGTCCCACTTCATTGTGTCCACGTCAACGTACAGTAATTTAGCTCGGAGCCAGCAAACAGAACAGCACGATGGTGGCGCACCTATTATTCTCCAGGTGAACTACTCCTGTCATATTTCTGAACTGGATGCTCTACTCTTACCTCATCAGTCTCCCCGGAAATAACGTTGTTCCTTCACTTCCGGTGCTTTAAACTACTCTCGCCCTCCAGACCGAGCAAGTTCTCAGGTTCATATTTCGACTGACGATAAGGATACTGGAAGTGTGAAGTATTGTTTTAACCCTTCATTTAGTTGTACGAAAATATTTAGCCCAACTAGTTGCGTGAAAGTCAGTTTTATCTCATATAAAAACTACGAAAATTAATGAGAACCAATTTTCTTTGTAATACTACATAGTTTAGTTATAATAATTCGATATTTTAAGTTCATCAATGAAAAAATTATGAAATAGACTTTCAGAACAATCCAGTGTGTATTTGTGCTTTTGAAAGAATATAATGAATGATACACCATAAAATGGAACTACATCTACATAGTTACCGGTATCATACAAATAATAAAACAAAACTTACCTCATAAGGATTTATTGGAACATGTTTCAGAAATACAATAATGTAATTAAAGAACAAAGTGTCAAGAAAGCAATTAAATTAATGGAGCATTTTTTACTAATCATTGTCTGAAAAAACTTTCCCCATCTCTTGTATGTAGGGGGGCTGCCTGGAGGCGTGCTCGGTTCGCCCGGAAGGACGTGGGTTCGAATCCCCGTCAGGAAGTCGAAAAATTTAAGAAACGAGATTTCCACTCCCGGAGGTGCATATGGCTCTGAGGTTCACTCAGCCTACACTAAAAATGAGTACCAGTTTAATTCCTGGGGGCAAAGGCGGCCGGGCGTAGAGCTAACCACTCTACCCCATCAAGTGCCGAGGTTACGGCCCTTCATGGCCTGTACGGAGATGACTTACATCACAAAACAATGGAAGGTATTAAACTAGTCGATGGATTTACCACTAGGAAATAAAAATTGATACAGTTTATTGCAAGAGTGTCAAAGGCTTAGCCATGTTGAAACACTAGATCCCGTGACATCTCGAAAGTTAAGCAACATTGGGCGTGGTGACCACTTGAAAGAGTAGCGCACGTGCTGTTCGCTCTATATTGAGCAGAAAGGAATTGGGCACCCAACGTAATTAATAATGCTTGGCGTAATTGGGAAACTGACTAGGTTTGGGATAAAGCACCTGGATTAATCTCATGGGAGTCAATCTGGTCTACAGCAAAAATATTTTTCTTTTTGCTATTTGCTTTACGTCGCACCGACACAGGTAGGTCTTACGGCGACGATGGGACAGGAAAGGCCTAGGAATGGGAAGGAAGCGGCCGTGACCTTAATTCAGGTACGGCCCCAGCATTTGCCTGGCGTGAAACTGGGAAACCACGAAAAAACATCTTCAGGGCTGCCGACAGTGGGGTTCGAACCCACTGTCTCCCGGATGCTAGCTCATAGCTGCGCACCCCTTACCACACGGCCAACTCGTTCGGTAGACAGCAAAAATGTAACTCCTCTTTATCTCGAATACTACTCCTAATAGACTGACAATAGTGATGAACGACAATTACTAAAGTTCGACAATGGCACACAAAATCAAAACAGTGCATCCAACATGACAGCAGAAAATTAACTGAAACTGTAAACTTACAGTTCATTTTGATCTCCATGTGACTAATTAAAATGTTAAGAGCAAATTTTTTTTTTTTTTTTTTTTTTTTTTGCTTTACGCCGCACCGACACAGATAGGTCTTATGGCGACGATGGGACAGGGAAGGGTTAGGAGTGGGAAGGAAGCGGCCGTGGCCTTAATTAAGGTACAGCCCTACCATTTGCCTGGTGTGAAAATGGGAAAGCACGGAAAACCATTTTTAGGGCTGCCGACAGTGGGGTTCGAACCTACTATCTCCCGAATACTGAATACTGGCCGCACTTAAGCGACAAGAGCCAAAATAACGGGATTGTCAGACCTAATTTTACTAGCTTCCACATTCATTAGCAGTATAGTATTAGATACAGATTCCAAAGATAGCTTCTCTTAAAGTGGTTGTGACTTCAAGACGAAAGATCCCGAAATGTAAACGTCCTTATGATTCAAACCGGAATCCTACGCTCTTCGGACTGTTTTGCTAACCGATTTCAAGATATAGATGATGATGATGACGATGATGATGATGATGATGATGATGATGATGATGATGATGATGATCTCAATACGTAGACTTTCAAGACCAATACATTGTAATTGCTCTGAAGACGATCGTGGTCGCAGGATCGAAACGCGTCAGCAGGTTATTGCATTACGCGACCTAATATCCCCAAATTATTATAATGATGATGTTTGTCATTTAAAGTGGCCTAACAGCTAGGTCACGGACCCCTAATGGTACCAGGTGCAACGAAATGAAACGAAAATTGAAACAGAATGTATCTACTGACTAGCATCTAGAACGAATGATAACGAAAAATGACCATGAATACAAAACCATCAGTGGATCCAATTCTCTTTTTTCTTTCTTTTTCTTTCTTTTTTTCTTTCTTTCTTAATCTGTTTACCCGCCAGGGTTGGTTTCATCCTCGAACTCAGCGGGGGATCCCACCTCTACCGCCTCAAGGTCCGTGTCTTGGAGCGTGAGACTTTGGGTCGGAGGTTAGATTAGAAAGGCATAATCAATTCATGTACAATCACACAAGTGTCAGTTAACTATGACATCTTTATTTACATATCCATGCCTATTCCTAACCTTGACAAAATGATGGAATATTATTAGAATATGGCATCACTTTAATGTTAGTTAAGACTAAAGAGAATATATCCATCAGAAAACTGATTCGCTTTTTAATTATGAAAACTAATAACGAACTAAAATAGAACTCTAGTTACTTGGGAGTTTCGATAACGCTTCTTTACTTCCCAGCCGCTGTAAGCAACTTCATGCTCACAGAAGCACGGGTTCTTTCTTGCAGACTAAATGAATGCGATAACGGTGTTGAGAACATATTTAGATATTCATGAGTTCCTTGCTTTCAAAGTTACACGATTACATTGGAAACCAATTTCCCCGTGGCTAAGTTATTTATAGCTTCACTCTCGGACAATTATAAAACAGTCATGCTTGAAATGCGTCATTACTTGCCATTTATTTGCTGGTTTGCTTTGCAGTTCGTGTGTCTCCAAAGAACGTGCAGTGGTGATACGACACCAATTAAGACTGATATCGCTTGTGTATGTGCTCAGACGGAAGAACACAGGACGTCAGAGCCTAACGTGACGGCTTCAAACCCTGCTCAATCTGATATCCCTAGAGTTTTAACATGTTTGAAAATTCTGCGGAACAAAATTCCAGCACCTTGATGTCTCCAAATACCGTAACAGTATTTAATGGAACATAAAATTAATGAAAATGAAATGTCGTATGGCTTTTAGTGCCGGGATATCCCAGGACGGGTTCGGCTCGCCAGGTGCAGGTCTTTCTATTTGACCCCCGTAGGCGACCTGCGCGTCGTGATGAGGATGAAATGATGATGAAGACAACACGTACACCCAGCCCTCGCGCCATTGGAATTAACCAATTAAGGTTAAAATCCCCGACCCGGCCGGGAATCGAACCCGGGACCCTCTGAACCGAAGGCCAGTACGCTAACCGTTCAGCCAACGAGTCGGATATAAAATCAATAATATACTTCTAATTAAATTTTATTTGTTTTATACTTCTCCCTTTCATCAACCGAGTTACTGGCCTACGTGTTACGGGTCGCGTAGCTCTAAACTGGAATTCCGGATAGAGTTCAAACCTCACCTTCAGTAGCACTCGCGAGGTTTTTTAGTCGTTTCCAATTTTCACACCTGGAAAATATAAAGGCCACGACTGTTAACTTCCCAACCACAGCCCTTTCCCATCACATCAAGCTGTCAGTAGAGTGGGGGCTTTTAAAAGTAGGAAAGAATATAAGGTTAGACTTGAAGATGACAGATTGGGGCAAAATATCATTTATAGGACGAGGTGTAAATGGAAGGAATTATCAAGGGAAATGTTCTATAAATTTCCAAGTTCTTTGAAAATGTTTAAGACAAAGCTAGGTAAACCATTGATAGGGAATCTGCCATCTGGGCGAGAGCCCTAAATGGAGATCATTAATAAATGATCGACTAATTGATCGTCGTCAGAAGCCTCTGTGTGTTAGTGTTACGGTCAATCACTAGCAAATTGAAATCTGTGTCATTATTACTGTACGACTTCATTTGGTCAGCACTTGTTCTCTTTCGACTACGACATTAATACGATTCTGAAGATATCGAGCCGGAATTTCATCCCATAGGATTTCATTTACCTGCGGAAAATCTTCAGACTCTATGTGGGGACAGTTAAGCACATTTCAATGCCACTAGATTAAATCGGGATGAAGCCCAACAAACTTGGACTTAGAAGGCCAGTGCTATACAGTCTGAGACGCTCATCCAAGCATTATTATTACTTTTACAGTCAGGTGGCAGGAGAGAGGGAGGAAACGGAAAGGCCTGGACACAGGACAAAAGACACACGAAGAAAATTTTAAATTTAGAATTTAATTTTTTAATGATTTCTCCTTTCTTTTTGATAGATGAACTATTTTTCCAAACAAAAACAACAACAATTTAATTTAACAAACTTTAACAAGTAGAATGTAGAAAAGCATTTTACAATATCACAAGCTTCTGAGATTAATAATTAACAATCATTAACAGGGGAAAATACAGTAGCTCCCGCTTTACAACTCAAAACTCGAAGTATTCACCGGACCAACACGATCACATAATTCTCTGGTTTGTGATAGACAAAGGAGGCGTCATCCTCTTCTAATAAATCACTTCTGAAGGGGTAATATAACTTTAAACTTTGTTTAAATAAGAAAGCAAGTAGCTAGAGATTCTAAGCTTTTAAAACAAGTTACATATTAGAGGAGAATCGAATCCTCAGTTGTAAATAGTAACATACCAGAGGAAAATCAAACCCTCCACCTTCAGTAGTGGCATGTCGGAAGGGTCTCGAACCCTGAATTATAATTTCAATTTTCAACGGCTGCCCTTACTCGATAGGGGAGAAACTCACAGTATGTGAATCGGAAGGATCCGGAAAACAGGGGCAGAAGAAAGGGAAAACCGAAAGGTAAATAGAAAGGCCGAGAACAAAATGGACTGGGATGCTGAACCCACTTAAGCAATCCGAGGTATGATTTGTCATGAAACCTAATGGGGCAGAATCCCCGGTGACACAGAGGACAAGCCATGGTGACTCCGACAAGAAAGAAAGTTAAAGAACAAAATGCAGGATAGAAAGTTTAGAGCTTAAGAAAAGTTAAGTCACCAGAAATCAAAGTGAATAGGGGAAACGAGGGTACACACTCGCACATCCATAAATTATGTAGTAGCCACGAATGGGGTTTCACTCCTACATACCTACGTAATAAAAACTAAGTGGACACTAGCAAATTCTACAAATTCAAGGTAATCGCAGCACGCCCCACCTGTTACTTGCTAGAGGGGAACACTGGTATATTCCCGTTGCCACATGCAGATAAGATCACACCTTAGGTCAAATATCTGCCTACCATATTGTTACCCCAGTCAGTCCATCGTCTCCTTGGAGGAGAAACACACTTAACGCCGCGAAATTCAAGGTCCAGATACTGTAGATACACACGGCTCAAGTTTACAGCTTACATAGGGAATAGCTGGAAGCTAATTGGATAGTCTGAAGTTGCACTAGTGGCAACTTATAAACAAATGACACAAGCCATCCTTGTGTCAGCCCCTAAACAGAAGTAATACTCTAAGTTGTGCAAGATCAAGTCCCTAAGACGTACTCAAGAACAACTGGAGTGACCTCTTTTAATGAACATGGAATGTAAGTAAACATCATTCAGTTCAGTCTGTCACTATGATAATTCACTATTTTCAGGCATTACAAATGTTGTCTACAACTAGGAATAGGCCGTTCTACTGTTATAATTATTATTATCAAACATCTTTTTCATATTCTCCAACATATCAAAAAAATTAAGGCAGGGTACACTTATTTTTAGCAATTTCGAAACTTAACTTGAGGGCTAGACTACCTATCTAGGTGGTGGTGGTGGTGGTAGTTACTGTTTAAGATAAAGTAAAATTTGAAAACCATCCTCTAGTCAGCCAGCCAGCGTGTTGTTAAACTTGCACACGAAGGCTGGAAAGAGGCTTACTCATCGTTTTGAGTGAATTGAGCAATGTGCGTATGGTAAGTGGTTGAAGAGTTGGGATATCGATAAAAGCGGTGAGAGATTTCTGAAGAGAGATCGCGTTAGCTTGATTGGGCATTGTCTCTAGGAAAGGACTTGTTGAGTAGTGAGGAACTTATCTCTGTGAGTCGAATTCTATCAAGGCTGGAGAGGGACTGAAAACTGCATATAGTTTGTCTTGTAATATTAGTTGGACTGTCAATGCTTTATTTTACTCTAACGAAATGTCATGATAGATATCTGGATATAGCCTATTTGTAATACTTCCATTAAAATGCTCTGTTGTCTGAAGCATTAAACTGCGAATTTCTTTCTCACAACATTAACGGATTTCTTATGTTGGTAAGAACGCGAAATATTACAATGGCAGACAAAAGAGTTCTGCAATACAATTGTACTGCTGAAACGAAGAGAAACTGGCATTCCAGTTACATTGAACTGCCCGAGAATATATGCTATATATCTTGTCGGTAACTAATAGTAATTTCAAATTACTATTAAACTATTAAACTGAAAATGAATGGCTAATCAACATAATGTAAGAATGTCTCATCTTCGAATTGCAACTGAGTATAGCAACTGAATTTAAAATTGCTTGTAGTTTCCATGACAGTTTGAGGAGCTACTTGCATATGCTACATGTTCTTTAATTTCTATCTTCATCATTCACTACTGCATATTTATTACTCGCCGCTTGCTCAACGAGAGTTGTTTGTGTTAACGGAAGTTCACCGCACACTATTATACATTAGAATACATTATTCAGAAGCCAGGTAAACAGGTTTTGTCCTCAAGGGACCAAACTACTGGAGTTCTATAGCATGTATGAAATACAACCGTTGGGAGAGATGATCACTTCAGTAAGAACCACACGTACAACGCACACGATGGTTCTCGGGCAGCGCGATATAACTAGAACGGCCAAATTATTTTCCTTTTAGGAATACAAATTTATTATTGATATTGTTGTGCCTGCCACTCCAATATTTCAAGTTCTCATGGGCATGAGAAATTCGTAATTTAACGCGTCAAGAACTGCTCAAACAGAAACAACAGCCTTGAAAATGATACAATCACATAATTATCATCAGTAGTTGCAGGGTCATAAAACACAAATTACATTATTATTATTATTATTATTATTATTATTATTATTATTATTATTATTATTATTATTATTATTATTATTACGGGGTTACCCGTGGAAGGCAGAGGTGAAAGAAGGTACGGGCTGGAATGGGTCTAACTACAAGGCCGAAAGATGAATTAAAATTTCAATAAAAGGTTATATTTTCACAAGTAGAAAAACTTAACAAATTTCACATAGAATTTAAACAAATAACAATTACTCAACCACTATCCACTAATCAGGTACAAGGTATAATTTTACAAACGAAAGCCCGAGTTTCGGTGTCTTTACAAGTTCTGGGCTTCGAGACCCCAATTACACAACCCTTGAGCTACTAGCTCAACATTACCAAGGTACACACTTGACCAAAGGGCAAAAAACCCCTTCATTCAAAGAGTATTAACTCCAAAAATCATTACGGGCCTCCTAGAGGCACTTTTACCACATCAGAAATAGCTGACCCACTCTCAGTTTTTCAAGACTACTAAAGGCATTACCATACACCGCAATCACTTGCCATCCAGGCACAACTTTCAAGAATTAAACAGGGGTATCTCGTACCCAGCCTACAGGGCCTCAGCCGAAAAATAATGGGTTAAATAAATGGTCCGACAACAAAATGAAAGGAGATGAGACTTTGTACTCCTAAATACACATATTAAAACCTAAGAGGCACTAGGCCGATGACACAGGGGCTATTCCCGAACTAGGGAGGTGACTCGTATAAGAAAACATTTTAACACATTAAGAGGAGAAGAAAATCGGTTATGAAAACGTAGTCACCTCAAATCAAAATGAAGGGGAGCTCGAAAGTGTAAAGCACTCTCTATCCCCGATTTACAGTTAAAGTCGTAAGAAAATTTTACATAAGCCGGCACTAAGTTACATTTTTAGACAGGTAGGTTACATTGAAAAGGTTTCGGACCTTCCCCGAGGTTTAAACTGCTGAGCTAGCAAGAAATAAAGATGTTAAACGGCCATTACCTTGTTGAAGAGCTGCTGCCCGAAGGAAGAGGCGCTACCCGCCCCCTGCTACACGTCCATACACTAAGCTAGAGGTTGAAGAAGTGGCGAGGAGCCGTGAAAATCAGCAGTTTTTAAACCCTCAGGGAAAGTTCGAGACCTTTCATGAATAAAACAGCCACACCCACTACATTTTATTGATCGCTTAAAGTTACACATCAAAATCGAAGAAGAAACCTATGATTGGTTGGAAATTAATTGCAGAAATTACTGATTGGCTAAGTTCAAAACTGGCGGAAAGAAAATCTTAATATTGCCAACCCACAAATGAAAGAACGAAATTTAGTTATAGGAAAACTTATGAGTACAAAATATCTTCAAGAAAAGTTCCTTCACTTCGCACCAGGGTGCATGATCATAGATTTTTTTTTTTTTTTTTTTTTTGGTAGTGACGTCTTCTGAGAAAACTTATAAGTTGATACAGTTGTTAAAGTTCAGAGTTTCTCCTATAGAGGAGTACTTTACGGCGGAAAATTCAAATGTGCGGCGTATAGGTGTACCACCCGGTACAATTATTATTATTATTATTATTATTATTATTATTATTATTATTATTATTATTATTATTATTAGTTAAGATTGAAAAATTACTTCCGTATCTGGAGTAATGCTCGCGAGGTTAACCCAGGAAAAACTAAAAATCCTCATTCTAGCCGAATTTCACTGATGCGTAACCCGTTTGACTTTGTGATCCGTAAAAGTACGATCTTATTTGTGCTGCGAGGTAATATACGAAGTGGCATACGTTCTTCGGAGTAGTTACACATCCGACCGTCCAGAGGTGTTTACCACACGGAAGGAGTTTGCTTTTTGTTGCAATACAGCGATCGTTTTAATGATTCGCCGTTATTCACAGCTCATGGTGCAAGTTATAAGTGTGCTTTAAACATTTTGTGAAATATTATTATGACCAATTTATGAAGTGTAACTCCTGCCGCCTTGAGGTTACCTTCCACTTTAGAGACAAATGCCTCCCCCTCCCCCCACCGAAGGAGGACAAGCTTTTACATCAATGGCTGGTACGTTGCCTATAAACCAGATGCTGTGTGGTGATTTTTTCTTGTTCTTAGCACTTTCTTGAACATGAAGTGGAATGAGTCCTTCGAAACATTCGATTTATTGGTGACGGAAACTGTAGTTTTAAGGGAGTAAACAATATAATAATATATAGATTCCTCTGGAAGTTAAATGTAGGAGAATTGAACGTAATTATAATCCCTCAAGAAAAGGGAAGCATACACAGAAAATGATGAGATATGGAAGATATAAAACTGAAAGACTCCCCGAGAATAATAAATATAATGCCTCGGAGATTGGAAGAGAACAATTTACCATCGTAAGTAGAAGCGCAGTCACTTAGTTAGACCTCTTGACCACCACACATTCTATCACACGTTGTGATAACGCTGTAGACTACGCTTACACTCCGCACGTTCATAGAGAACACTATGGTTATCATATTCTCCCATGTCTGATTTCTCCTTCTGAACTGAAAATTAATTTATAAATAGAAGAAAATGTGGAATTCTTCACTGCCCGCAAATAACCAGCTTGTGAAAGATCGATTTAGGACCCCATTAATGGACACTTCTGAATTGTTTCAGACACCAACTAAAGGAAGGTGTACCTTCCTAAAGCATAAATGTTTATTGGCTAATTAGGTAGAATATAATTGCGGAGATGCTCAACAGACTACTCTCCTTTGGTGTCCTAATTTCCTGGAAGGACTCTCAGAAGCTAAAGAATATCCGAAACATATGGAGTTGAACTTTAGAGAAATCGTTGTATTGCTGTCTTTAATACTATACAACTAAATAAAATAAACAAATTTTGAAAATACAGGGGAAAGATCTTCATTAGACCCAATCATATTTCAATTGTGTCTCAAAATTGTCACATAGCATATCGTTCACTGGTTAACAAGTTATAAACTATCAGAGTCAGAAGCCAGTACTATGTTCGGCTGAGTCTTGACACGTGACATATAGTTCACTGGTTCGTCAGTAATAAACGTGCAGAGTCAAAAGTTAGTCCTACGACCAGCTTAATCTCCACAGATAAGACAATCACGAAATATCCTATTTAATATTGGAATGTTCTACCATAGAAATTACAACAAATACGCATTTCTGCCGTTTTTCTTCCTTGTTCCACAATTTAACAATTTAGCGAATACAAAAGAAGCGCATCTTATGAGAAGTGAGCATATTACTCAAAATGAAGGTTTAGGAAAGACTGGAAGTGACTTGTTGAGTAATTGCACTGCCTTAAGGGATGTTGGCCTAGCTGTGAGATTATTAAAAAAAGAATGAAGTCCTTGGCCGGATCGGTATTTGTGTAACTATTAACACGAGATGTATCAGAAACTTGCAGAGGACCCTCTGCTAACATCACAATAGTGAAACCAGACACGTAATGAAAGCAAGCCTTCTTCTTGGAACCAATCGAGAATTTAAATGAAAATCATTCTTTGGGCATTCTTTGTGATAGCTGAAGTCATTTCGTTTCGGTTTCGACCAAGTTAATTTATAGCTGTTAGGCTTTTTAGTGTCTCGAAACTAATTCTGAGTAAAGAAATGTATAAATGGGAAAGAAACAAAATTACTTTTTAAATTAGTTTCGGCAGATTAAAGAACATAACGGTTAAAAGAAAATATTTGAACATTCGTCCACAACTTGTCTTAAACAAAATAATCCCTGGTCATACACCAATATTACTACGTGCAAATTAGATGCCTTAATAAGGAGTATTGTGACCCCTCGCAAGGATAACAGCTTCACAACGCCTTCTCATATTTCTGACAAAACGTCAGTTGAAGACGACGATCCCACTCTTCCAAATGTACGTTTTCAAGGATTTGCATTCTTCGCAGAGGTGGATTTCTCGCTCGTATGCACTGCTCCAGTTGGTCCCAGACTTGTTCGATTTCACTGAAGTCGGTATTTCTGGATGGCCACTCCGTTCCTGGCTTATGAAGCTATTGCAGGAATCTCCGAATGATATTGGTATCATGTATCCAAGCATTATGCATGAACATTGCATTTTATCGAAGTTCTCTCAACTGAGGAATCCCATGTGGCACGAAGATCTCGCCAGTGTAACGTTAGGAATCCGTCGATAATGATCAGATGATCGGTTTTGTTGTCAAGACTTACCTGCCCACACCATAACAGATCCACCTACACAAGCAATGATAGATTTTACAGGAGTACAGTCTTTGCCAGACTGGCAGATAACCATATGAACGAAATTACGTGAATCGGGATTCAAACGAGAACGGCACAGGACGCCAGATTCCTAGGTTCCGGGTCAGGTGATCTCTAGAAAACTGTAGTCTCAGGCCACGATGCTGTCTATCCAGTTCAGATACTTCAGCAGGTCATCGGGATCTTAAATTGGCTTCTCGAAGTCTGTTTCTGACCATTTGGTCTCTGACTCGAACTCCAGAAGCCCGCTGTAGGTTCACATGTAGTAATCGTGTTGTAAATTTGTGCATTGGAAAGCTTATGAACGCAATAAACGATTCTGCTGTGGGTTTTTTTTTCCTTTGGCAACCCGTACTATTGTACCTGGTGACACCTTTAATTCCAGGTGGAACATAGGGCCTCCACGAAATTTCTCCAGCTTGTTCTATCTGCTGCCAAAGCTTTCACCTCCCTCCATGTCTTGTTAACTCCAGCAATCTCATTGTCTATGGTTCTCTTCCAGGTAATCCTCGGTCGGCCTCGCCTACGACCGCCTTGTGAATACCAACTCAATGCCTGCCTTGTGATACTTTCTTTTGGTCTTCTCAGGGTGTGCCCAATCCATCACCGTTTTCTTCTCATCATCTTTTCCTGTATGGGACTTTGACTTGTGGCTTCCCAAAAGTCTTTGTTTGGGATGGTCTTTCGCCACCATATTCTCATAAGGTACCTCAAAACCGAACTATAAAAGTCTGTAACCTTGAGGTAATGTCTCTTGTCTATCCCTTCCAATCTTCATATCCACCCGCAAGGCCCATGTTCAGCATAGCAAGCGAGACCGCCTGGTGGCGAGGTACTGGTCATCCTCCCCAGTTGTATCCCCGACCCAGAGTCTGAAGCTCCAGGACACTGCCCTTGAGGCGGTGGAGGTGGGATCCCTCGCTCAGTCCGAGAGAAATACTAACCCTGGAAGGTAAACAGATTAAGAAAGATTTCTTAAAATTATATTTACACACTGCAAAAACCCTTATTCGGCCACACGCTTCAAGAAAGAGGCTCAGACAAGTTTCAAGTCGCCTGAATAATGAGGATCGTGAAGGAGTATTAGTGGTGACAAGTATGGCCTCACAAAATAATGGGCACAGGGCTGGGAAGAGAAAGTGTACAAAGAAAGACGGGCACGATATATGAATGGTAGGAGACTAGAACAACTACATGTCAGCAATGTATGGTTATGTTGTGGCTCCAATGTCATAACCCACGTCTCGAAATACTTCACGTCTTGAAGGGAGTCAGTGCTATTTACGAAGTAATATTGGATTTTCATCATTTAAAATCATCTGTAAGTTCTGCCTGACTTACGGTCAATGAGTATCAAAATTTATCCTGCATTGTGTTTCTTTGGTACAATACCGGCCTTCATAGATTAATGCACAGCTGTGTAAATCTACGATATTTATTACTACATTCAAGCATTTACAGTGCTACTGGCAATGAATTCACTGACTATTGCGGAATTAACTATCTCATGCTGTGGAACTACTTGGAATGTTGTGGATTCAGCAATGAACATTATTGGACATCATCAGCATAGAGTTCAGCAATTGTCAGTTCCTGAATGATAAGGAATTTTAATTACTTACTAGCTGATGTACCCGTGCTTCGCTACGGGATTGGATTCTCAGAGAGACTGACCTTGTGGTTTTCCTAACCGAAGTCAACATAGGTCATTACAAAAACTTCGGTAGGAAAGTAGCGATTAAAAGCAATGATATAATATACCTAAAAAACTCGATCAAATGAAAAACCGCACATTTTCTCTCTTTTAACGAACGCTGCCGATTTCACAGTCCAAAGTTCCAGAGCTGGAATGATCAAAGCCTCAGATAGCCGTGATCCGTGAACACCCTTCGTTTTTTTCGGCAGGGAGGGGGTCGAATAGTGGAGACTGCCACGGCATAAACTATGCCCTTCTACTAATCTGTTTCCTAGAAGTACCCGATGAGTCGGAAAATCTTAATTCACTACATTGGTGGCGAAAAAATCTATCTGACTTGGAGGCAAATTTTTCCTTTAAGCCAGAGGAGAAACCTACTCTTCACTGCTAATTTGGAATAAAATGAATGTAGAATTTAATAAAAGTAAAGAGGAAGAAGCTTTAATTAAGAAACGACTCTTTTCAGGGTCAAATTTTGAGTTATTTAGTGAATTGTGGTGCTATAATTTGGAATAGGCCTAAATTTTTATTCTATACCACCACCACTACTACTACTACTACTACTACTACTACTACTACTACTACTACTACTACTAAGTGAGCCTCTGCCTTAACCATGCACACTGCTCATTCAAAACAGCGCGTCAGATTAGGGATCGCGTAGCTGGAATACTATGATGAAACTGTGTGTAAGGTACCAGCTGTATCAGAAAATGTATGAACCAGAGGAATGGCATGCTAAAGAAGAAAGTTTTCTAACTCTCCAGCTATTTCCCGCTAAAATTCGGTCAGGCTGTTATACTCGGTACGCAGCAGTAATCCCATCTGTCGTAGTTGAGAGGCAGCATAAGAGATAATGAACATCACATCAAACAATGGTCAATGTAATGTTATTGTTGATCAATGCCATACGCTTTTGATATTGTAGGTCTTCACATTTAGTTTTCTTCCGACTCTGAAATACCACTCTTACCATAGTTGGCACGGTAAAACTGATTAAAACATAAATGATCGGAAATTGTATTCCCTATAACTTTTGTTATGTAATACTTTTCGATAGCACCAATAACATAGGTATTTAAAAATTACATTTTAGGCGCCTTCCCCTAAACTACAATTTCAACCAGGGTGAATAAATTTGTTTATAGTTTAGACTGTTGTTTCTCATTCCCTAACTCTATTTAACGATTTTCATTAAATTCTGTTAACCCATTTTCTCGTAGCTCTGCGTTGATATGGACTTAGCAACAAAATTACAATTTCATGAATATCTGTGTTATCACAGTCGGTACTGTAAAATGTATAAGACATAAATGATCGGAAATGTAATTCTATATAATTATATATAACTTTGGTTATGTAGTATTTATCGATACGAACACTAATAATTTAAATACTTGAGAACTAAATTTCAGGCTTTCCCCTAAACTACCATTACTGAGTGTGAATAGAATGATACATAGCCTAGATTATGATGGCTCATTCTCCGACTATGCATGCCAATTTTCATTTAGATAGGAACTAACATATATAAGAATTACATTATGGCCTTCCCCTAAACTACAGTTTCACTCAGCGTGAATAAAATTATTTACAGCCTAGATTGTAGCGACTTATTACTCGGCTTTGAATACCAATTTTCATTAAGATAGGACCAATAATAACATAAATATTTGAAAATTAAATTTTAGGCCTTCCCTAAACTACCATTTCTATCAGCGTAAATAAAATTATTTGTGGCCTAGATTGTAGCGACTTATTTCCCGACTTTGTATACCGATTTTCATTAAATTCTCTTTAGCCGTTTTCTAGTGATGCGTGTACAGACAGACAGACAGACAGACAGACAGACAGACAGACAGACAGACAGACAGACATTACGGAAAAGTAAAAAGTGCATTTCCTTGTTACTGTGGACATGACTGATGCAGAAATACCATTCTTTTCTAATTCTGAGCAATGTACAGACAAAATTCTTATTTTATATATATAGATTGTTTATTGTTTACTAATAAACGTTGGACGAATGTGCTCACTATGAGTGAAGTCAGTCAGATATATCGTGCTATTTTATTCTTACATTCTGATATTAATAGGACTGGACGCGGAGTAGGCTACATAGAACATAATGATGTTCGTCGCTTAAAACAGCAAATTCGAGATCAACAGTCCTACGTTTTAGGCATTGGCCAGAAGTTTTTGGAAAGTATAATTATGTTATTAGTTTTAAGTCCCACTAATCTATTAGACAGTTTCCGGAAATGTCGAGGTTCCGGATTTTTGACCTAGAGGCGTTATTTTATGTGACGGTAAATCTAACCTACAGACCAGAGGCTGCTGTATTTCTGTACTTTAAAATAACACCGGACCGATGCTGGGAAGCCATCTGTCAATCGTCTGAACTACTCAGCCCGAATTATGTTTATTTATTTATTTATTTATTTATTTATTTATTTATTTATTTATTTATTTATTTATTTATTTAGCTATATATAAGTTCAAAATTTCAGGACCACTTCCACATCTGAAGAGGAACATGCTCGGGGTTTACTCTGCCTATAACAGAAATTAATACCAGGTTGATTGTTATAACTGTCAAGACTACTGCTTTTAAGGGATAGATATCGACGTCATCAACCCCTAACATCTAAGAGCATAGGTGGCTGGTTGACCATAGTGACTGCAACTCCATCTCACTTAATATCAAAACTACGGACGGTAGCAGGCTTACAATTTCTCCTCCAGACGCCATCGTGTCCTGTATGGATTTACTTTCTTTGTTGTATATACTGTGTTTTGATCTGCAAGCTCATTCTTTCAGTTCCTTTACTACTGATGGTCGAGAACATAGTTAGAACTAGATTAAATTTAATAACAATATTATAACGGCTCACTTATAAACGACCACTGGGATAAACGTGTTAATTGCTTCTAATATGTTGGTCCAATATCTATTCTCAAATGTGTTAAGAAATGAAGACTATTCTGAAGGACTATAACGAATTTATCCTAGTTTAATATTTTACAAATGATAATAATAAAAGAGAGTTTCAGTCCTCCTAGAAGTGAAAATTCGTAGGCCTTGACTTCATAATATGCCATGAAAAATCCACAGCCTGTTTCCAGTCATTTGACCGGGTCAAGAATGAAAAGAATGAAGCCCCCTTCTAGCGGCGAGGATGGGAATTGTGCCGGCTGCCGAAGCCTGTCGCACTCCTCTGGGGCAATGATTAATGAATGGTTAATGAAATGAAATGATATTGGAGAGTGTTGCTGGGATGAAAGATGACAGGGAAAACCGGAGTACACGGAGAAAAACCTGTCCCGCCTCCGCTTTTTTCCAGCACAAATCTCAGATGGAGTTACCGGGATTTGAACCACGGAACCCAGCGGTGAGAGGCTGGCGCGCGTCACAATCTCTCCAATTAAAACCGTACACCTCAACGCAAGTACTGGAACTGCAAAGTTTATTAGATGCGTAGAGCTGTGCAAACTGATGTGTAGACTCGCTCAAACTCATTTAGAAGGGATGGCTCTTGCTCAAATTAGACTTACTCCAAGTTTCCTGCTCTAGCACTCTGGGCAATGAATGTTTGAAAGAACCCAGATCAAAAAAAACACACAACTTCAATGAGCACGTAAGTCTACTTAACTTTCCATTCTCTCTCATCGCAATGATCAGAACGAGTCTAGATAGAATGTACCAGCTCTGAAACTGCCTCACTCAATGGTACACTGTTGCCATATACGTAGGTCTTTGGCACATTATTTGTGCCATTACAACACTCGTAATGCACACACATGAGGCAGATAAAAGGCATGACCTCGCAGATAGATCACCCGCTGAATAATTGAACATCTGAATGAACTGGTATACCAGGCCTGCTATCGAATTTTGAGTTAAGAGTGACTCACACACCTCATTGTTTAAATATCACCCGCTATAAGTAAGCAATGAGTTTGGTTCTAGACTGTCCCGAATCGTTCATTTCTGAATCTCTTTCTGTTTTTGGCAGAAGGCTCATGATCTGGACACACTGGCTGAGTAGTTGAAGGGGAGACGTGCAACCTGACGGAATGAAATGAGACTCGCTCATTGCACAGCGGTAGTGTTTAACACTTACTGAGTACATGAGGGTGATGACGACGTTGTCTTTAGTACTTCACAAAAAAAGAAACAACGGTGGGTGTAATAGCGTGGAATATTTAGTGACTTCTCACCAAGTCATCGGCGGTTCTATTTCAGGCCAACACATTTAGGATTTTTGAACTGAAGAGTCACGTCCATGTTGTAAATCATGAGATCGCGTGACATTGATGATGATAGTAACAGGCAAGTAAAACTACAAGCTTGCTTGCTAGGTCACTTGCTTTCACAACAACAATAACGAGAAGGCAACCTATAGAACAAGTCTACTCTCCACACTAGGTGAATGCAAGCTGTCGACGCTGGTCTATGTTTAAGAACCAGAATAACGCAGATCACAGGTGCTTCTCAGTTACATGTAAACAAGAAAACGAGATAAATTACCAGATATATGAGATTACTTTTGTGATATGGCAGAGAAGACTCTACTGCTTGATCATGCAATTCAGATTCGCATGTAGAGCAACATCATTCAACTCCGTAAAGGCTATAAAGATCCACTTGCTAAATTGATCCATTATCAACATCCTTCCCATTAACTGAGACAGAATTCCGATCCCTATGACCGGCTGCCTTTGCTGCAGGAATTAATATGGTTTAAATTGAAGGGCATATTTCCAAAGTGACGCATCTCCAACTTTTTAGGAAATGCTATTTTTTGTAAATGGGTTGTTAATAAGGTAGAGCCTTTTTCTATGCAGCTAAACAGCTTATAAATCGGCTAGGAACGGTGGATACAATCCTGGTTTAATGAATACAAAAGAAAGTGGATTTCCGTGACTTTGGAACGAAAGAGGTGTTCGAAATGCAAATTATGTGGAAAGGTGTAGACTTGGTTACTTTGTAGGTGCTAAAACTTTCAAATAATTTGCTTATTGACATATTTAATCAAATGCTTTACAAATGCTGCATTTAGTCAGAGTTTGCAGCGCCAATTGAATAACGTAATACAGCAAGGCGTTGCTCTCACCTAGCGTCGATACGCATAATGCTACAAAATGTTTTATAACACACTTTAACGTTGATGTGATCAAACGTTTGCACACCGTATGTAATAGAAAACTGCCGACCAATCTTACCTTACCTTACACGTTTTCTTGTAACAGGCTTCACTACAATATCATTCGATGTGAAATTGTTTTGCTCTACTTTGCTTTTGAGACCATAAAAATGCCGATGAAACATTCCACAGTCTGTGTTATTCAGCCCTTGAGCCTGAGATTATGATTAGCTGCAAGGGGATCAGAGACCGACGGTAAATTTCACGTACCAACGTCATCCGCTTGGCACTGGCTATGTAAATATTATCACCTATATATGAGCTGTTGTTTAGAATACAGTAGGCGATACAGAGTAATTTCAAATCAAACAGTCCTCTGCAAGAATATCACATCTAGAGCCACAAGCTCTTCGTCTGGGCATGATATTTCTCTGTATAGCTGCTACAATACAATCTCTCGCTTGAAGATACGAGAATGAAGTGAAGCTATTGATCCAGAAAAGTCAGATTGTGGACTGGGATAGACAACCTCTCACTGAAAGAGACGGGAATGAATTGTAGCTATTACCTAGAGAGGTCAGACATGGGGTAGGATAGACACTGGAAAAGACGGGAATGAATTGTAGCTATTACCTAGAGAGGTCAGACATGGAGTAGGATAGACACTGGAAAAGACGAGCATGAATTGCAGCTATTGATCTAGAGAGATCAGACTATGGACTAGATTAGACAACCTCTCACTGGAAGAGACGGGAATGAAGTGGAGTTAATTACCTAGAGAGGTCAGACAAGTGGACTAGAATAAACAAAGTCTCACCGGAAGAGACGAGCATGATGTGAAGTTGACCTACAGAGGCCAGACTCCGGACTAGGATAGACAACCTCTCACTGGAGGAGACGCAAATTAAGTTAAACTATTGACATAGAGAGGTCAGACTGTGTAGTGGTGTAAACAAGTTCTCATTGGAAAAGGCGAGAAGGAAGTGAAACTGTCATCCTAAAGAGGTGAGATTTTGGACCAGGATAGACAGCCTATCACCGGAAGATACGGGAAACGAGTGAACCTATTGACCAGGAGAGATCAGACTGTGGATTGGGAGAGACAACACAGGAAGGGACGAGTTGAAATGAAGCTTTCGTCCTATAGAACTCAGACTTTGGAATAGGACCGAAATGAAGTGCTGATTAAACGTAGCCAAGCGCGGTTCTCCACACCACCAGTATATTTCCTTTTTCTGTACTCCTTAGAACAAAAGTACTAATTGTAGATTGAGAACATTCAACCTGAGCAATCGTCGGGTAACTTGGACGTCATTTACATCCAGTTGTCTGTCTTTCCTGTACTACGCACACCTCTGGAAGCATTTTAAGATTGACAAGAGGGCTGGCATGTAAACATAGCTCATCTTTATGGACGACTGTCTGAAGAGGGCTGCATAATCCCAGGACGATGAAACGCATTTACTTTTTAAAAAGTTTATCAAACTTCTGGCTAGGAAGACTTGGGAGTTAAGAGACGAGCTGCTCCACTGACAGTGAGCTGTTCGTTCCGAGTTGTTCGTAGGAGAGACGGAGTGGGATGACATTACTTAACGAATATGTCTGAATATAGTTTTCTGAAGTAAGAAAATTTATAGTCCATATAGATAAAATCATAACGATCATGTGTCTGTACATTAAATATCTTGGCGAAATGTTCGTACAATTATCTGTTTTAGGTGTTATAATGACCAACTGCATACATTTTAGCTTGGGAGTCTGCCGGTTTGTCTGTTTGTCTGAGATCTTATAACTGGAAACCTACTGGGTATATTTCTGCCAAACTTCAAGTTTAGAATTCACCTGTTCATGGGTAGGTTTCAAGGCCAATATTATTTCTAAATCCCTGAATGGGCTGATCTTGCACTCCCACAAAATATACATGACCAACCTTAATGGAAAGCCATTTCTGAAACTTTGTTCTCATGTGCACCTTTCTCGATAGGAGGTTTCACAAACGGACGATTTTTTACAGGCTAAGTCCCAGCGGACTTATCCCAAAAGGTGTTGCACGTGGAGCAGGTATCTTACCTACATAAATAAAACCGTAACGACCGTGTGTCTGTACATTGAATATTTTGGTGAAATTTTCTTACAGTTATCCGCTTCAGGTCTAATAATGGCCATTTGTATATTTTTAGCTTTGGTGTCTGTCTGTTTGTATGTCTGATTGTCTGTTTGTGTGGGTTATTATACCTGGACACTAATGGATTTATTCCTACCAAGCTTCATATTTGGAATCCACCTGTCCTTGGATAGGTTTCGGGACCTCTGTTTGGTTGATCTCGAGTGGTGAGCTGGTCACGTGAAATGGTTGTTTATGTCATTATTGATAACCTTTTTTCACTGACTTGGCTTATACCTACTTTTAACATTTTACCTTCCCTTGTGTGAGATTTGTTGTCTCCAATTCTATATTTGGCGTTTACTTGAACACTACTAACTACGTTCGTGTAAGTTTTCTGTCTATAAATCCATTTCAAAACACTTATTTTACCCCTTTTTACGCCCTGCCTTTCGCTTTACACATTTACTTGAACCACCGTCTCTCCATACCTTTACAAACAGTTCTGCTTCGTGCTGCTCTGGTCCAGTGTGGTCTGAGTAGGTGTCTGAAGTCGTCTGCCCATGTCCTTCATGGCCTGCCGCGGCTGCTCTTGCCTGTGTTGGAATCCCACATGGTTGTCCTCCGTGCTCATCTGTTCTGCTGTAGCCTCGCTACGTGCCCTGCCCATTTCCACTTCGCTCTTGCTGCCTGTTGCATGACGTTCTCTGAAGACATCATTTCTTGAAGTCCCTTGTTTGGAACTGTGTCTCTCAATGAAATTCCCACTATTTTCTTTTCCATTTTCCTTTGACACACTTCTATTGCGCTCTGTTCCTACACTGTCAAGTGCCAAGTCTGACAGGTGCAAATCAATACTGGAATGATGCATGTGTTGAGGGCTTCTGGTCTGAGTTTCCTGTTTAGTGATTTATCTATCATTATTAATTTCAGTCCTCAAAAGCTTTCCAAGCTTTTATTTCTTTGTACATTTACTGTGTTAGTGAAATAAGTTGGTCTAGGTAAACGTAATCATCAACGTATTTCAGTGCATTTCCATTGATTGTGATTGCGTTTGATGACCTATTATACATTAGTTTGGTTGTAGTGCATTGCTAGTCCTTCGGTTTCATTAGATGTACTTAGTTGGATAAGCAATTGTTGTAATTCTCTGTGGGAGCTTGAGACCAGCACGATGTCATCAACAAATCTTAGGTTTGTCAATTTATCTTCATGCCATACTTCTCATCCCATTTTAGTTTCCTGAATGTATCTTCCAGCATGCAGTTGATTAGCTTGGGGAGATAGGATCACCCTGTCTTACTCTTCTTCCTACGGAATGCTTTTGTCCCTTTTTCGGACTTCACTTCAGCGAAGGTCTGACTAGACCTTTTCAGAATGGTAATGTATTTAGAATAAATAAATAAATAAATAAATAAATAAATAAATAAATAAATAAATAAATAAATAAATAAATAAATAAATAAATAAATAAATAAATAAATAAATAAATAAATAAATAAATAAATAAATAAATAAATAAATAAATAAATAAATAAATAAATAAATAAATCTCCTTAAATAATAATCACGATTAAACTACATCTATAAACATTTACGTAAACATATTTTCATATTTTACAGGGAAGACTTTATATTTATGAAGTCGTTAGGGCACGTTTGATTCTAGACGAGGTGAGTGCAAAAGGGCCTTTGATTCACCCACCTCATTCAGTGATGTAAGGGCCCTCAGCGGCCATGAGTTTGCCCGAACCACAGTTCTCAGTTTAGGCAGATGCTTTGCCTAGTATTGCGGTGAAGAACATGTATTGTAATCAATTCCCACAATGTTGAGCAGTCCACTCTATTTGTCAGACACTTATAAAGAAGGAGGGCATTGGCACATCTGCGGCGCAAGTGCAATGTCCTCATACACATGTCTCACAAAAAGACTCGTAATCGAAGAGAGAGAAATACACAATCCATTGTAGCTGGTCCATTTCATCAACCTTGTTTGGACTCTTCCCAAGTTTTGTATTAAATACTGCTGAGAAGGTAGCCACATCTCGCAACATTATTATAACGATGGCCTGATTAGAGTGCAAAACAAAGTTATTAGAGTTCTAGGAGAAACAAATTCGGCACAGTTTTCAGAAAACAAAGTAATTTAATGCTTTTCCTAGAAATCTTGTCTAAATGTTTCTCGAAGGAAAGACCGTAACATTTTGAAAGTGTCACACCAAGATCATTTGTTTCATTCACACCAGCTATTTTAAAATTGCTTTAATTGTTAGGGTAATTTACTAGTTCCAACTTACGTGATAATGTAATTGCATTGCATTTTGAAGTATTCATACCAAGTAGCGGCTTTTTACACCAGTTATTTAGGAGGTTTAAGTCGAACTGTAGCAACTTACAATCTAACTCACTATTCATCACCTTAAAGATCTTTAACCGAGCTCGATAGCTGCAGTCGCTTAAGTGCGGCCAGTATCCAGTATTCGGGAGATAGTAGGTTCGAACCCCACTGTCGGCAGCCCTGAAAATGGTTTTCAGTGGTTTCCCATTTTCACACCAGGCAAATGCTGGGGCTGTACCTTAATTAAGGCCACGGCCGCTTCCTTCCCACTCCTGGCCCTTCCCTGTCCCATCGTCGCCATAAGACCTATCTGTGTCGGTGCGACATAAAGCAACTAGCAAAAAAAAATCTTTAGATCGTCAGCATGAAGAATGAAATTACTGTGTCGTAGAAAACTTACTCGCATCTGGAAGGACACCTCCATCACTTCTAAGCCAAAGCTCACCCTCATTCGAACTCTGACCTTCGCTATCGCGACCTATGCAGCAGAAACTTGGACGATGAAGACGGCGGATCGCCGCAGGATTGATGTTCTAGAAATGTGGTGCTATAGGAGATTACTGCGAATACCATGGACAGCACACCGTACTAATGAATCGATTCTGAAACAGATCGGCATCAGAAGAAAACTGTCGACCCTTTTCAGCCAAAAACAACTCAGATATTTTGGTCATATTGCCAGAAGACTGGAGGCAATGGAAATACTTATCGTAGAGGGAAAAGTCGACGGCCGAAGACCTAGAGGACGTGCACCGTTACGATGGATGGACCTGATCAAGAACTTGACCAGGATGAGCTTACAGCAAGCAAGTCACCATGCCCAAAGCAGAGACTCCTGGAGGAAGATCACCAAAAGGATTGTCGCGTGATGCCACTACACCCTTACGAAGGGTTGGACTAAAAGTGATCATTTATGAATATGACAAGGAAAAGAACCTTGGGAGACACCGGAATAAGGGTGGTACGGATTTGACATAATACCAACAGATTGTACTACGGAAACCCTAGTAGTGATATAGCTTCTAATCCACTTCAAAGCACTTCCTCCTAACCCATTTGCCGACAATTTGATGAATAGAGCATCATGTTGAATTGAATCAAAGGCTTTGGAGAAGTCCGTGTAAATAACATCCACTAGTTGCCTACAATCTAGAGATTCTGAAATGAAACTGACACCACCACATTAGACACGGTAGAGCGTTTCTGTACAAAACAGTCCTGAGTTATATTAATATGCCTCTGTGGATCCCTGGTAGAGTGTCGGCCTCCGGATCCCAAGATAGCGGGTTCAAACCCGGCAGAGGTAGTCGGATTTTTGAAGGGCGGAAAAAAGTTCAGTTGACACTCCATGTCGTACGATGTCGGCATGTAAAAGAACTCTGGTGATACATTTGGTGTTTACCCGACCAAATTAATTAAATCTTAGCCATAGACGCCCAAGAGAGATCCGGTTTACTCTAGGTCCGCTAGATGGCAGACAGAGTAAACCGGAACGTCGAAATTGACGAGCAGACAGCCAGATGGCGTCAAATCGAAATGTCTGCAAACGGTAGCTGAGGCCATACGATTATTATTATTATTATTTATTACCGTGAAACAGATCTGAAACACTATCTTCCCTGCCACCTCTGAAATCAGGGACAATAACATAATAGGCCTATAGTTATCAAACACCATTTTATCTCCTTTCTTGAACTCTGGTATGACGTAACCTTTCTTCCACTTACACGGAAAATACCCTGACGAGAATGACATATTTATTATGATGCTAAGTGGCCTACCTAGCTCAGATGCACATTCTTTCAAAACTATTGCGTGTACTCGAGAAAAATGGAGGTATCCAAAAGATGCAAGAATAGGAGATACGTCTGCTGGCGAGGTCATTGTTAAGGTTAGGCGTATATCACACACAAATGAAGTGGTCAGATTACGCTTTGCAGCAGGTGAGTGATACTTTCCAAATGTATCTGAAAATCTGTCCAAGATGCTCCTTATGTCCTGCAATTATTTCCGTTCTGAAGCATAATAGAAGGTAGGCAAAATGACCGCCGAAGAAACACTTCGGGTTGGCAGCTAATTTCCAGTCCATCGAATTTATATAGTTCCTGTATCTTTGAGTTTAAATCGCTTAAATTCACTGCTTATGGTAGAAAATCGTACGTAATCACTATTACGGCCCGTTTTTTAAAACTTGTTTCTTGGCCTCACATTTCCTTTTAATTTATCTATTAACTCCGTGTCGTGCCAGAATGGGTACTTCCGCGTGCTAACTATCAGGGACGATACAGTGTCTTTTATTACAGCGCGAAGGAGGTAGTAATAAAAGGGTTAATACCTCAACGACAGAGGGGGAATCTTCTATTAAATTCTAAGGACACAACGAAAGGAGATTTCTCATTTGAGGAAATTCGACCTTAATCCATGCGAACTTTCTTTGCGGTACGGGAAGCATAACACACGGTAAAACAAAGCGAATTCTACAGGTCGATGGTCGGATGTAATTACCTTTTCTGTGTCAAAGCAGTCCATGTGTCTACAGTATTATTCCGAGATTGGAACAAGTTCCAGGAAGTTCTCGTTTCTTGTTGGGAAGTGACACATTTGCTTGCGTCCGAATTCATTGACGATTTCAAGAAGAAGACATCCGCACATCCTTGTTTTATAACAGGAGCAGGATTCCAAGCCAAATATCTTATTTTAAAGTCACTGCAAACTGAAATAATATCCTGTGGGTTTAAAAGAGCTGTGACATTGACCAGTGTTGTTCGTAGATTACTCATCCTAGCAGTCACTTCGTCCGATGGCATGTAGCAGGATACTACTTCCTGGTCTTGGGGTAGCCCAGTCTTCCGCTAGCTCTGGTCGGGAAACTAGCCATAGGACAGATTTCACAGCAACCATAATCGATCCCCCTTTCACTCCGATACTATGGTCATGATGTTTGTCTTTACGAAACACACAGTAATCAGTAGACAACAGTTCATTAATACCAATAGAATCATTTAACCAACTTTCAACTATACAAGTACAATCTTTGCTGGCGTCACTGGAAGCTAGGTTTTAAAGTCCGCCACAGAATTACACATGTTCCCCATATTTTAGTAGAATAAATTCATACCGCAGTCATGCTAGGGTCCCGGGTTGAGTTGTATATCACCGGACAAAGCCAATAGAAGCGCACAAATCGCTGAACCAGTTATCTTCGGGCTAGAGTTCATCTGTTGTTTACTCGCAAACTGGCCGCCTGGTTGTGACGTCAGCAGATACATAGTTCCATTTAAAGCCAGCAGGTGGGACGAAATACGAAGCTCCGAGCCATTCACAAAAGCCATTTTCCAACGTTTTTCATATTTCTCTTCGAAGTCTACCACATTCTCATCCCGGAGGGAAACTCGAACGGATGGTATAGTGCATTTAAACACTGCTAATAGACAAAAGACTCGATGCGAAACCGACACACGACTACTCCCGGTCGCCATCTTGAAGGAAATAATTGGTTGAGGGTGTGAATGTGGTCTAGAGTGACAAAGCCTGAGCGTTTCCACATGGCTGGTTCTCATACAATAGTTTTGTCAGTCTTCCTTTTATTATCTTCGAGAACAGTTTCGATACACAGCATGAAATGAACTATTACCGTAACTTGAAACGTTGAAATGACATGCAAGTACAGCACAACGCATAGAATGAATGTGTACATGCAACATAATAAGATCAAACTAGTGTTTTGATTCACATCATGAAGTAAACAGTGAACTAAAACGTAACCCAGAATTGTTGGGTACCATAACAGTTCTAAAACAATAACAATACGAAGACAAAATATTCGAAAGACATGCTGCCTGACTAAGGAGAAGCTAAGAATGTGGAGAATCACAGTGAAGGAAACACAGCTTATTCTCTTCTTCTTTAATTAGGTATTTGCGTTTAGAAATGTGAAAGAAATTCTTCCTCGCCTCATTGAAAGAAGGCAACCTCTCGGCCAGTCGACGAATTAAGTAAACACGTGTTAATATTACGGGTCAGTTTTAATCACGACAATTTATAACGTATATAAAATAAATAATAATTCAATTAGGGTTGCTATAATTCATCTTTCCTCAACAAACTTTAATTATTACGGAAATCAGTTCCGTATAAATCTCAGGGAGCCAATGTTGAGAAATAGCCTTACTTGTTTAATAAATAGGTAATACAAATATTCTACACTCTATACACGGGGGCTACGTATATGAGTCGGCGAACGCGTGGCTGATTTGCCTGGAAGGGTTTAGGCTCGATTTCCCGTCGAGGAGTCGAACTATATTTAAATGATGAGACTTTCACTGCTGTGCACTGAAGAGGCACATGATCCGAGGGTTCACTTCCTTTTACTAGAAATGAATATCAAATAAATTCTAGAGGTAATGGCGGTCGGGCATAGAGCTAACTATACTATTGCATTTACTGTAATGCGAGGTTGCGAGCACTGGAAGCCTTTACATTTCGGAAGCTTTCATGTTCTCTACGGAGATAAAGTACAGCGTGTGTCAAAAGTAATACGGAGCAAGGTGGTAAGTCAACGTATCATTACAATAAAGAGGTTGTTCAGTCTCAGTTTACTCATTAACGAGTCGTACTCAAATTTCAGTGTAAGACAGAATTTCTTTCACGCACTAGGAACATATAAAGGGACACAGCGACGTTAATTTTAATTCCTTGGAGAAATCCCACTAACTGGAAGATACTTACGAGCAGTTTCATTCGATCTTCCACAGCAGAATCGCAGCCGGACTCATAGACTGACTACTAGGTATTAAATTTAAATAATATTTGCGGAATTATTTTAGCAAAACCCACCTGAGTGCTGGTGGTTTTACATAAAACGAGAATTTTTACATTATTTTAAAGTTACTTAAAGATGATTGTCTGAAATGAATAAGAAGAAGTACATAATAGACATCTGTACAATATGAAGAAATATTGTGATTTGAATATTGGAGACATCTTAGAAAAGTATTCTAGATTCTCTCAATTTTATTCATATGAATCATGGTAAAGATGGTCCAGAACACAATATTTCAATCTAGTACTAACCCAAATATTAAAATATACTAAATCCGTTGTATGTGTTATACGCGCTAGTACGAGCTACATCAATTAAAATGTGTCTAACTTTTTTAACCTTCCTCATATTACAATTTAGAGAGAAAGGGCATTAACGTTAGCTATTTACTGCTTTTTAATAATAATATAGGCCTACTTTTCTTTCCGCACAACTGGAACAGCCATCAATAACTAAACTTGTACAGTGTTTGACGTATGTACTGTTTACTATATGTGGAACAATATTTCCACCCCAATTATCTCCGACAACGAGATTCGCAATTGATTTACTATGCAGAACACTTGGGAGCTTCTTACCGCGAGGGTGCGTTAGCTAAAAGAGGTCAGACCGAAAGAAGCGCGATGACGTAAGAACTGTTTACTGATGAGGGAGATATGCAAAATAAACAAGATTTTGAATGTGTGTTTTTAACTCTTTCACTACGTCCTCATCCCATTAGCCAAACATGCGATCTCCACTGCTTCACTATTGGCAATAAATATCACACAGTGGGTAATAAGATAACTCAAATGATGAGAGATAAAGTTATGTTAATACTTATCATTAGTTATACATCTTGTAATAAAACTGTAAACGTTTTTGTGCGTATTCCTTCCGCCATAACTCGGAAAGGGCCGGAAATATTTCAATGGAATTTGATGCAGGGGAGATAAGTAAATCGGTTCAGGAGAAATCGCAAACAGCCCTAAGAAACAGCATTGTCTTTTAAGTATATAGATATGCTACCCACCAGTACTTAAAATAAATAGGAATTCTATAAGATACTTCAATTAGCCGGAATAATCTTTTTCTTAAAATTTTTGTACAGAAAAGAATGAAGCTGGCAGTAATATCACTCGAGTAATCCTCACTTTCCCATAAAAAGAAATAGCTCATGACGTTTAATTTGTAATACAAAGTAATATTCATAATTTCCTACTTTGAGCACTCATACAGTTATGAATTGATTTTTATATACTGTATCATGATCGTCCCATCCATTATATTGAATTTGGACCCATGCACCTGACAGTGTATCTAAACCATGAGTATTGTCTTTTAAGTATATAGATATGCTACCCACCAGTACTTAAAATAAATAGGAATTCTATAAGATACTTCCTGTCAAATTCATCACGAATTTCATAGTCGGTTTACTGTTGATCTCTGTACTTCTTGGGTCTAGTTACCTTTCCCATTGATCCTTGGAGGAGCGGAGGCATATAAACAAAAAGTACTTGTAATTCTACTTATGAATATCTAATAAACGTGTATTGAATATTTTCGTAACAAATGATGGAAATGCCCGTTAAATGCCGATCATACTGATCGTAATTACCCTAGAACCCATTTTAAGTTTGAGGCATAAAAACTTAAACAAAAGTTGCAAGCGAACCGATTAACAAACTGAATTGAATCTAATACTATAGTGTCTTAATAGGAATTTATTACACGTTGTTTATTCCTAATGACTGGAAATTACGGTGGACCTTGTTTGCTGCAAGTAAGATGACATCAGTAATCTAGAACCAATACATATTTCCACCGAGCGCCGTTATACCGCCTGTCTTACGTTTAGGTGCATTCTTAATTTAAACGAGTAGCTATATGTTGTATGTCCTCCGCTCTCTTCGCTCAGCGCCAGCCAGCCGCACGCACGCAAGCGTGGATCATTCGAGACTCGACGCGTAGTCTTCAGTGCGCGTGTCTGTTACGTCGTGTGCAGTATATAAGGAGCTCCCTGTCTGTCACTCATGAGGATTCTCCCCAGTGTCCTGCTCCAGAATACACTGAACGTCGAACACGGAGGCTACTCCTCTTAACAATATGTCTCGACCAAGTGGACGGAATTCTGGTAGTATGAGGTTTCACCTCAGGTCACTACTTCACCTTCCCGTTCCTTCATCCATGTCGAGCCCCGATGTTGTATGCCACACATCCCCAAGCTCACTCAAGCTCCGACACACACATTAGATTCTCTAATTGTGAACATAGATTTCATTTAGTACAAGCCTATGAACTCAGACACTTCAAGTTAGAAGGAACTCTCTTAGCTAATCTATGCTAGTGCAAATGATAGTTTTCAACTATCACGAACTATATCTTTCCCAAGAACTATCTTTTCAAGATAGCAGTGAGTGTAAATACATTCAGAGTGTACATAGTGTATAGAAACAGAAACTCTCTCAAGATTAATCATCTACTTGCTTCAAGACAATTTTATGTTTTATTCCTGTACATACTGTAGAATTCTGTGTGAAGCAAATAAATAAGTTGTGTTCTTGTAAACCTTATCTTGTTTACAACACTATATCCTACAAAGATGATGCGAATAAATTTAGAACAAATTGGCAAAAAACTGACCATCGCTCCTACATGTTCAAGAATTCCGTTATGGTTGCAAATATAGAAAAATAATACATTTATTGCAATTTGGTTTACGTCGCACTGACACAGATAGGTCTTATGACGACGACGAGAGAGTAAAAGGATAGGAGTGGGAAGGAAGTGTCCGTGGTCCTAACTAAGATATAGCCCCTAAATTAGCCTGGTGTGAAAATGAGAAACCACAGAAAATCATCTTCAGGGCTACCGACGTTAGAGTTTTAACCCACCATCCTCCGCATGCAACTTCACAGAGAAATGGTCCGAATCATGCAGCCAACTCGCTCGTAAACAAATACAATATATTATTACTTAGAGTAGTACAAATCTTAACAAAATATATACGAGAACTGTTATATTTACTTATATTTCTGAATGTGTTTTGGTTCTTTAATTTGAAGAACACTGTGCATCTTGTTCACTCATTTGTTTATTCGATAATATACATTTATTTCTCAATTTTACTTAAAATTCGTTGCGGTTTGTTCATGCTGTTAAGTGATTAGTTACCGCTCCTCTATTATAATTGCTTTATCTCTGAAGCTCCAAGGAGTTTCTGTTTCTCAGTGTGGAATTTTTGGCATTTATTCTCAGTATTTCTGTTGTCTTGAACAAAACAAGATTTACCTAAAGTGGTAGCACTATAAGATACATATTTACAGTAAACATATTTCACGTCATCATAATGTAGTGTAGTTTAGTGCTGAATAATTGATGAGGAACGAATCGCCCACTTTATGTTTTCAATAACATTTTATTTGACTGTTTGAAGACATACTGTAAGATAGATGAGATTCAAAGACGCCAGTGATACACGGTTATAGCCTTAGGGGATGGCTTCGCCTATCTGCTTTATCTTGTTGGATAAGAAGGAGGCCAGGAAATTGGAAAATTTGACCGTGATCGTAAAAGGAAAGATGTGATGGAAGACAGAATGACTTTCTACACTATATATACACTCAATGCTCCTGTTCTTATTTGAGCATGTTTCATCCCATGAAGGCTTGGTTACGGTGATTTGTAGATGTTTAACTGGTTTATACCTATGTAAGAAAGTCACATAACAACATGACCACATATCCCTAACATGACATGTTACTTTTCTTTTTACAAGTTGCTTTACGTCGCACCGTCAAAGACAGGTCTTATTGCAACATTAGATAGCATAGGCCTACGATTGGGAAGGAAGCGGCCGCGGCCCTAATTAAGGTACAACCCCTGCATTTGTCTGGTATTAAAATAGGAAACCACCTTCAGGGCTACCGACAGTGGGGTTCGAACCCACTTTCTCCCGGATGCAAGCTCACAGCTGTGCGTCCCTACCCGCCTACCCGCCCAAGTCGCCCGGTCACCTATTACCACAAGTGTGTCTACTAGGCCTATATTACTACTAACTGATTAAGCCTACTCTTAATAATAAATAAATAAATAAATAAAATAAATAAATAAATAAATCCTGTATTTGAATGTTGCTTAGTTGATATTTGGAGGAAAAAAATGTTCAAATTACTTTGTAGATCATGATGAAATCAAATAACAAACATGCCGGTTTTAGTTACGTAATATTATATTTCACCCGCAGCTCCGCACTTTCGAAACCGGGTCGATCCTGGGTTGAAATATCCCTCTCAAAATTATCAAGTGTTGTCAGGAAGGGCATTCGGCCTTAAACATGCGACCAAAAGCAAACTGACCTTGAGTGGTTCCAGCGATCTCAGAAATAACTGGGATAAACTGAATAAAGTATTAAAGTTTATATCGGTTGAAAAATGTCCCGCCAAATGTCATAAGAGTATGTTTTTCTGGAAAACAGTTAGGGTTAGGAACAGCTTGCGTTTGAATGTTTATGTTTTTGTAAGAATGTGAATTATAAGTACACTTGATAGGCTTTATTTTTCATAGTACTAGGGCCTAACTGTTTTTTCCTTAGATTTGCTTCAGCATTTATATCGCATGAAAATAAGTTACTATATCTTATTCTGTTGTGTGATATGAAATGCAGAGTCACTGGACCTTTGTTTTCTTATATATATAAATGATATGTGTAAACAAGTGGAATCAGAGATAAGGCTCTTTGTAGATGATGTTATTCTGCACAGAGTAATAAATAAGATACACGATGTGAGTAACTGCAACGTGATCTCGATAATGTTGTAAGATGGACAGTAGGTAATGGTATGATGATAAACGGGGTTAAAAGTCAGATTATGAGTTTCACAAATAGGGAATGTCCTCTCAGTTTTAATTACTGCGTTGATGGGGTGGAAGTTCCCTTTAGGGATCATTGTAAATACTTATATATTAATATAAGGAAAGATCTTCGTTGGGGTAACCACATAAATATGAATGCAAATAAAGCGTATAGATCTCTGCACATGGTTATGAGGGTGTTTAGGCGTTGTAGTAAGGATGTAAAGGAAAGAGCATGTTTGTCTCTGGTGAGACCCCAACTAGAGTATAGTTCCAGTGTACGGGACCCTCACCAGGATTACTTGATCAAGAACTGGAAAAAATCCAAAGAAAAGCAGCTCGATTTGTTCTGGGTGATTTCCGACAAAAGAGTAACGTTACCAAAATGTTGCAAAGTTTGGACTGGGAAGACTTGGGAGAAAGGAGACAAGCTGCTCGACTAAGTGGTATGTTTCGAGCTGTCAGTGGAGATATGGCGTGGGAGGGCATCAGTAGACGAATGAGTTTGAGTGGTGTCTTTAAAAGTAGGAAAGATCAAAATATGAAGATAAAATTGGAATTTAAAAGGACAAATTGGGGCAAATATTCGTTTATTGGAAGGCGAGTTAGGGATTGGAATAACTTACCAAGGGAGATATTCAAACAATTTCTAATTTCTTTGCAATCTTTTAAGAAATTTTGCTGCTTGATGATGATGATGCTTGTTGTATAAAGGGGCCTAACATCGAAGTCATCGGCTGGATGAAATTTTAATCTACAATGTTTCTACCAAGCGGTCATGCCAGCTCCGATGGACACAATGGAGTCTATTCATCATCATAATCATTATCGCGCAGATTATTGCGTACATTCATTATTTCCAAATTATTTTGTACCAGTGGGGAAGCAGATGTGCTAGGCTGCGAAGTCAGAAGCGCAGAACTCGCCTCATAACGCTTGTCTCCTTAACATGGAGACTCTTCCGATAAGCCTTTCGATGCTCGACATTCATGATTTTGGACTTTATGGAATTCTGTTAAGCCGTTCTATCATCTTGAATACATTTTTGAACATTTTGAGACCGTTTTCTATCAGGCGAGTTGGTAGTGCGGTTAGAGACGCGGCTATGAGCTTGCATCCGGGAAATATTGGGTTCGAATCCCACTGTCGGCAGCCTTGAAGATGGTTTTCCGTTGTTTCCCATTTTTACACCAGGCAAATGCTGGGGCTGTACTTTAATTAAAGCCACGGCCACTTCCTTCCAACTCCTAGGCCTTTCCTATCCCATCGTCGCCATAAGACCTATATCGGTGCGACATAAAGCCACTAACAAACGAAAAAAGACCATTTTCTATCCATTTGTTGTGATATTTTACAAGACTCTTTCTTTCAATCTCTCGTACATATTGTTCTCAGATGTTCACTAGTTCACTTTGTTTTCGCCATATACTTGTGACACCAACTGAGGGAAATCAAACACCGCCTCATATGACGTGCTACTTTGTCAGAGTCCAGAGCTACACTGATATTGTTAGCCGCGCGGCAAGGAGATTTCAGTACCTGAAGATGGTGGTGCTATTACATTATCCGATGACGTAATACTGAAGTAAGATTCTTGTTGCTAGGTACAATGATCCTTCCTGTTTAAATAACTCTGTCGTCGCACGTATTGTCAAGACATGATTTCGATTTATAACGGCCCGATTAGGGTTATGAAACTATAGGATATGTTCTATGTCAAAGACGGTGCAAATCTTATCACTTCCGATTAATTATTTTCGATAGAAAGAACGAGAAAGGGAAGGTACAGGAAACACGTTTTTAAATTCAACTCCATCAGGGAAATGAAGTAACGCTGACGTCACGGCATCCCTTCAAGCAGCTTCGCCGAACCGATGCAACAGGCGGCGAGATAGATGTTACTATAGGATGGACCACTAAACTTTCATTTGCTTCAAATATCTTCGCATTATTTGAAGATAACGATACGTGCTTTTTACCTACATCACAACCTTTCCCCTGACCTTTCACCACTTACCGTACCTGAGGTGAGCCTTCGTATGGATTTAGTACATTTTTATGGCCGGATGTACATATTTCTTGCTTTAGCTTTTTAAAGTGTTGGTTTGTAGTGTGATACTTTGTATTCAGAATGAAGATATGTGCTGAGACGTGCTAAAACATCCAGACCCAGAACTATAGAAACCAACCAGGTAAAGATAAATCCCATTAAAATGGAACTTAACCCGGCACCTTGCAAACCGAAGGAGCCTAGGTGTTCACCTACTGTACATGAATAAACATAATGGGTAGATGAAAGAACGTACAGTGTGTGTCCCGTGCTTTAATAAGTACCAACGTAGCTATACTAAATTCTTCTTTTTCTTTTTTTCTATTGGCTTTACGTCGCACCGACACAGACAGGTCTTACGGCAACGATGGGACAGGAAAGGGCTAGGACTGGAAAGAAAGCGGCCGTGGCCTTAATCAAGGTACAGCTCCAGCATTTGCCTGGTGTGAAAATGGGAAACCACGAAAAACCATCTTCAGTGCTGCCGACAGTGCGGTTCGAACCCACTATCTCCCGAATAGTGGATACTGTAATGGAAGTATACCCCTTTTATCGCATATACTATAGTTCATAGGAAGTCATATTCAGGGAAGAAATTATTTCCACAGTCATGTTATAGCACTTCCGGAAAGAGTACTGAAATGTGCGCGATTTCACTCATGGCTCCAGAATTCTAAACGTTGGTGACATACCGAGCTGGTATATCAGAGGTTGTTCGTATGTTCACTGTCGTTTTGGAATCAACACGAGGTTTACGACATACGTGTCCCTTCTCTTCTTAGACTTAACTCCTGATGGTTCTATTTATCCAGATGGGGAACTAAATAACCTGATAAACAATTATATTCACAAGGGATGAGAGATCACCTTGACCGTAACGTGAACCAATGAAGTCTTAATTTCTGTGGCTTGCTGTGGTACATGAGATAATAACGGACCAGGAAATCAATGGAAGATTGTTCATGACATATATTCCAGTCTTTTTCGTAAACGATTGTATGCAAAAGAATAGGAGTTGACGACATTTCTCAAATACAGATACTAAGACAACGATTTTGTTAGACGTTCAGTTCATTTAGAACATACGTTGGAGCGTTGGCATATAAAATACCGCCATGTTCCTTCATAGACCGTATTAAGGTCCGAAAGAGAATTAGAACGGATGGAGGGGCAGATCGCCACCAAGTATGAGTTAAGTACCGAATTATGCTCAGGACACGCCCATTCTGGGTCAGGATAGAGTTTACATGAACACTCGAGGAGGGTTTGCTCTCGAAATGAATTCGTAAAAGGTAGATGAACGCACCGAGAATAAATATACAGTAGGATATGCTGAATTGAAGGTGCTGTATATTCTAGTTTATTCTCTTCTCTTCTTGGTGAAGATGACGTCTGATGATTTCGATGAAGAAAGCGACGGTCTATCCAGCATAATCCATTCATCAGGTTGTTTAGCGGTAGTGTCTAATCGTTGTCAAGCCAGACGATAAGGTGACTATAGAGACATTGTCATCGTACTGGAGTATTTTGTTGGTAGAGATAAACATCTTATTAGGTCGGTTGAATAAATTGCCCACTGTAGTGGGCTCAGGATTCTACCATGTGGTAATATTTTGTTAATATTTTGTGATCAATGAATAGATCAGATATAGCTGATGTTTATGATACGTTGTTATAAATTGTTTATACAATAAATATTAAAAAAGACTAAAAAGTTTGTAGTTTCCGTAATAGAAGTGAAATATACACGTTGTCCAAAGCAGCCTGGATGTGCGGAAAAAGTGCAGCAATATATCCTCGTAATTGGCAAGTTCTTTCAATGTCAGTGAGGTGATCCATAGTGCCTCTTGTTCTGCGAAATCCCTGTTTACATGGAGGCAGGAATCCATAGTGTTCCATATAATTCCATATACAACAAGCAAACAAAAGCCATCTCTGTACAGGCTATGATGACCTTTGGAGGGTTGGAAGGTAAAGTCTTCCACTGTCTGTAACCTCGGGACTTGGAGGGGTAGAGTGGTTAACTCTGGCCTCGGCCGCCTTTATCCCCAGAAATTAACCCGTTATTAATTTTGGGTGTAGGATGAGTGAAGCTCTGAGCCATGTGTACCTCCGGAAGTGGAAACCTCTTTTCTTAATAGTTTCGACTTTCTGACCGGGAATCGAAGCGATGTCGTTCCTGTTGAACCGAGCAGCCTTTACTATCTTGGTCGGGCACTCTCTGTTCCGTATACTAGAGGTGGGGACGGAGCGAGTAATACCGATGAGTAATCCAGTTGTAGCGGTAGAGCGCACCACCGATCCCCTCCGCTTACAACTGCGAGTACTCGCGGAGGACCTGAGCACAGTGTAGCGCACAACACGTACGAAAGTACCTGTATTCAATCTGTGTGTTTCGAATGTACGTATATATTTCCTACGCTTGTTATGTTTTGTAGATAATGTAAAGTCTGTTATATTATATTTGTGGTGTTAGTGTGATTTAAACATATTCGTAGACAGTAGTTATATTTTTAGAACATTTAAAGGAATTTAAAGAAATTTTTACAGAACGTTGTTCCACAAATGCCACGAAAACCGTCCGATGCCTGGCAGTTTTTTGACACCACTGATAATAGGAAACACGCAAAATGCAAATTTTGTGGCCGCACATACGCGACGGGTGGTGGCACATCAAATATAATATAATATAATATAATATAATATAATATAATATAATATAATATAATATAATATAATATAATATAATATAATATAATATAATATAATATAATATAATATAATATAATAACTGTATTTATAGAAGCATGCTACTGATAGCTGTTTGGCATTGGGACGTGTAGTATTATGTTGTCAGATATGTTTTGTAATCACATTTGTAAAGAAGGACATTCCAGTCAATGATCATTTACGTAATTACTCTTGTCATCCTGTAGATGAAATTATGTCAGTGTTTTTCATTATATTCTGATAAGATTCTTTATATTCAGGTTATTCTTCTCATTAACAGTGTACCGTATCACATGAACTTACGAAATAATTGTTAATACATTACTTTTCTGTCAACTTCCAATCCCCTTCTATACAAACCCTTTCGGTAGGTATGTGCCATACTTTGTTTCACTATTCGAATGATTTAACTCTACGAGTTACTAACATTTATTCCACATCCTACCTCCTACTCCCTAGCAGTTACGTATATAACAATTATAGTGAATATATATGCAGTTATTTACAGTTGTTACGTTGTGAGAGAAGGGTATTAATAGGGGGATGCAATACCTTCGCAGTGCCATACCTATAACGTGTTTAAACGTCTCGCGTCAGGACATTCACTCGGTAGTTCACTCGGTACTACCGGGTGATGACGTCACAACCACTGCTCCGCTCCGCTCCGTCCCCAGCACTACCGTATACCACTCCACTCTAGTATTTATAATTCTCTCTAGCCTTTTAACGACACAAGATGACAGCACTACTGGTTATAGGATAAGGCTATCATTAGGTATGATAATATCAATCAATAGGAGAAGATATGTTCATATTAAATTATAAATCTGTACAGGTAGTATAAGTGATGACAGAGGTAAATGAGGTAACATTTAATACTATAATAATAATCTATGGCCTCAGCTTCCGTATGCATACATTTCAATTTGAGGCCATCTGGCTGTCTGCTCGTCAATTTCGACGTTTCGTTTCACTCTAGGCCTACTAGATGGCAGACAGAGTAAACCAGGTCTTTCTTGGGCGTCTGTGGCTGAGATTTTAATGAATTTTGTTGGGTAAACAGCAAATGTGTCGCCAGAAATCTTTTACATGCCGACATCGTACGACGTCGTGTGTCGAATGGTCATTTCTCCGCCCTTCAAAAACCCAATTACCTCCGCCGGGTTTGAACCCGCTGTCTTGGATCCGAGGGCCGACACTCTACCATAGATGTACAGAGGTAGCTAACATTTATTACTGGATGTTATCTACATCCGGCGCAGTGCTGTTACTATCGTTGAGCATCCGTTGCAGTTCTGTCGTTTTAAAGTAATGAATGAGAAAGTGATCAAGTTGATTCATCAACTCATCTATTGTTGAGAGACAAAAGGAAGTCCAATGAAGTACATATCGTTGATAATGGTGTGACCTTACTTAGCTTTGACGCTTGCGTTGCTTCAAATAACGTTTTAATTAACAGGTGTATGCATAAGCATTATCCGGTTTTTGTGGTAAAAAACACGTTATTTTTAAGGGAAATTCATTTTTAGTGTATTCAAAAGTATTGGCCATCGGCTTCTAATTACTTCATTCATATTTCAGGTAAATTATGAAAACCATGCCAAAAAACTTATCTTTTGCGGCAAACCATTCGTCGAGCCATCTTCCAACTTCCTCGAAATTGCTGAAGTGCTGCTCTGCGAGCGCGTGCCCTAATAATGCGAAAGGGTGATAGTCAGATGGCGCCAGGTCGGGGTAGTACGGCGGGTGTGGAAGGATGTCCCCATCCAAGCGATTTCAAGGTGTCTTTCACTGGTTTTTCTGTGTGAGGCGGTGTCTTGTGTAAGAAAATCACTTTGCTATGTCTTCTGGCCCATTCTGGTCGTCTTTCGATCAATGTGTAATTTAAATTAATCTATCGTTGGCGACAGTATTGTGTTTTTAAGTTGGGTCATCATACAGCAACGCTTGCGATTGCTCGTCTTCGCACTTTTTATATCTACTAGAACGCACTGCCTTTCATATTGAAATCATCACGTTTAAATTGTCGAAATCATGTTCCACATGTTTTAATCAGCGGAGCATGTTCAGCATATGTTTCCATTAGCAAACGATGACTTTCCACAGCGTTCCTCTTTTGATTTAGTAAGAAAAGCAATGCGTGCCGGAAATGTTATTTTTCAGACACAAACGTCGGCATGATCAGTGAACGATACAACACAGACGCTAGTGTGTGTAGGTAGATTAATGTTAGAGGAACAAACTAACGTAACTTATGTGTCAAATTCATACGCTGCGTACTGTTAGCTGGCACCTTCCCTTAGTGAAACCAGAAAAGACTTATGGTTACACCTGGTATGCATTAGTTTATTGATACATAAGGTAGTAACGTCGGTATCGACTGTGAGCTTCTTTTCGTTTTGCTATCATCAGAGAACATTCCTGATCCCAACTAGTACCTGAAGGCTCTATCTTATGAGTACAAGGGCGCTCTTCAGGTATTGATATTTTCTCTCCAGAGTTAATTATTTCCTGCAGAGCATAGTATTCCTCTGTAGGGGCTGTGCGAAATCACGATATTTGGACGTCACTTGCAATTTTATTTGTTATAAAGTAGCCCGCATGTTTCGTATTCCACTTTGTAGTAGGATAATGAGCCATTTTGCCATATATTAAGCATTGTGCAGTAGTTGGCAGTTTACATCGGAAGCATGGATTCGTTGAATAACAAAGAAAAAGGTGATGTTACCAGTGTAGTTTTTGATGTTGCAACCAACTCAAATTAAAATCCCTTTTTCACGAAGTTTTCCGGATAAAAATGTCCTAAGAATGAATTGAAGCTGAAAAATCACGGAAATATGATGAGGTCCAATGAATATAGAATTTGAAAGAGCAGGAAAAATATAAGGTGACAACGACCGGTAGAGCATTAATAACGTAGTAGACTAAACCCATATCACGAAAGAATTTAATTAAATATGTGTTTTGTTATTCATATTTGAGATAATTTCAAGTGGATCAATATAAATGACATAACATAAAATACAGGTCATTACAATGGATTTTGTTACGTCCGTTTACGCCAGGAAACTGTTCACACGCCAACGTGGGAGAACGCCAAGTCTACAGAGCATCAATCTTTTGGGAGGAGCTACAAGTAGCCAGAAGAATAGTAGTGTGATTGCAAGAACGTTTCTTATCGTTAAGAGAATATGTTATTGCGTCTCAACTATGATGATGCTCGTTACTTAAAGGGGCCTAACATCTAGGTCATCGTCCCGAGTCTCAACTAGAAATGGGAGTTTATCCGCTCTTAAATTATTTCAAGTCGCTGAGTACAACAACGAACAGAGCAATTTAATGTGTGGAGAATAACACAGGATTTGCATCGAATTATTCGAATAAGGGGTTATTGTTGAGAGTCAGATTTTTGTTCGTGAGGTGCTCTTAGATTGTGAAACATGATTCCCATACATTTTATTCAATTTCAGTGTAACGGCCAAGGGAATTAAGTTATTGTACATGATACCACTCATAACAGGATGTGCATGATGCTGTAATACACCTACAGAAGAGGACACCGAGAGAAAGAAAACACGTCAATACCAGATCCAGGGGGAGAGTCAGCGGAAAGATGATTCCGAATATTTCTTTATTTTACAGAGTTTAATTTTTCTTTCAGGATGTAGTTGGTAGTATTCATGATTTTGAAAATAGTCCTCTACATTATGCAGAGAACGTAATGAAATTTAGAAACGCGAAGGAGACGTTAGGATCATCTAGAACAGTGCCTCTCAGGGTGCATGCATTGTGCACAGTGCAAAAGATGGCTTCGCTTGCTTGACCAGAGTGCAGACCCCCACTCATCGATTTGGAGCAATAGCGCTGTCTCTCTCTTTCCCCACGCCTGTCTCGGTCGCTCCGCCTGTCTCCCTCTTCCTCACTTGCTCCGTAGCGCTCCAAATCCGAGCCTAGTTGAGCCGAGCTTAGCCTAGTAGCCAAGAGACGATGCGTTGGTCCGACCCGAGCCGAGTGGGACCGATGCACTGTGCACAGGAACTCTGCGCCGCAGTTTTCACGCGTGAGATTTTGGGCGTTTGAGAGGCCCGGGTCTAGAATGTACTAACTGAGCGATGTTGATAGTTTACGTTAATATACCTAGCTCGATAGCTGCAGTGGCTTAAGTGCGGCCAGTATCCAGTATTCGGGTGATTGCAGGTTCGAACTCCACTTTCGGCAGCCCTGATGATGTCTTTCCGTGGTTTCCCGTTTTCAAACCAGGGAATTGCTGTAGCTGTACCTTAATTAAGGACACTGCCACTTTCTTCCCACTCCTAGCGTTTTCCTGTCTAATCGTCGCCATAGACTTCTCTTGTGTCAGTGTGACGTAAACCAACTTGTAAATAATAATAATAATAATAATAATAATAATAATAATAATAATAATAATAATAATAATAATAATAATAATAATAATAATAATAATTACGTTGATAAGAGAGCATTAAGTCATCAGAATTTTACCGGTTCGAAATTGCTGTTTGGGAAGCCACGTCCTTAAAATATGACCGTATTTCTGGTGTTATAGCTAATTATTCTGAGAATATAAACCTTGATTACGGAGTATTTCCTGTTAATTGGCCGAATTACGGTATTTGTAATTACATTTGAACAGAAGGTTGTGCTGACGTTAAGGGTTCTTTTAAAGTTGACTAAAGGGAACATAGTTGCATCGGAAGATGGTGGTAACATGTAAAGGGAGTGCTATGATTTATATTGGACAGATGTTGATACGCGTAAGGAATATTGTCATCGAGATGATTACAATTCATGGAGGATAACTGAGTGGAGTCATGCAATTAGTTCAAGGGATTGTCTTCGGAGATACATGGTAAAATATGATACAGTCTTCATAAATGGAATAATAAGACTGCAGACCGAGAATACATGAGATAAGGTTCGTGCATAAGTAGTGCGTTACAGGATTGTCGAACTTAATAATAAATAGAAGAGGAATATTATATTGAATCTTGAATTATACCAGGGGCTGTCTGGCCGAGGTGGTAAAGGCGTGCACGGTTCGCCCGAAAGGACGTGTGTTCGAATCCCCGTCAGGAAGTCGTAAAATTCAAGAAACGAGATTTCCACTTCCGAAGGTGCATGCGGCCCTGAGGTTCACTCAGCCTACACCAAAAATGAGTACCAGGTTAATTCCTGGGGCCAAAGCGGCCGGGCGTAGAGCTAACCACGTGTCGAATTTACGAATAGTGGAAGCCTCCAAAGGCCTTCATGGCCTGTACGGAGATGACTTTGCTTTTTTTTATTATACCATGTATAATGAGCTATGTTAGATGACGAAACCCGTGAGGTAATGATAATAATGGCGTGTGGCTTTCGGAGAGGCCTCGTGCAGGTCTTTCGATCTACTCCGTATAGGCTACCTGAGCGTCTGTGAAGACTGGGCGCTCCTTACGATGAAGAGTTCTACTGATGAGGACCCAGCCAAGAATAAAACCCAGGACCTCGTGGACCATGGCCATGGAACTGGACTGCGTGATAATTATAGCTATGTTCTGGAAGAGTAGGTTATGTCCAATCTATACTGTGTTGTGTGAAAATTGCATTCCATATGACCCAGAGCTGTTTAGTTCGAAAGCCAGCAAGATCATCTGAACTACAACATGTTTTTGTTTTTTACAATTTTGCTTGATCTCGCATCGACAGAGATATGTATGCCTTATGGAAATTGGGAAACCACGGAAAATTTCTTCAGGGTTGCTGACAGAACAGTGGTGTTCTAATCCACTATCTCCCAAATGCAAGCTCACAGCTGTGCAAGCTAACTCCATCGGCAGCGAATTTCTATATATGTTTGTGATGCACGGTAGTGCAGTCATTTACAGGATATTCCTGAATCTGTGTCTAGATGTACCCAGGCCATCTTAAATGTGGTCAATGGCGAAATCATTTTGTAAATTGAGATATATCTAATGTCTTATTTGGGGCGAGGATCACAAATCAACGTATGATTTTATTACCTTATGCACGCATGCTTTGGTGTACTGTATGCTGTTTCCTTTGTCATTCAATTTTGATGATGTGAACCTGTATTTCTTTCAATATGTTGTAACTTACGAGACTTGTTGTGTCAGTACCTGCGATTGTTGGTTGGTAACTATGGCGACACTTGTGTTTGAGAAAATGCACCTCAATATACGAGAAAGTGATGTAAAACAACCGTGATCAGTTACTGGGCACGAAGGAAGGCACGTTGAAATAGACGAAGACATTCTCGATTTAGTGCATGCCAATTCTTTGACCAACACCAGTAAAGCTGCGGTTCGAAATTACGGCATAGCGAATTTTACATAAGAATGGCAATTCCTATTTCATTTACAGCCTGTGCAAGTACTCCAACATTGGGAAAATGGACAAACGGCTCCGTTTCTCCCAGTGGGTGCTGCATAGAAGTAGTGGTGAGCCCGACATTCTTAACCATGTATTGTGGTCAAATGAATCACAGTTCACGAGGTATAAAACACACATATGGGCTCTAAGGAACCCTCATCTTGTGTGATATTCCTCCCACCAAGATATATTTTCAGTTAACATCTGGGTGGGAATCGTACGGAATACTCGGATTTGATCCTACATTACATACTGGAAGGCCGTTTAGTTGATAATTACTGTCTGCACTTTATAGATATTGTTAGGTTTTTGTAGGAACATATGGTTTCAACATAACATATATCCCCCTACTCCCCCCCCCCCCACCTCGTACTCACGTCCTGTTAGTTAACGGCTGTCCGACTCGTTGGCTGAATGGTCAGCGTACTGGCCTTCGGTTCAGAGGTTCCTGGGTTCGATTCCCGGCCGGGTCGGGGATTTTAGCCTTAATTGGTTAATTCCAATGGCCCGGGGGCTGGGTGTTTGTGCTGTCCCCAACATCCCTGCAACTCACACACCACATATAACACTATCCTCCACCACAATAACACGCAGTTACCTACAAATGGCGCCCACCCTCATCGGAGGGTCTGCCTTACAAGGGCTGCAATCGGCTAGTAATAGCCACACGAAATTAATATTATTAGTTAACGGCTGAAGAAGCATTGTCCCGGAAGATGGATTGGTCATGGGTAATCAGTGACCTGGCCTCCTTGATGCCCTTTGGATTCCTTTCTGGTTTCTATGAAGGGAAAGATCCGCGCAATAGACGTTCGCTCCCAGAAAGACTCCTCAATGGTATACGGAATGTTGCAGGTAACACAAGACATTAGACGTCGCTGATAAGCAATGTCGTTTTTCGCTCGGTACGCCTAGACCCTTTTACTCGATGTGACCAATCAACAGTGTGCCCACAGATTTTGAAATGGAAAGGTCCCGTACACACTCACTATTCACACTTATTTTTAAAATAGGTATAGTATTAATGTTAATTAGGACTGACAGTTGCTGTAGCATCATCAGATCCAGACCTGAATGTGCAATAGCTGTCTTTGCAGCGTCGAGTTGCATTACAAAACCGTAGTGTGTGGGAGTCTATATCTATGTTTTGTTATTTTTCCTTATCACCACCTTGATTTTTGCCATTGGGTAGAAACTCTTCCTATGTACAGACATATCGAAGGGCTACATGGATTAATCACAAATAACTCAGGCCTAGATACAAATTTGTGATATTTAATAAACGTAACCTTTCATATTCTAATCATTTTATTTCTAAAAGAGGAAGAAAATAAAATTTTTAAGAAAAGCTATTTGTTACAATTTTCTTTACGTCACACCGACATTAGACCCTAACTGCTCTTATGGCGACGGTAGGATAGAAAAGGGTTAGGAGTGGGAAGGAAGCGAGCGTTACCATAATTGAAGTACAGCCCGAGAACCACGGAAAACCATATTCACGGCTGCTGGTGTGGGATTTCGAACCCAATATCTCCCGAATGCAAGCTGACAGCTACGTGATAATAAGCCGTAGAACTCTCAGCACTACATACAGTCGAAATCATTATTTGAAACCTCCCACACAGTCAAGATTCAAAATACTGCCACTTTAGTAAGAACCTGCTGGCTACAACAGATCTATCATTCGCGGACGAAAGTTACTTTTATATACCTGTTTTCTTCATTTTCTTCCTCATAACACCCTCACGATTACAGTCATGGTATTTTTAAACGTGCAACTTTCCTAACAGAGTCGGAGTGAGCTACAGCAGCCGTGAAGTTCACTGTATAGTAGGCCTATGAGGTGAGCAGTCCTTTGAGAGACCATCAGCACTGTTGCCTAACGAAATCGGGCAGCTTGTGTTACGCCACGACTACATTAACCACGCGAAATTACAGGTGTAGATTCAGTTTAGAATCCGGCTATATATTTATTTATTTATCAGTTCTATAATCCACACTACTAAGGAGAGAGTGTATATACAGCGCTCAAGAAAAGTTCTGCATATTCTGGTTTAGAGCACTTTTATTTTGCTGGCCGGTTTGAGAGGCTCAGACGGTTGAGGCGCTGGCCTTCTGATCCCAACTTGGTAGGTTCGATCCTGGCTCAGTCCGGTGGTATTTTAAGGTGCTGAAATACGACAGCCTCGTGTCGGTATATTTAATGATAACTCCCGCGGGACTAAAATCCAGCACCTCGATGTCTCTGAAAACCGTAAAATTAGTTATTGGGAAGTAACGCAAATAATAATATTATTATTATTATTATTATTATTATTATTATTATTATTATTATTATTATTATTATTATTATTATTATTATTCATTTTTCTGTTTGTACATACATTATACAATTGCGAGTGATATATAAAAAGTGAAACGACATGCAGTCAGCTTGCAAAAGCAACGAAACTGCTATCAAAGCATGAAGTTGGTAATGTGAAATTTTGAAAACAAAATTTATCGTCAGTATCGTGTATATTAACCTCGATTTCCGAGGCATATTTAACCCAACGAGGCATAAGACACCACATAAGAAGCCAAATTATTTGGCACCGATTTTTCCGCTCTTGGATAGATAATTCACTCGGTTTTTGAATGTTAGCAGAAGGATTATGATGGTGGGCAATTTATCACTTCGGTTCACGCCTCGCATTTTGAACGCAGTTTATGTTCGAAGAGTAAGTTGGTCACATCATTCGCAGTATGCTATTCTATTCGTTTCAAGGAGCTGATTCATAATTCTGCCTCTTCTTGTGGCACTGCAGGTTGAAGGGTTCGTTACATCTCTCACCGTATGTCTCCAGACTCTCACATATCTCCGGTACGTGACGGTGCTCTCCGTCCCCGTATCTGTTCTTTCAGACATGAATTTATCACGTCTGTTCTCACACTTCAGTTCCGTGCAATTACGTCAGGAGTCACGTCTTCCTTGATGAATTCTAATGATGATAGATGATCTGTCAATGATAGCTTGGATATATTAACTTCGTGTGGCTATTTCTAGCCGAATGCAGCCCTTGTAAGGCAGACCCTCCAATGAGGGTGGGCGGCATCTACCATGTGTGGGTAAATGCGTGTTATTGTGGTGGAGTATAGTGTTATATGTGATGAGTTGCAGGGATGTTCGGGAAAGCACAAACACCCAGTCACCGAGCCAAGATAATTCGACATTTAAGGTTAAAATCTCCGACCCGGCCGGGAATCGAACTCAGGGCACTCTGGAACAAAGGCCAGCGCGCTAACCATTTAGCCATGGAGCTGGACATAGCTTGGATGAAGAGCAAGAAAAGAAGAAAGAGTGGGTTCATTCTATATGTAAACGCAGGAGTTTAGAAGAAAAGTTTTCTACTCTAGGACTTGATGGACGACAAAATAAAAGTTTACGGATATTTCATAATGCACAGAAATACATTCAGTGTGCTGTTAAAGGATGTCGAACCTTAAATAACAAAAATTGGACACATTTTGGAGACCTGCAATTACACAGAAGCAAATGATAATATATGTCAAATTCTCCGAATGTAATAATATTATATTACTAAGTTATACAGGCCTATGCAGTTTTTATATTATTAATAACTTTACTAAATTTGTATCAAATATCACACACAGGTTTTCTTAATCTGATACGAATAATATGTTGTAATTCCTCACGTTCATTTTCCATTTTCTCTCCTATTTCATTCCATACATGGTTTTTCAAGCCGCTGTCCATGTATTTCGGATCAGCTAAATTATATAAAACAGAGTGTGCCTTCACTAATTCAATCAGCAGTTCGTCCTTCATTTCGGGAAATAAGGATCAGTTCAAACTTACACAGATAACCACAGCATTCCAAGATAACTGAGAAGCAGGAAGGTGTGAAGAGAGAAATCACGTTCGTGAAAAACGCGAGCGAATACGTTTTGCCAGCAGGATCACGGAGAAGCACTGAAGGTCACGGCGAATGCCGTCGACGGAACTGTTGGAACTCGTTGCTTCGTTTACACGGCGACGATATTTTATTTTCACGGAATATGCCGTCACGTCCCGGAGATGTGTGAATCGATCTTATCACCCCTGTTATAAGACTGCAAACTTATATACAAAAAGAAACGACATACAGTCATGCAAAAGCATGCATTTGGTAATCTAAAATTTAAAATTACGAATGGCGTATACAAACAGAAACAACACATAGTCAGCTATGCACACACAGTGATGGAACAAAGTGACCAGTGTGGTTAGATAAGTAATATATATAAAGAGTGTAAATTTCCACTGTTCGTAATAATATGTTGCCCACCACACACGAGCTTCCCTATGGAGTGGTTTAAGTGTTTTTTTTAAGCATAGACCGCCTTAATATCAGCCCTCCATCCTGCAGCCGATTTCGCCACTCTCTGATCAGACACAATCACTTCGGCGTCCTTCCGAAGACTTTGGCGGAATGAGGTAGCAGTAGCCCTGGGTCAACGACGTGTTGAAAGTAACAAGTCGTCGTTGCCGGGACAAAACCTCCTATGTGAAATATTTCAGCTTAGAACTTTGGCCGCTAAGTTTCTGTCATCTAAGGTGCAATATTGTGTGAATATTGTCAAGGCATTCTCGCTCTTCATAATGTATGTGCTGCGGGTCAGCATATCTCCAAAAATGTTATCACATAGGAGGTTTTGTCCCGGCAACGACGAAGTATCGATCCTCCCTCGAGTTGTTTCCCATCCATTGTCATTCAGCAATCATTTGTGTCTCCCTGAAATTCTTCCGAACTGTACTGACATCACTCTGAATCAACCAAATCCTTGTCGTTATCCATCTAGCATGAACGTTAAGAAATTATACTAATCGGTTATTTAAAAATTAAATATTGGTCTTCAAATACATATAACATTGCAGGTTCTACTTTGACACAAAATTGGTGAAAGGTCGAGAGAGAAAGAAAGGGAAATAAGTAAAGAATAAGCAAAAACAGATCAAACGCAAACCAGTACTACGTATGTCAAGTGAATGTCAACTAACTTATTCTAACAGAAACGGCTCACGATCAGACAATGATTGAGCCAGGATTTCAACAAACTGTTTAGAAGCATAATACTAAGTTCAGGAAGTGAACAAAGTGAGTGGAAGCATGGTACTGTCTTCTTCTGTATTATTCCAGGGGAGATGATCTATATGTTTTTTTTTTTGCTAGTTGCTTTACGTCGCACCGACACAGATAGGTCCTATGGCGACGATGGGACAAGGAAGGGCTAAGAGTGGGAAGGATGCGGCCGTGGCCTTAATTAAGGTACAGCCCCAGCATTTGCCTGGTGTGAAAATGGGAAACCACGTAAAACCATTTTCAGGGCTGCCGATAGTGGGGTCGAACATACTATCTCCCGAATACTGGATACTGGCCGCACTTAAGCGACTGCAGCTATCGAGCTCGGTGACCTATATGTTAGAGCCCATTAAACAAAAAAAATCTTGTTATTTCCTTATTATTATTCTTCTTCTACCACTTTTCCCACACCTGTGGGATCACAAGTACGAACTGTGTCGCTTGTATGGATTTGGCCTTGTTTTACGACAGAATGACCTTCCTGACGCCAGTCTTACGTGGAGGGATGTAATCACTATAGCGTGTTTTTGTGGTTGTCGGTAGTGTGGTGAGTTTGAATATGAAAAGGACAGTGTTTGGAAAACCATAAACATCCAGCTCCGAGTAGGAAGAATTAGAAGAATTAATCAGACGTGATTCAAATCATCGACCCAGCCAGGAATCAAACCCGGGGCTCTCTGATCGTAAGACCTCCACGCTCAACATTCGTCGAAGAAGTGAAATAAGCATAGCATTGTCTATAAACACGAAACCGTGATTACACACTACTGAATTCAAGAAGTCACTTGTACCTGTCTGTCTGTTAGGTCATCAGCTCAGAGGCTGGTTGGATCCTCAAATAGCAACACCAAAGGCTATGCAACTATAGGAAAACAGCAAAAACCAATGGCAGCCTCAAAATGAGGCGTATTAGGCAAGATGAGGAGTGAGGTAGTTTGCCATTGCTTTCCACACTGGGCCAGACAGTGGTCTTTTAGGACGACTGATCCTATGAGCAACGCCTTTAATAACACTCAGACGCACTGTTTGTACTCCGAATGTCATTACTTAGCACTACCCATACCCCAGAAGCTTCTATATTGTCACAGCCATGGATGAGACGGCGACTGGACGGACGGACGGATGGATGGATGGATGGATAAATTGAAACTGTGTATTTATATTTGAGCTTCATTTCATGATTTCCAAATTACCTTCATCCTTTCATTTTGCAGTTTAATTATCTCTTCCGTTCAGTTGTTATATCTTCTCCATCTTGTGGAACCGTTTGAAGTTTTGTACGAATCTTCTAGAAATTCTACCTTGTACTACACCATCTGTTATACCGATCTATCCGTATCTTTCTTTTTTCGTTGGATCCATTAGTTTCCATTATTTATCTTGTAAAACAAGGCTAATATTTCATTTTTAAAATCTGTTGTTATCCATCCTCGTCATTTGACCAATGAATCTTATTCTATTCTTTCAGATTTTATTTAAGTTTTAAATAACTTTCAAACATAATTCATAGTCTCATTTATACTTTCGATACACATAAAATCATCAATTATAAATAAGATGTTCACAGCTGTAAAATATATGAACAATCGTTACTTGAATCTAAATAAGAACATTTGAGATATACCTAATGTTTGATGTTTATGTACGTGGAATTATTTAAGGATAAATTAGGCTTGATGTAGATTCTTTAATAGTATACACATGAACAGTTAGTACTGTGATCGCGAGAAAACTACTTATCTTTGAATAACGTTATGTTAACATTTTGTATGTCTTCATCTTGCATCAGATACTGAGATAACGTTCAGTAATATTATAATGATTAAGATATTTGTGAGATTTTGTATATGGGAGCTAATCATAGGAACCTCTTAACTGATGTCAGTCGTTCTTTCAGCTTTAGAAACTACAATCCTAGATTATTACAGACTCTATATAACTGAAGTTTGTCTGCAGTGCAAGCTATTAAATAAAAATTAAGTCCAGAAATTTGCGTATCCGAAATCCTTACAAGTGAATACGCTGTCTAAACTATTACCGTCATCATTTAGCATTCTTACTTATGTCAGATTTTCACTTGATCGACTTCCATTCATCTCCATCTTCCACCTTCCTCATAATTCTTCACAACCTCCTCCTTTACTGCTGATATCGTCCAACAGTCTTGCATTCCCTCTGTCTCCCTTTCCTGGTGCCAATCGTTCGAGTAGCTCAACTAGAAAGCATACCCTTCTTAAATTGTGTCCTATCCAGTTCTTTCCTTCATGATCTGTAGTATGATCATTGCCTCTCAATGTCTCCTTATTACCTTTTCATTCCTCATTTTATCGGTAAAATTGATCTTTTCCACTTTTTCCAACATCCACATCTCAAATGATTGCTCTATCGTCCTCTTTCCTTATCGCCTAGGGTTCTGATCCATACAAAGCAATACTCTACACCAAGCAATTCATCATACGTTTCATAAGTTAATTATCCAGGCTGCTACAATGTAGTCTCTTCCATCTGTTAAATGCTTTCCTAGCCGTTGCTACCATGATTATAATTTCTTGCCCACAATGCATGACCTCACTTTTCCAGCTTCCCAGACACTTGAAGGCCGATACCTGTTCTATTTGCTTATGCCCTATCATGTACTCACTATTCTATTTTTAAACCTATAACCATCCCTAAATTATTATAAATTCATCAAAAATAATATCGGTAATATCTAATATATCGGTGTATCTAATATATTCTACAGAAACCTCAGCGAAAGTATGCGTTTTTTTCTTTAACAGATAATTAGTGCTTTTATTGATACTGTTTTATCAGTTAATCGAATAGCGGAGTGTATGAACAAAGCTCGTAAAAGCTAAGAACTTATTAAACTGAATCATACAGTAAGTGAAAAAATAATAACTACGAATGATAAGTGTTGCAATACGAGGTACTTATCATCGATCAACAACATTTTAGAAGTGATTGAGGAAATTACATCCTACACGTACACTAACACCTCGGTTCATACAGAAAACCTTCACATAATGTTCACATAGAGGACTGATGTCACACTTAAATACATTGTTGCACAAACTAAATCCACCAAACCTGTGCAATGGCACAAGATTATGGGCCAGAAAACCGTGTAACAATAGCATTGAAGCCGCTACCTTTAGTAGGCCAGAAGCAGGTACACATACCTCGAATACTCGTGACACAGACAGAATTACCTTTTCGCCGCAAAAGGCTGCAATTTCCTGTAAAATTTACTTTGGAACAACAATTCATAAAGTCAAGAAGCTACTCTCTTTTTGCTACTTGCTTTACGTCACACTGACACAGATAGGTCTTATGGCGACGATAGGACAGGAACGGCCTATGAATGGGAAGGAAGCGGCCGTGGTCTTAATTAAGGTACAGCCCCAGCATTTGCCTGGTGCGAAAATGGGAAACCACGGAAAACCATCTTCAGGGCTGCCGTCGGTGGGATTCTACCCCACCATCTCCCGGATGCGAGCTCACAGCTGCACGCCCCTAACCGCATGACCAACTCACCCGGTAAGTCCAGAAGCAAACGTCTAAACGTGTGAGTTTAAATTTCAGGTAAGGATTTTTATCTCATGGCCAATTATATGTCAGGTTATCCAGATCCAGTAGCACAGAATCATTCCAATATATGATTTGCATGGTGACGTGTAGACATTATTTATAATTAAATATTTAATTTAAGGTAAATAATTTAACCATAGTCTAAACTAAAGTATTGTACGCAACATCCGCTTTTTTTTATCTTACTCATTTAAAAATTGCTGCAATCGTAACATTAAACATCGCTTTCCGTGGCTGTTGCGAAAATATGTATTAATAATTGCAAGAAATGCACCTAATAATGCAGTGTGCAATTTTCGGACATTGAGGACTCGGGAGTGAGGAGAAACCAGCTGCTCAACTGAGTGGTATATTTCGAGCTATCATTGGAAGGATTTTGTGGAATGGTACTAGCTGACGAACAAAGTTGCATGGAGCTCTTAAATGTAGAAGAAGATATGAAGCTAGATGGAATTTAAGGGAAAATTCTGGGTAAATATTCATTTATAGGAAGAGGAATTAGGTATTGGAATAATTTATCAAGGGAGATGTTTGATAAATTTACAGCTTCTATAAAATCATTTAAGACTACGTAATAAGTTTATAGAAAAACTGCCACCTATGAGACAGTTCTACATGTAATTGATTGATTGATTGATCATCCGTCATACGCAGAAACATCAGATAATATTTATTTTTAGTGACCACATTCAATATTGAGGGGCTGCCTGGCCGAGGTGGTAAAGGCGTGCTCGGTTCGCCCGGAAGGACGTGGGTTCGAATCCCCGTCAGGAAGTCGTAAAATTTAAGAAGCGAGATTTCCACTTCCGGAGGTGCATATAGCCCTGAGGTTCACTCAGCCTACACCAAAAATGAGTACCAGGTTAATTCCTGGGGACAAAGGCGGCCGGGCGTAGAGCTAACCATTCTACCCCATCACGTGCCGTGGTTAAAATTGGTGGAAGCCTTTACCTTCCACTCCTCCAAGGGCCTTCATGGCCTGTACGGAGGTGACTTTGCTTTACTTTACATTCAATATTGAGAATGTCCGTTATTGAGAAATAATTTTTACTCATATACCAATGTATTTTGGCGTAGAATTATGAAATGTCTGTTATCTAGGAGAGGCGACAATTCAGGAGAATTCCTAATTCCTCTTCCAATGAACGTATGTTTTCCACAGTTTATCCTCTTGAATTTTAAATTTATTTTCATAGTGCGATTTCTCACTTTCAAAAACTCCATTTAACATTATTTGTCTATCGCAATTATTTCACGCCAATTCTCACTCACAGCTCGGAAAATACTGCCCAGTCGAACAGCTCCCCTCCCTTGTAACTGGAAACTTTCGGAACATTCTGTGTTCAAATATCAAAAGTATTAAAAAAGCTTATTTTGTGATGCAATACTAGAATCCCCGAGTAGATACAGCATTGATGGACGTTTGTCTAACAAGTGACCTATGCCCACTCCACCCACTGGTGGAGATGATGCGTCGTCAGCGTAACGGATTCTCTTCTTTACACTTTGCTTTACGTCGCACCGTCAGGGATAGGTCTCATGGCGACGATGGAATAGGAGAAGGATAGGAGTGGGAAGAAAGCGGTCGCGACTTTAATTAAGATACACCCCAGCATTTGCTTGGTGCGAAAATCGGGAACTACGGAAATCCATCTTAAGCGATGCCAACAATGTGGTTCGAACCCATTATCTCTCGAATGCAAGCTCACTGCTGCGCACCCCTAACCGCAAATTCGCTCGGCACGAATCCTCTTGGCCATTACTCTTGTCATTATAGAACGGAGCTGCTATCTTACCATCACGTATCCCCTCGAATGTTTTCACGTACACTGCTGTAAGTGCACTCGAACCAGTCCTCAGATCCAGCTAAAATTCCCTGAACTGGTTCACAATTGAATCTGGGGCCTCCGGGTCCAATATATTCGGTTCAATATATTTTAGTTGATAGTATACGAACGTGAAGCCTCTGTGGCTCATGTGGCAGCACGCCGGCCTCTCACCGCTGGATACCGTGGTTCAAATCCCGGTCACTCCATGTGAGATTTTTGCTGGACAAAGCGGAGGCAGACAGGTTTCTTTCTCTGGGTACTCCGGTTTTCCTTATCATCTTCCAATCCAGCAACACTCTCCATTAACATTTCAACTGCCAGTCATTTATCATTGTCCCAGAGGAGTGTGACAGGCTTCGGCAGCCAGCACGTTTACTATCCTCGCCGCTACACGGGGGCTCCATTCATTCTATTCCTGACCCGGTCTGATCACCGGAAACAGGCTGTGGATTTTCATTTTCAGTATACGAACGTGAATGATCACTGTCCATTATTCAGGTCGCAAGTCAACAGGGTATCAAAACTGTGACTATTTATTCAACAGAGTTATCGTGGTGAGAAAGGCCCCATTTGATTATAGCACACAGAATAAAATGCTGGGGACGTTTGATCAAATTGTTTTTTCAACACAGGAGCGTAAATGATTTCAGTAACTTTATTCTCTCCAATGCCATCATCGTTGTCGGATATCCGGTTGCAATCAGTTTTATGGTTTTGACTGCGTTCACGAATGACGCTCTAATGAAAATGAAACAGAGCCGTTACTTCGTTTTATTCATATCCATTTATTTGTGTAATAAATCCTTTATGTTCCTAATCCGATATTGGCCTTCATGCACACGAATATGTAATGTTCCCGAATTCAAACAGTGTAATGGCAGCTTATGGCATAGTACAGAATGACGGTCGAGTGCATAATGTAGGACAGTATTATTGTGCTATACCACCTACATTTAAAATCATACATGCCTACACCATAACACTGAAGTGAATCCTGTGGTACTGACACACATATATCATAATTAAGTAGTTAACTTAACCGAAGTTACGCAGTGTGACTATGGGTTTCGAAAGTCCACTCACAAGCACAAGGTACTTTTTACTCCTAACAGAGCCAATGATAGGTCATAATTTCCGGAACATCGTGCTACGTTCTAGTGGGTAACTAAAGGCAGTCGTGCGCTTCGCCAGATGTACGAATTGAGATAAGTTTTAACAAAAAAGGGGTGATCGACAAATGCATTTTACTGATGGAATATGCTTTGCTATATACAACACCAATCCCAGGTTCCTCGGAATAACTCTTGACAGAACGTTGCCTTTCCACAAGCATCTCTCCATCAGCGCTAGGAAATAAAAAGACACAGCACACTACATCAACTTGCTGGTTTCGCATGGGGAACTTCTTCGCCAACCTTACTTACGTACATCAGCTTTGGTTTTGGTATAGGACTGTTACGAATAAAACTCCGACTGTTTTATTATTTTAATTTTGTCCGGCTCCATGGCTAAATGGTTAGAGTGCTGGCCTTTGGTCACAAGGGTTCTGGCTTCGATTCCCGGCACGGTCGGGAATTCCCTGGCACGGGGGCTGGGTGTATGTGTTGTCTTCTTCATTATTTCATCCTCAACACGACGCGCAGGTGACCTACGGGCGTCCAATCAAACGACCTGCACCTGGCGAGCTGAACCCGTCCTGAGATCTCCCGGCACTAAAAGCTATACGCAATTTCATTTTTCTATATTTCAGGATAACTCATTGAATGCACACACGCACATATATACGCACGCAGTTCTGATCAATTGCTAATTTCTCTCTATTTAGAAGTTTCTCTTCCTTATGACACAGCAGGCGGTACGGCCCGTTGCTATACCTGGGGACGACAAATCCTTACATTCACTTCCCCATGTCAGTCACCTCATACAGCAGATGGATTTGAACACAGGGCTACGGGCTACATACACGATGACTATTCCTTGGTTCGACTCAAGAGACATTCCAGTAATTCACACAGTCACATGCAGTGAACAACCAAACAGCTCAACAGTATTCAACAGCAGGGCGAAAAACATAAGAGCCATTTAATTAATACAGGTCTATTTACCTTCACACTCACGATAACGGCTTCCCTTGCTGGCTCGCGGCGATCCTCAGTCAACACACACACACACACACACACACACACACACACACACACACACACACACGCAGAGAGAGAGAGAGAGAGAGAGACACAGACAGACAGACAGACAGACAGACAGACACACACACACACACACACAGTACTCTCGGGTAGTACAGTGCCATCCGTTCCGTACGTCATCTACAGCCTACCTACACACTGGACTCCACGACACCACAACAATGGATCCTGGTTCAGACCTCGGTGGGACACTACCGTCAGTCAACACCTCTGTCGCCTTTCAGCTCAGCCACCGAACTCAACACACTGATTCTCACACTGCCTCCACCACGGAGTCCAACACTGGCTATAGCTCCACCACGGAGCCCAACTTTGACTGGCAGTCCGCGGCTAGCCTCCCCTTTCGTATCTGGGGTGATGTGAGCCAGAACACTTGCCAGGTGGCTAGAGTTGGAACATCCCCGTTGAATCTCCAAGAAACTGACAGGTAAGCCAGCCGACGAGAACAATACACGGAAAGGTCGGCTCCACCCCACAAGACGCCCAGAAGATCTCCAGTCATCTCTGTCAGTAGCCCCTTCCTGGAAGTACTGAATTGGGATACCATGGGGCTGGCAGGTAACAGTTATTTTATTTTAAAAGTTGCATTACGATGTATCGACGCAGCTAGGTTTTATGGCGATAATGGGAGAGGGAAGAGCTAGGAGTTAATTAAGGAACAGCCACAGAATTTGCCTGGTGTGAAAATGGGAAACAATGGAAAAGCATCTTGAGGACAGCCGACAGTGGTGTCCGAACCCACCATCTCCCGAATAACGGATACTGGTCGTATCTCCCGAATGGAACAGCTACGTAGTCCGAAACGCGCGGCTACTTTCTCAGCAGAGTATTGCCCTTCAGTCTGCCTGAACAGCCTTCTTTTTAAGAGAATTGATATAGCCTTGAACCAGACCATACCGGAAGGACTGAACACGAAATGGACAATGGGTTTCATACTTCTAAGAAGTGTTCTTTATTGGAAAAGAGAGTCCTGCTGGCATATGGAGCATCTAACCTTAATGGTTTCTGCATTATATTTTTCCCCTTGTATGTTTTATCTGGGAAGGAAGCACATATAAGAGAGCAATGTTACATAGACCGGTGTTCGTCAATGCAATTCACGATTATGGGCATGAGTTTGGTAGTATGAGGACAACAATATTATCGTTTTTAACATTCTGAGTAATCTATATATATAAAACTAGCAAGATATCCGTCCTTCACTACGGTATTATACTGAAATTTATAATTGAATGCTTATTGTTTTATATATAATCCGCCGAAATTTGCGATCTGCCTCTTTTTCTGAAAGAATCTGCCAAAATTCGCGATCTAACTCGTTTTCTAATAGATTACGGCAAGTTTCCTCCCATTTTTCAAACTTTTTCCCCAGCAATCGATTTCGTACTTCTCGGGCTAGGTCCAGGTATTCCACCCGGTCAGTTCGGTCCTTAAATATTTGCCATCTTTTCCTATAAGCATTTTTAATATGGATCAAATCCTTCAGGAGATCCGGGAAGGTGTCGTCTTGGGTGCCTCGGTGGTACTGAACCCGCGGCCGGACTGCATTCTTAGTCATTACCCGTCCAGGACCCGTTTCCAGCGCGGTCCGCACATTCGACGACGGTCCAGAACATTATTATTATTATTATTATTATTATTATTATTATTATTATTATTATTATTATTATTATTATTATTATTATAGATGTTCTGGACCCCACAGCAAGATGCAAGACCGATACTTGGCGGTAAATTATATCTGCTGCAATTCTCATTGTTGACAATGTGACCAGCACCATTGTCGCGCGTAAGCAAGTGTGCGGGATTTCTGTTGATACGAATGACATATTTCCGTGCTTTATTGACCGTATTATAGAGGTGAACAATTGGACGGTCAATCTCATTCGTATCGTTTATTTCAAATGCGTTTAAATTTTTATTTATATGCCAGGAGAATCTACTGTAATCTAAGAACGTTCTCCGAAGGAAAAGATGGCTCTTGAAAACGAACCCAGGAAAGATTAAAAATCATCGGTTTATGATCAGAATAAGTACATAAAAAATCTAGAGCCTGTTTCCAGTCATTCGACAGGGTCAGGAATGGATTAAATAAAGCCCCCATCTAGCGGCGTCAATAGGAATTGTGCCGGCTGCCGAAGCCTGTCACACTCCTCTCGGACAATGATTAATGAATAACAAATAAAATGAAATGATATTAGACAGTGTTGCTGGAATGAATGATGACAGCGTAAACCGGAGTTTCCGGAGAAAAACGTGTCCCGCCTCCATTTTGTCCAGCACGAATGTCACATGGAGTGACCGGGATTTGAACCACGGTATCCAGCTCTGAGAGGCCGGCGCGCTACCGCCTGGGCAACGGAGGCTCCTTATAAGTATATTATGAACAGTAAATTCAATTGGTCTCGCCTCCTTTTACACCCCACCACCGTTAAGTATATTCACCCCCCCCAAAAAAAAAATTAAATGAAGGTGGGTTTCTTTATGTTAAAAGGAGATTCCAGACACCAATGTTCACGTCTATTACCTTCACTTTGAGATATAAGTTTCCCCATTAAAATAATTCACTTTTTCACTTCCTCTCACACTCCTCACCCCCCCCCCCTCGAGTGAACCTTCCGGAAAAAACACTTGTTTCTTTAAAAGTAAAGGATCTTCTAAATACCAATTATCACGACTCTAAATTCTTCAGTTTTAGATTTATGTGTCCTCATGAAAGGAATTCATCTTCCTTTCACTCCCGCCCCCTCAAGATGATTTCAGCCCCCAAAACGCGTTTTTCTTTGTTTTTAAAGGAGGTCCAAATACCAATTTTCACATCTGTAACAACTTTACTTCTTATATGTAACTATTCTCATACAATTAAGTCAATTACTTTTTCAATTCTTTCACCTCGCCCTCCCCTTTATGGATTTTCCGAGAAAACGTGTTTCTTTACTTTTAAAGCAGATTCCAAATATCAAATATCACAACTGTAACATCTTCATTTTTGAGATATCAGTAGCCTAATTAAAAGAATTCAATACCATTTTCAGTCACTTTTACACCCCCCCCCTCTCACCTTCCACAAAAGTGGTATTTCCGAATACTAAAAATACACTTTTCTTTATTTTTAATACAGATAAAAAATACCATTTTTCATTTCTGTTGACATGTTAAGTTTTTTGAGATATACTGTAGAAGTTCTCATTTTAAAATTTTACCCCCCTTGTAGTTCCCCTTAAGTGGAGTTTCCAAAAAGAAATCACCAATGTTTCTTTACATTTACAGGAGATTCCAAATACCACTTTTTAAGTCTGCAACATTTTACGTTTCTCAGATATTCTGTAGACATAGTCTTTTAAAAAATTCACCCCAAATTGTCACTCCTGTTTAACCGCCATTAATTGGATTTTGCAAAAACAAAAAATACGTGTTTCTTTATTATTAAAGGGGATCCCATATACAAATTTTCAGTTCTGTAATACCTTTCCTGTATTATATGTATCCTCATTAAAAGGCATTCAACACATTATTCACCCTTCCTATTGGAATTTACAGGGAAAAAACGCGTTTGTTTATCTTTAAAGGAGATTCTAAATATTAATTTTTTGCATACAGTCATTTAAAAAATCCACGCCCTTTTCATCCCCACTAGTTGGATTTTCCAAAAACGAAAAAATGCCTGTTTCTTTATTTTTAAAGTAGATCCCAAATACCAATTTTCAGGTCTGTAATATCTTCAGGTTCTGAAATATAAGTAACTGACTGTAAGTAGCTCCCGTGTTCATAGCCTCGGGATCTCCAGTATTTATGTGAAATCCAAACCACAGGGACGTGAGTTTTTATTTCACAAATTCCACCGATGCCACTTAAGTGGGAAGTTCCAAAGACTCTTATAATACTGGATAGTTTCTAAGACTGCTAAGTGAGTGTGTCACCAGCAGTGGTCTCTAACATATCAGTTACTAGGACATACAGTGTCAAGATAGTAATACAACCACGAATAAAATCTTTACCGCACATGATCGAACCTATAATCTTCTAGAACTGAGGCAGTCACTATATCTCAGAATAATATGCGGATATAATAATAATAATAATAATAATAATAATAATAATAATAATAATAATAATAATAATAATAATAATAATAATAATCTATATAAATAAAATCATTACGACGATGTGTCTGTACATTGACTATTTTGGCGAAATTTTCGAACGGTTATCCGTTTTAAGAGTAATAATGACCATCTGCAAATTTCTTAGCTTTGGTGTCTGTCTGCCTGTCTGCCTGACTGAGTTCTTACAACTTGAAAACTACTAAATGTGTATTTCTACCAAACTTCAAATTTCGAATCCACAAGTCCTTGGGTAGGTATTAGGGCCAATACTGTTTCTAAATCCCTGAACTGACTGGGGATTTATACGAAACCGAAACAATGATTTTTTTCACTCCCACAACATATAGGCCCTACACAACGAAACTTAATGGAAATCTACCTTCCCTAACGGAAATCAATTTCTAAAACGTTTTTGATACGAGTATTAATAAGGGATATATCATTAACTGACTCTTTTTCAGTCTAACTTCGAGCGGACTTAGCCTAAAAGCGGGTCCGTATAAAGCATATTTCTTATAACTGCAAAATTACTGGAAATATTTTTCCCAAAATTCATATTTGCCATCCTCCTGCCCAAATGTAACTTTTAAGGTCCATAGCATTTCAAATACCTGGAGTGGAATGGTTTTTTTTTTAGGAAACAGTAACGGTGACTTTACGCTCCCACAAAATATACCACACCAATCTGGATGGAAATCAACCAACTTTAACGGAAATCCATTTCTGAAACTGCTTCCTCATGTGCGCGTCTTCCATAGGATGATTGATAAGTAAGATACCATTAACGGACTGTTTTACAGTGGACAATGCTCAAAAGGTGTTGTACGTGCAGCAGATTCCTTATCTATATGAATAAAATCGTAACGACCGTGTGTCTGCACACTGACTATTTTGTCGAAATTTCCATTCAGAAATCCGTTTCAGGTGTAACAATGGCCATCTGCATATATATTTTTAGCTTTGGTGTCTGCTTGTCTGTTTTTCAGAGCTCTAACTACTGGATATATTTCTAAAAATCTTCTTATTTAGAATACACCTTTCCTTGGGTAGGTTTTAGGGCCAACATTGTTTCTATATCCTTGAATTGACTTAGGGTTTACAGGAAACCGAAACCGTGACTTTGAACTCACACAAAATATACACATCCAAACTTAACAGAAATCTTTCTTCCTTAATGGAAATCAATTTCTAAAACTTTTTCTCATGTGCATCATTTCGATACGAGGATTAATAAGGGAGATATCATTAACAGACCGTTTTTCAGCCTAACTTCGGGAGGACATATTTTTAGCTTTTTTGTCGATTTGTCTGTTCGTCCGTTTGATGATTTCGTATAACTGGGAAACTACTCTATATATTTCTACCAAACTTTATATCTGTCGTTGGGTATATATCAGGGCAAATATTATTTCTAAATTTCGGATTGGAGATAACGATTTGGCTAAACTTGACCAGAAGAGATAAGATGTTAGGACACCCAGGACTTGTCAGTTGGTTTTTGAGGGAAGTGTAGGTGGTAAGAACAGTAGGGGTAGACCAAGGTATGAATATGACATGCAGATTAGAACAGATGTACGATGCAGGAGTTACGTAGAGATGAAAAGTGTAGCACAGGATAGAGTGGCATGGAGAACTGCACCAAACAAGTATGTGGACTGATGACTCAATCACAATACAATCTCAAACGTAGAGGGCCAAGTTCTAATCAACTCCAACAACATCAATAAATTAGCTGTTATTCAACCTAAAGGGGGGGGGGATGAAAATAGGGTGTAGAGAAGGAAATAGAGAAGGGGGAAATAGGATCAATTATTAAAGTGGAGAAGCGGAAGACAGGGAGATCTAAACCAAGTTGTTAGGTTTGTATATTATTCCTTTGGGCACTAACAATGGAACTGTTTGGGTTGAACAAAACAAATTTCAGTGAAACCCAGCACATTTTAGTATTGTATGTTTAACGTACTATAGGTACTATAGTTAATTACTGAAAAGGAACAGGGCGGTTCAGAATAGTTTGCTTGTGATGACATAGAATGACCTTGCGATTAATTTAATGTAATTGCTTCCCAATTTATGGGATACTAGTATGACAATGCATACCATATAAGTCTTCGCGTTCGCGGTCTTGTACATAAATTTAGACATTAAAAAACTCTAATTCAGTTCAAAATTGGTCCACGAATAATATAAATGAATAGGAGTTGTATAAAAGATTTCGAAAAATATGAAGGGAGCCTTCCAGTGCCAATAAGGCAGCTTCCTAACTTAACTGTTTCTTCATACTGAAAGTAGGGAAACATTTTTGGAATGGTGCTTGTACATTCTGCCTTTATCCCTGTAACCATGGCACTGTTGAGATCTTAGCAGTACACTGATAGTTCTATTTTCAAGTTACATAGAACACTTTGCACTGAAGATGAGATTTGGAACATGAACACAATTGTATTGTTTAAAGAAACTAGCAAACTGCCGGATTCCTACCGAGAATCACTCATTTCGTCATTCTGTGACCAGACTCTGTAACAACAGCAGGCGTGGAGCGGTATCCTCATATCACTTAAATGATCGAAGGTGATGATGCTTCTTGTTCAATGGGACCTAATATCTAGGTCATCGGACTAAAATTATACGAGTTTGAACGAAATGAAACGATAATTAATGACTTTAAAATGTATCAACTGACACAAACTGAAAACGAATGATGATGAAAATACGACCATGCATCCAAAACAATCCGTGGATCCGATTCGGAATGCATTATTTTCTGGGTTGATGCTTGTTGTCCAAAGACACCGGCCCCTCATAGTAGTACTAATCACTGGTAAAGCACAACCATGATTTGTCCTGTAGTAGTACTAATCGCAGGTAATATAAACCCAGGGTATATGACACATATACTCACAGGCAGCGCAGACCCGTGGTTTTCCCCACAAAAAGGTCCTACTCACGAGCAACGTAGACCTATGGTTTTCCTCACATAGAGGTACTGATCACGGGTGCCGGCTAGATCCGTGGTGTTCCTTATACAATGAGTGGTCAAAAGTCACCGGTAAGGGGTGTCCCGTTACAGTTCGGCTACATAGCTAAATGGTTAGCCTGCTGCTTTTGGCTCAAGGGACCCCAGGTTAGATTCCCGGCTGAGTCAGGAATTTTAACCTTAATTAGTTTAGGTTAATTGGTTATTTCCACTGGATTATGGACTGAGTGTGTGTGTCGTCCTTAAGTTAAAAATGAAAGGAAAACAAAGAATGAGAAATAAGAAAATCTCAGTAAAAATAATAAAATATTAGAAAATGTGCCGCGTATGACCCCTGAGCGTTGCGGCTAAGCTGCGACGTAGCTAAGCAACCTGTCAGAGAGACCAGTGTCGTGAAGATGGCAAAACAGACATTGAACGTGGGATGATCATAGGTGCACGGCGCATGCGTCATAGCATTGCGGAGAATACACGCGATTTCGGGTTTCCGAGGTCATCAGTGTCGAGCGTGGATCTTCAATATCGCAGAGCAAATGCTACCACCCGCGTAAACACGCCCGGGAAAACCACAGGTGTTTAACGAACGGACATTACGTCGTCTTCGCAGAACCATACTGGGCGCTCGACGGGCTACTGTGAGACAGATCACCGCCCAGTTGAATGTTGGGAGTCAGGAACCCATTTCTACCTGGACTGTAAGGAGGCAACTGCACCACATAGGCTTCACCAGCGGACGGCCAACTCGTATCTCTTTGCTGATACCTCAACACAGAGCTCGACTACGAGCATGGGCCCGCGAACTTCGCAATGGAGCATGGAACAGTGGCGGCGTGTGATTTGGTCCGATGAATCCCGGTTCCAGTTGTATCGAGCTGATAATTGCGTGATAGAGAGGTGTATGTCCCGTGAAGGTATGGACCCTGCGATTCAACAAGGTTGTGTCTAGGCGGGAGGTGGCCCAATTCTGGTCTGGGCGGCGTTCTCATGGTCGCAATTAGGCCCCTGGTCCATTTGCAGGGAGCGTTGACAGGTGCACGTTTTGTAGACATTCTTTCATACCATCTGCATCCCTTTCTGGCCCTAGAGTGCCTGGATGGTGATGCCGTGTTTGAACAGGGCAATGCGCCATGTCACGGCTCTGTGGTGGCACGCAGGTGGTTGGAGGAGCACTCCAGTGAAGTTGCGAACATCCAGATCGCTCCAGAACGATACCTCGTATAGTAGATGCCTCACCGTATTGATGCTGTTTTCAGGCCCCGCGGAGGAGCAACTCGTTATTAACGTCACATTCAGTGTCTTCCCATGACTTTTGACCAATCAGAGTATAGTGGTACTAATGACAGGCCACGTGTCCTCATGATGTTGCTCACATAGTGATACTGATCAAAGGCAATGTATACACACGGTGTATCACACATTATGGCACCACCCACAGGCAACAGATACCCACGGTATCCTTCATATAATGGTATTATGCCCATAGTGATCCTCCCCCGATGATACTAATCACAGACACAGCTGGAGGCGGTAGCGGTACAAGTTCCTCAGGGAGTAGTGATTATTTCTCTAACAGGGAGCACAAATAGGTACAAGTAATAGTACGAATCGCAAGTAGAGTCGATCCATGGTGTTCCACGAGTAATGTTACGAATTAAAGGTTACCTCATGATTCCAAACCCATCATCCCTTGGTTGCCCATTTTAGTCACCTCCTATGACAGGCAGGGGATACCGTGGGTGTATTCTTACTCTGCGTGCCCCAACCACAGGGTTTCTCTTCTCAAATTATCATCCTACCAAGTTTAATTGAAATCGATGTCTTCAATACCGCACGTTCCATTTAATTCTGGAGGAAAATAATTATATGTTTCATTATATTATTTCATAACAGAATAACCACTATCAAAGTTTATGATGTTTCGTTGCAATTGTTCTGGTCCGAACAAAACAGTTTCCTTGTTATAACTTGAAAGGATATGAGATTCGTTTGAGATGAAGGCAGGTTCATCTGTAAAGCAAATTTTAGTCATGCTTCTGTTGAGTATGAAACAAGATCACAAGCGTAAATCTTTTCATATGCACCTTTGTATAGAGAAACAAGTCCATTTCGAGGTCCTTGGTTAAAAAAGTGCCCTCAGTAGGGACTTCTAGATGTAAAATTCTCATACATATTAATGACCACAGCTCAAACAATACATCCATTATGCATGTGAGAAACAGCAAGGGCTCAGTAGAACAGATAGACATCTTGAAAACCATTATAATTGCGTTTCACGACGTACCAAGTAGCACATATGCGTGACCACAACCTACAGATCGTGAACAATATTGCTTGCAGGATACCGGACACCAATGCTTTAATCAGTTGGCTATGCTGTGAGGAGAATAGGTGCCGAATTTACTATGAGACTATAAGCAATTGGGACACAAAGTGAAATGTTTAGTTTATCGTATCTCGTTTCGATAAGGGGTGATACAGGTTTTGCTTATTCTTAATGCCATATCACAGGTGCATCTAATTCATTTTCTTCTTTGTTTTCTTCTTTGTGACCTTTTTTTCTAATTTACTGGGATCGGCATTTAATGTGGATTTAGTCCAGTTTTACGATCGCATGCCATCCAGACGCCAATCTAATGCAGAGGAATGTATTCACTATTTCGTGTTTGGTAGTGTAGTGAGTTGTGTGTAGGTGAATGGAAATGTATTATATACGAATACATATACCAGTCCTTGAACAGGAGGAATTAATAATACACTCTTAAAAACTTTCGCCCAGCCAGATATCGACCACGGGATTGTCTGAATTGAAGACCATTAAGCTGACAATTCAGCTAAGGAACCGGCTATTCTTATCTTATGAATATCGTATCTTTTATTCTATTTAGCGAACGAGTGAGCATTCCGGAAACAAATATCACTAGGTTAGGTTACTAATAGTAGGGGCAGAATTTCAGTTTTCTCTTGTAGTTAAGCCAAGCTTTAAGGAAATAATATCGTAATATGATGTACATTCTAACAATAACTGATTCGCAGTAGCGGAGACTGTTAGTCGTTGTTTTTATGTTGTCAACATAGAAAGGAAAACCCTGGATGAGGTCAGTGAGTTTTGATGGTGTCTAAATGGGACAGTTCGGTGTTATTAACTTCCGCCACGTTAACCCAACAAGCGCCAAGCCTTGGTATCTTCCGATAGCCTTATCTGCCCTCAAGTGCTGGTACCGAAATATTTGACATTAAGTCAGAGAGCGAATCTATGATTACCAGTGGCACTACCAAACAATTCCGACTCCTTGACTCAGTGATCAGTGTTGAGGCCTTCGGTTCAGAGGGTATGGGGTACGATTCCCGACCGGGTCAGGGATATTAATCGCGTCTGATTTATTCTTCTACCTCGGGGCTGGGTGTTTGTTTGTTTTCCAACACTCTCCTCATTATATTCGGAAAATACACCATACTTCCAACCACTACAGAAACACGCAACAGTGAACACATACGGTTGGCGCAGGAAGGGCATTAGGCTCTTAGCAGGGAAGAATCCACATGTGTGACACAGTTCGCACCCTCGACCACACAGGTGTGGGAAAAGGCGGTATAATAATTGTACCGGGCGGTACACCTCCACACCGCTAATTTAAAAGTTGCGCCAGTTGAAAACTCATCTGCTGGAGGAAGTCTGAACTTTATTGACGGTATTAATTTTCAAGTTTCTCAGAAGATGTCACTACCTGGAAATTTTAGAGTTTTTGAACTGTGTCATTTTCGACGTATTTTGTTTTGCTTGTAGTAAGAAGTGTGAACTTTCTCTTCTAGAGGACACTACTGAAGATCAACAATAGTGCACCCTAGTGCGGAGTGAAAGAACTGTTTTTTTTTTTTTGGAGAAATTTTTATTTCAAAAGTTTGTTTCTTGTTAAATTTCTTTCTGTTACTGTTTAAGTTGGCTGTATACCCCTCTCCTTCCCCTTGTTTTGTACTTAACCAATCCCGAATTTCTTTTATTAATTTCTGACCAATCCGAGGTATCTTCCCCCAACTTGAATATGTTGCTGTATCCTACCCAATAAAGAGTTTGTGGGAGGGTGTTTTCATTCCCCTAACGCCTCGAACCTTCCGCGAGAGGATATAAACTGCTGATTTTAGGGTCTCCGGGCCACTTCTGTTCCATCTTTCAGTGTGTAAAGTACATAGCAGGGGGCGGGAAGCGCCTCTTTCTTCGGCGACAGTCAACAACCAGGTAATGGCCGATTAATTACTTCTTTTCTTGCTTGCTCAGCAGTTTAACTCTCGGGGCGGGTCCGAAGTTTTTCCTTTATGTAACCTTCCCTAAAATGTAAAGGAACTTGTATCTATTCCATCTTTTAAACTGCATATCGGGATAGAGAGTGCTTAACCCTCTCGAGTTCCCAATCATATTGTTTTGAGGTGAACTTATTTTTCTCAACCTATTCTTAGTTAACGTAAAATAAATTGTTCTTTTCTAAAGTCACCTCTGTAGTATGGGATTAGCCCTTGCATTAGTGGCCTAGAGCCAGATTAGGTTTTTAAAAACAAAGTGTATTAGGAGTGCAGTTCGCCTCCTCTCAAATTGTTATTTTGGAGGTCATGCAATTACCCCTTTTCATTTAATAGACCTCAGTAGGTTGGGTATTTTACCCCTGTGTCTATGTCCAGTGAGGACAACTTGAAGGTGGAGTTTGGTGTGGCCTTTGAGAGGCTTAGAGTTGAGAGCGAGTGGCTCTTTTTTCGAAAATTGAGTGTTGTATGCCTCGTGGAGGCTTTTCAGTGTAATTTGGAGCAAATGTTCCTGAACATGAATGGGGTTTTCTGCCCCTCTGGTAAAACTTATTTTGAAGTAAGGTTGGGCTGATTGCCCACGAATTGTGAAGCAAGGGCGCTGAGCCCAAATCTAGTAAATATTGTACATACATTTTGTTGACTTGCTACTCTGTACCTGCAATGCTTGTTATTTCGTCATTTTAAAAAGAAAATATAACCTTGTTAAATTTTACATTAACTTTGATTCCGTAGTTTGAGACCCGTTCACGCCCGCACCTTCTTTCACCCCTACCTACCACTAAAACTCGGTAACAATAATAATAATAATAATAATAATAATAATAATAATAATAATAATAATAAAAGACATATCACAATATGAGTATTTTACTAAAGTACGTTTTGAAAAATGTTCTGGAGGTGTACTTGATCTTTCATTCCAGTATGACTGACTTGCTCTTTCTTTTTTCACTATATATTACTCTCTCCGGCCACGCGGTGTATGGGGCAACGCGTCCGCCCGTCACCCGGCGGCCCCGGGTTCGATTCCCGGCCAGGTCAGGGTTTTAAATTGTAAATGATTAATATCCCTGGCCTAGGGACTGGGTGTTTGTGTCATCCTTAACGTTACTTTCCACACATTCAACACTACACTCTCGCAATTACACGCAGCTTCCTATCATATGGTGAAAGTAGTGGCAAAAGATCTGCAGAGGTCGACACCACGAACAAATAAAAAATATAATAAAAAATAAAAAAGCAATATATAAATATATTACTCTCCTTAAACTATGGTGGTGATGATTTTTAAACGTATTCACTCCAGTATGACTGACTTCCTCTTTCGACATACTTAGGCTCTTCACTATACAGTATATTACTCTCCTTGGAAACTGTGATGGTGGTGAATTTGAAACATATGATCTCCAAAACATATGGCTACCAAGAGGCTAAACATTACTTACGTCAATGACAGAATGATGAAACATGCATCATTTATTCAATTTGTTCTCTTCAGCATATTTGTGAACTCCTTTGTTTACCCAGAGTTACATATATAAATGTTTTAAAACAAATTTCCAAAAAATTAGTACAAAGAATCAACTTAAATTCGATGAATTTAATGTTAATATTAATTACAAATTACAAGAATAATAGCATCAAGTAGTACTCAATTTTGAAACTTATCGTCTGGTACCACAGAATGGAACGCGTGCCAATTACATGTATAACCATATGCTGGGCATAATTCAGATACCCTGGTGTCTCTTAAACTCTACAGAAATTGAAGGAACCTCAACTTTATTTTATGATTTGCAATTCGTGTACCCATCCAGGATCGTAGCTGGATGGTCAGCGTTTTCTTTGATTCAGAAGGTCCGGGACTCGATTTCGGGCCAGGTTGGGGACGTAGATACATCTTATTAATTCCTATGGCTCAGAGGTTTGGTGTTCATGTTATACTTAATACACACCTCTTCACTAACATACAGAACACAACTCCACCAACCACCACAAAAGCACGCAATAGTGGTGGTGTCAAGGATCGCATCAGGCCGCTAAGCTGTGCCAGTCTACATGTGTGACACACATCGCACCTGTGACCACACCAGTGTGAGGGAAAAAGCTTTAGAAGAAGAAAAGACAAGACTGGTAATTATTTTACCCGTTGTTGACGGGTTAGTCTCTGTAGATTTGCTGAAGTAATGCTTTCCAGGAGAGACGAATGGTAACAAAATTGACATAGTTCACGTCAATTAACAATAGTTGGTCAATGTAATGTTACTGTTGTCACGTTTGAGGAGCATTGTAAGCTATCTGTGCAATGAAAGATAGTACATAGAAACATGCCCGATAACGTGTGTTATTGGATTAAGGGAAAGGAAAGAAATCAGCAAGGTTGGAAATGGACAGAAGGAAATAAAATGGAAGAATAAATATTAGTTGTATACGAATGGAGAAAATGAAAATGAAATGGCGTATGGCTTTTAGTGCCGGGAATGTCCGAGGACATGTTCGGCTCGCCAGGTGCAGGTCTTTTGATTTGACACCCGTAGGCAACCTGCGTGTGGTAAATGAGGATGAAATGATGATGAAGACTATACATACACCCAGCCCCCTTGCCAGTGAAATTAACCAATGATGGTTAAATTTCCCGACCCTGCAGGGAATCGAACCTGGGACCCCTATGACCACAGGCCAGCACGCTAACCATTTAGCCATGGAGCCGGACTACGAATGGATATAAAATGCTTATACGTAGACAGTTCATAGATACGTAAACAGATAAAATAGAAATCGAACCGAGAGACGCACCTGATTAGTTAAGAAGAATACCTTTCAAAAAGGGTGGTTTAAGTTAGCCAATCACAAACGCCAATCGATTATCAAGCTTCATTCGAAACATCTTTGGTGCGAAGAAGAAAGTTGGAGAGGAACACGCCCTCATACGAGGAGAGATTTGGATGAGAAATCGATCCAGTTTTTAGTGACTGGTTCGTTTCGTGTTATTTTTAAATACCGATTCTCTAATATTTAATCTGAAAAATTTCGAACTACTTTGGCTGTAAATTATGACGCAGTTCTTTCGCGGGAAGCCTCACTAGCATTATTGAATAAAAAAACCGGAGAAGATCCAAAGGAAAGCAGAACGATTTTTTCTGGATGATTTTCAAACAAAGAAGTATTGTTACGAAAATATTGCAATCCTTGGGCTAGGAAGTAAGAAGACGAACTTTTCGGCCAAGTGCTGTATTCCGAGCTGTCCGTGAAGAAATGAATTGGAATGATATTAGTTGACTAGCAAGCAAGGACAAATTGAGACAAATATTCTTATGCAGGAAAAGGAACACGAATTAGGAGAATTTACAGGGGGAAATCTTCCATAAATTTCAAACTTGTTTCAAACCATTTAAGAATAGCCTGGGCAAACAATTGAAAGGGGATCTGTCTCCTGGGCGGCTGCCCTACATACAGACCAGTCGTGATTGATTCATCGATTGATATCAACTCCTTGCCTAACATAATGTACACTCTACGAGAAACTGATTAATACACAAGGGTGTGATTTCCTCATTTCAGCCCCATGTGAACGCCCGATAACTATCACTTAACATATAGCCTGCGGGCATTTCCTTTCTTGAACTGAGCTTCAGTACCTTCTTATTGAGCTTAGTATTACAATAAGAATCAACATCAGAGACGAAAAATGTAAAGAATGTTATAAATTGTAGAAACCCTGGAGTACAACACAATAATTCCAGAAAATTTCCTAAGTAGAAAACTAGGTGACTTTTCTCGACGATATGTTTGTTTAGTTGCCTAGGAAATTCGCATTTACACTCGGGATTTTCTCGGAACTTTTAGAACAGCTCAGCTCGTCTAACACGATATTCTCTGCTACGGTTAAACGTATATTACTTTCTGCGGGGCAAATTGAGAGTATCAATTATAACACAGTCTCTGAGAGAATTATGCTGTTGCGGTGAATAGCTATTAATACATTCTTGCTTCTAGGCCAATCTGATATGGAGGTTAATGTCTACCAGTCCATAGCTGTCTGAGTGAATACTGTCTATAATTAATTCCAGTTAACTACAAATACATAGACACCACGTCGACGTATATTATAATTGTAAACCTCACAAACTGACGACACGAGGCATGACCTTTGATACTCGCACGCATTCATGAATGAACAATAACAAGTCTTGGAAGCCTTGACAAAACTGATGTCTCTAAAACATTCCATAAATCCCTAATTCCAAACCTTGCTACACGTGTATGCATATTGTACACATTGCTTGTATAATCTAGTAGTGGCCTTATGAAATCCATCATGAACTATACTCACTCACATAAATATGCAGTGCACGCATTTAGATGTCATGTGAGCTGAAAGTACTTAACGATATTTTGCGTGGTAAAAACAGTAAAAAGCCATATGTCCAGATCGCTTGCTTCCTCACTTCAGTGAGATATAGCCTGAAAAATGGTAGTGGACGCTGCTTAATGTATGCTGCGATTGGCACACATTACATAAGCATACTTGAGTTTATAAATGTTGTGGGTGATATGAAGTTGTCTAATTTAACACAAACAAAGCCAATAACTGCTTTAGAATGTGTATGGACAAAACAAATTGGAGTAAGGGTACATACGGTGATTGCGTAGGAGCACAGAGATAACTTACTGTATAGTTGTCAAATAGAAACATAAATGATTGACACTTATAAAAATATATATACTTTTAATAAACATTTGGTAACCACGAAATTTGGTAAATAGCTACATCGATGTAAATGTTTAAAGTTCAGTTCAATCATTATTCGTCTTGCTTATGTGATCAAATCACACACAATCAGACAGGATGTGACATACTCTATGTGAACCTTGATAAGCGTAAAGCAAGAGCTGTAAGCGTACCCAGGCAATATAGCTGAACGATTTTGACCTCGTCGCCATAAGACCTCTCTGTGTAGGTGCTACGTATATATATATATATATACCGAGGTGTATTATCAGACTGCAAGATACAAATTGGACGGCATACCTAATTGCTCGTCATTTTAGTCGTTCATAATTCACTATCAAAGCAGTTGAGCAAAATGTGTGCCATTTAAGGTGCACCAGTTTTATACGATTCCAAGAAACCATCATTCAGCAGGATATTTTGGTTGTTTGGACAGACGGTTCGGTGCAAACACAACAGTTTCCTTGCCCAGCATCCGGAGCCAAAGACCAGCTTTAAAAGGGCACAATACCTTTATCAAATATATTTTCGGATACTTATGTCGACCATCTCGGTTTGCTTCTGTGAAAAATCATGCTTTCCTTTAAGAGCACATGGTCATCAAGCCATGGAAGATCACCATTTACCAGTTGTACACATCTCCTGCTACTGCTATTGATTAGCTATCATATACAGTCATAGTTCGTCACTAAAAGTGATTCGCAAGTTGTATATTGAAGAAATCTCGGGGGCTCATGTGCTAACTTTCTTGATTAAGTTATTGGGCTGCAATTTCCAATAAGGAAACCTTCACTTGTACACAGCTCCGATTTATCCATCATGCACGTGTTGTCCTTTCCGGTAGTCCTATGTAACACTCACTGGATGTTTCTGGGACCATATGAGATGCCACCTCTCTCTACGTCGAGATGGTTTTGTTTTGAAACATAATAATTTGTAACGATTGTGCTCAAATATTTGTACGATGACATACGCCGTCTATTTGATTCCATGTCCAATTGTGTCAAGGCATGTATTCATACAAGAAACAGTCCAATGAGGTGATAAAGGCGGACTGTATATTGCCTTCATGCAATTATATTGCAAACTGTTATTTCCTATGTACCTTCATGCAGATAATAATTCGTTGGAAACCTACAAGGCTACGTTATAAGAATTAGTGTGTTTAAGAATTATTTTGTTTTTTACCTAGATTTCAGATGAGTTGACATCAGTGAACACGCCGAATTTTAGTATATTTTCCCAAGAGTTCAACATCTTATTTTACTTCTGATTAATGTTAATAAACGATGTCTATTTTCTTAAGCTTCTCATTTTAACTGTAATCACCGCCACTGTCACCAGTCCAATACTGTCGCAGCTGCTCAGATGCAAAGGGTATAACTAAATACTCTCTATGAAGCTGAGCTGCATGGGCATTGAAACTGGTAAAATGTATATTCACTATTGTGTGTCATACCGGTATAAGAAGGCATATTTCAAATAATGTTTTAATGGCAAATAACTAGCAAACTTTTAGGAGCACAAAAACAATATTTAACCGGAAATCGACGCGTCATAGCCAGAAGATCTTGACGAATTTTGGAATAATATTCGGAAAATAACGCGTCTATTTTAGGAAGCGAAGGGTGGCCATTTGATAGAAATATATTGTACATATACATTCAGATTACACATTTATCATATGGGGCAGAAACATTAGTAATTCTTTTAAAACTAACGTGTTATCATTTCTTTTTAAATCCATGCCTAATTTCTGCACCAACCTGTATGTAAGTGATATATATATATACATTTAAATGTGGATCAAATAAAGTTGTACACATACATCGTACTTATTAACACATAAATAAAGATCAGTTTCCTGCGGACTCCACCTTCAACGTATCACCTTGTTCATTAATGTCCCCACCGATGTACTTGCAAAGTTTCGAGTTAATGAAATAATACGCATGAACTGTTGTGGTACTAGAATGAAATATTATATCACGTAGGGGAATGAAAACCTATGGTATACATTATTCATTTGACTGCAGTAGTCTATTCTACGACTAACGCTAAGTCTTTATAGGTTGGAATAAAAAAAGTCAAGAAAATGCGCCCGAAAGTAGTCACTCAATGCTCATTCCAGACAATACATTGCTATGCAGTATCACGGGGAAAAATCCGTCACCTGTAAGCAATCATTCGATATTTATGGAATTGAGTTTAATTTTTTAGGGAATAAATAGCTAGATTGTATCATAGATATTCCTTGTTATCATAAGTTCCATGATATTCGCTTTTTTTTTTTTTTTGCTAGTTGCTTTACGTCGCACCGACACAAATAGGTCTTGTGGCGACGATGGGACAGGGAAGGGCTAGGAGTGGGAAGGAAGCGGCCGTGTCCTTAATTAAGGTACAGCCCCAGCATTTGCCTGGTGTAAAATGGGAAACTACGGAAAACCATTTTCAGGGCTGCCGACAGTGGGGTTCGAACCTACTGTCTCCCGAATACTGGATACTGGCCGCACTTAAGCGACTGCAGCTATCGAGCTCGGTGGTATTCGTTTCTCCAGAGTTCTGGTAAATAAATGGCGTCAACACATAAAACATTCTATCCGCATACGTATGACATAATATAACTAATTTTATGAAATCCTTGACTACCTCTACGACCCGTATTGATTTAGGGTAATCTTCCAGAGAATAAAATGCTAGATTGAATCATAGAGCAAAATACAGGGATATACCAACGAAGAGCTCATTCCTGTTCATCTGTATGAGGTTTTACTTTTCCCCCTGCTATTCTAAATTTTATGCTTTCCGTGTGTGCAGTGAATAACACTTAGAACAAAAAATAATCATATGTCAGCTCGTTTATTAAGATATAGACCGTGTGCTGTATAGCAGTTTCGCTCAAAACAGTTAAAACTTTGTTACAGAACATTTGTGTTATGAAAGTGCTTAAAATTTTTGGCAATGTTACTATTTACTCTATCACACATGAGTCTTCAGTTCAGTAAAATCTATGTGGAACATTGACTACTACGACATTCCTTGGTATTGTAAGTTCAAATCTATACATGTTTCTATCCTAATTGGATCACCTTCACGATCGAAACATGTATAGATGTGACAAATGTGATTTTTTAAAGTTCACCATAATGTATTGAATAAGAAGGATACTGTTTAATAAAATAAATCACTCTTATAGTGATTTAAAAAATATTAGTTTAGCTGTCAATACGGAAACATGAAATTTATATTCTTGAATTTATTAAATAATTAAGATGATCCATTTTGTTGCTAATATACTGGACGTTTTGGTGATATAGAGATATTTCTTGAAAGGACTATTGTGCCTTTTATTGGATTTATTGCTACCTAGTTTTGAACTGAGACAACTTTGAGTAAAGCTGTCCCTCCGTGTTACTTTTCCTGGCTCTTATAAGACAGTACAGAGATTGAAGTTTTCAAGAATTATCTTACGGTGAATAACATTTAGAATAAATTAACTCATCAAGTTTTAGCTCGTTTATTAAGATGTAGATCACGTGCTGTATTGCAGTTTCACTCTAAACAGTTAAAACATTGTTACAGAACCTTTGTGTTATGAAAGTGCTTAAAAATGTTGGAAATTAACTCTATGACACATGAGTCTTCTGTTAAGTAAAATCAAAGTGGCACATTGACTACTACGATATTGGTATGGGTCAGTTTACTTAATATGTTTTGAAGTTATCAAATACACTCGCGCCTTTGTTGTGAGCTACGTCGCTCGTTCCGCCGATGATCACAACTGCCTCGCGATTTCTGAGATTTGTTGCTGCCTGCTCCGCGTCTTCCAGTACCTTCCTAACTGGAGCCCCAGGACAGATGATGGCCGATGCTGTAATTTCTTCATTATTAATTTCACTCGCAATTCCCCTCGCCAGACTATCACCAGATAAAATCTTCGACATTTTCTCCGGAGCACTGTGCGGTATTTTAGGCCTAACTTTGCTGCGCCTTGTAACGGGGGTAGAGTTATCAGTCTCGTTGTTTTCACTTCAGATCACACCTTTTGGATCGCTTATGTCGCTCAAGAGCTGAAAATCTATTTTTGATATCTATTAAAACGTTTTTTTAATTGACTGCACACTTTTCCTCCTAGGATCTTTAACAACTTGACACCAAGCGCTTGAGTTCGCGGAATATCTCGGGGTCTGATTGTTTACTTTCTGCTGCAGTAACCACACTTTCTCCTTTAACACCTCATTTTCCACGTTTAAAACTTGTAAATCCTGTTTTAACAAGGATAGAATTGCATGTATATTATCATTACCAACATCGTCTAGGAAATGAGTCGCTGGCGATTCAATGTCCGTTGTAGGCCTAGTTTTATATCCGTTATTCGAACTCTTCTCACCCCTAGCTCACGCAAATCAAGGTATCTTCATTTACATCGCAATTGACACTACGCGTACATTCAAAATGGTACCAATTAACACTTTTCATACCGGATACCGTTCTCCACCCGTTTTTTGTTTACAGCGCACTCTTTCTCGACTAATTCACAAGAAAACGGTGATCTATCTTCCCCGTCAACCTTAACAAATGTCATCTTGAAATACAGTAAAGATAAAACATTAAAGATAAAAGACATGAATTAATGAATGGCAGAGTAAGTGGCATCCTATCACAAGCTATATCGGTTTTCCAATATTTCGGTTATGTATAGAATTTGAAAACTCCCACTAGATATCTCAGTTAGAGGAAAGTAACAGTGATCTACAAAGTACAGGAGGTCATAGATTAGAGACCGCTCTGTACATTCATTTTATGACTTAAAAAATGTAATTTTTAGTGTAAGCCGAAAACATATTCAACGGCTTCTGTTCCTGAAAGAGATAGAATATAAGAATGAACTCTGATATAGGAATACCTAGGACCTATATAATTTCCAGATAATTAGATAAGCCAGTTCATCCCTCAGAAGAAATTATAATTTAACACATATTCCTTAGCTGCACTTGTTGACTATTAATTTTAAAACAAACATCTGATAGCAATAGTTAGAAATGTGGTAGATAAAATAAGCTCACCGAGATCAATACGCAGAACTATAAGCTCGCCAATAAAATTCCGCAGCCATCCAACGGACACATACCTGCAAATAGAATTAGTAATTAAATTATTCATGTATAAAGAGTAGAAGATTTATATACATTTACATTCTGTACACCAGACTTCTTAAAATACGTACTAAAACGTTTTAATTCAGGAGAATATACAAGAGAAAATTTCATTAAACAACGTTCACATTTAGGTACATTATTACCATTTAACACAATAAATAAATAAATAAATAAATAAATAAATAAATAAATAAATAAATAAATAAATGGGTATGTGGATGAGCGAATAAGTGTCAGCCTCCGGCTTTCGAAATCCGTGATTTTTCAAGTGCAGGAAAAGTTACTTCGGTACTCCGCGTCGTACGATGTAGTCCTCTTAATAGATCTCTGGTGAAGCATTTGCTGCTATCCCGACAAAATCTAACACTCAGAAGTAGATCATCCAACAGACATTCGTTTCTCTTCCATCTGGATGAGGAAAACTTACCGTTGAAATGAACACGCTGGCGACCTTTACGGCGCCATATCGACATTTCTGTAGAGGGTAACTGAGGGCATGTTAAACTGCAGAAGTATTGTAAAGAAAGGAATAGAATGATTTAAATTAATAAATATCGTCACACCTATGCCAAAACCGCGAATGTGACAATGAACTCTGGGAATTAAAGGAGGTGAAATATTATTTCATCCTGTAATGATTAAGACAAGGGTCTTGAAAGGCAGTGTTATTGAATATTTGTGTTTTATTATGTATACAAATGATATAAGTAAAGAACTGGAATCACAAATAAGGCTTTTTACGGATGATGTTTTACTGTATATTGTAAACAAGAGTCAGGATTGTCAGCGTCAACAGAAAGATTTCAACAATATTGTGAAATGGACATCAGACAGTGGTATGATGGGAAACGCGATGGAAATTCAGATTGTTCTCGTATGTTTCACCATGAGAAAAAAACGCTCTTTCGATTTGTCACCCGTGGACGACCTGCGCTTCGTGATGAGGATGAAATGATGATGAAGACGATATATACACCCAGCCCCCCTGTCAGAGAAATTAACCAATGATGATTAAAATTCCCGACCCTGCCGGGAATCGAATTTGGGGCCTCTGTGACCAAACGCCAGCACGCTAACCATTTAGCCATGGAGCCGGACGTTCATGGGGTGAAAGTACTTCATAGGGATCACTGTAAGTGCTTACGTGTTGTTATAAGGAATAATCTTCATTGGGGTAATCACATTAACGACATTTTAAATAAAGATTAGGGATGGTTATGGGGGTGCTTAGTGTTTGCCCCAAAGATGTAAAGGCGAGGGCGTATACGTCTCTGGAAAGACGGCAATAGAATATGGTTCAAATGTATGAGATTTGGGACCCACACCAGGATTACTTGATATGAGAACTGAAGAAGATCCAAAGGAAGACAGCACAACTTGTTCTGGCTGATTTCCAACAAATTAGTAGCGTTGCGAATAAACGAAGACTTGGGAGTAAGGAAAGGAGCTGTTCATCTACGTGGTATGTTCACAGCCGCCAGTGGAGAGAGGACGTGGAATAACATCAGTAGAATAATAATTTTGAGTAGAGCTTCCAAACTGAGGAAATATAATATGAAGGTAAAGTTGGAATGCAAGAGAAAAAAATTGGGACAAATATTAATTTATAGAAAAATTAAGAATGTTCAAATGTTCGAAAAAAATCGAAAGTCTTTAAAATCATTAGAAGAAATCATAGGTCCATACACGATAGGGAATCTATCACGGAGTGACAGCCCTAAATATAAATCAATGCTGATTGATTGATTGATTGATTGATTGATTGATTGATTGATTGATTGATTGATTGATTGATTGATTGATTGATTGATTGATTGATTGATTGATTGATTGATTGATTGATTGATTGATTGATTGATTGATTGATTGATTGATTGATTGATTGATTGATTGATTGATTGACCTCGAAAACACTGCATGTAATAGCAATGCATTTAGCCTCAATTTTAATACTGCATTATGTAGAAGTGGATACATAATATCTGAAGAATGGAATGAGTAATGAGCAGCCCTTACCATTCAAGTCTTTAACACAAGAAGAATCAATGACTCATCATAATGATGTCCAGTTACATGGCTAAATAATTAGTGTGTTCTTCTTTGGTCACTGGAGTCCAGGGTTCGATTCCCGACAGGATAAGAAATTTAAGCATAAATTTGTTAATTCCGCTGGCACGGGTGCTTTTTGTATGTGTCTTTATCATCATCTTCATCAGGACGCGCAGGTCTCCTACGAGCGTCAATTCAAGAGACCTACACTTGGTAAGCCGAACTTGTCCTCGGATATTCCCGGCACAAAAAGCCACACGCCATTTCATTTCATCATAATCACATGTTGTTGAAAGATTTTTAGGATTTTCAGGGACTGCCCAGCCGAAACTATTAAGACATACTCCGTTCGTCCTAAAGGACTTGCGTTTAATTTACCGTTAGGAAGTCAAAATATTTAATTTCGAGATCAACGTTCACTTAGCCTACATTCGAAATGTCGAAAGATCGATTCCTGAAGACAAAAGTGACAGGGCATGAGCGAGCCTAGGTTACGGACAGTGTTTATCTTTCGCTCCTAATAGGGTCATTGTGACCTGTAAAACAAAGCTGTGCAAGCAGTGGTACTGATAGAATCTCTCATCGAATCTGTAATCTTTCGGAAGTGATATTTTCGGAAAAGTCTACTAATATTAAATAGTGTAACGGATCTCTAAACTGGTCTGAAAAGGAAGGTTAAGTACAAAGCACCTTCAGATCATTCCATTAATATTTGTTCACATAGGTCGAACGAAACCTATATTAAGTACAGAGCAAAAATTACCAAGCGTACACCTGTGGAACGTAAATCCACAGCCTTTTCGTTCTACATTCAATATATCTTTGACATATAGTATGTGTACCCAAAAAGACTCAATAAGTTGAAAGCTGAGAAACATTACCAGATGTAATGGATATCTGGTATCAAATCAAACATTCTTCCAGCTACACCTAACGTACATTGCAGATATGAAACGCTATGCGTACAAATATTCAGTGCGAAGTACGTCTGCGTGTTAACCCCCATTCAAAGAACATGTTTGGTACTGCCTCGTCTATTAAGATCAAACATATGGCTTTCGTATATCTTGTAGATACTCTTAGGATTCCGAGGAATCAAGACAAAATTCGTTTTATTTAAGGGTCCAGCGTGGTCATTAAAATGCTGTCGTAGAGAGAGGTATTTGTTGACCTCTATTATTTCGGAATTTTTATTTGCATAGGCTATATTTCTAAGTAACAATTAATAGGCTACTAATGGAAACGATAGACAATCCTGTGGCTATGTTAAAGGAAGTCCTTTGAACATTAATAACAGCTGTAAGAAGAATGAGGACATAGTTTCGGACCACGCTGTCTCCTGAGCTCACAGACAGTTGCCAAAGTGGCCATTATTTTACCCCAATTAGTGACTCCGACAAGGTTCTTAGAAAGTAGGAAATTTTTAAGTGTCTGAAGACAGTTAAAAGAGTAATAGAAAATTTTAAGTTTCTTCGAATTCAGGACCCTTTGAAGCCAGGGTCTAGATACTGACTAAGGAGCCAAGGAACTGGACATGTAAATAAATAAATAAATAAATAAATAAATAAATAAATAAATAAATAAATAAATAAATAAATAAATAAATAAATAAATAAACACGACGCAACTTGAAAATACGTCAGTAGAAAGTTCATGAATACTAACGACCTAGCTCCACAGTATCAGCAGAATTATTAACGAAAGCCATATCATGTCAACCGGGGACCATGCAGCGTATTTGCGTTCAACTGCTATTATGTTATCATATAGTTCATCCTAATGGATCTGCAAGAAAGGTCGTTGGAGTTCAGGTACCGGTACAAAGAAACTCTCGCACGCAAGTAATATGCATAATGGTAATTCTCTTATCGTAGTTGCTTAGTGCGTCTGAAAACAGGCTAAAGCGGCAACGATGTTTGAGATCTTTCTGTCCCCTCCGAACTCTCTCTAGGTCCGTCTTTAAATATTCTTTACAAAATGACCAGCACCAGCCACTAGAGTGAGACAAAGTACGAGACATATTTTGATGTCCAAAACACAAGATGAGCTTGTAGCTTCTTCAACAGATTTCCGTATAAAAATTGACACTGATTTAGCCTCAAATGGAGTACCTCAGTGATTATGCATGTACCTGAGTATACTGTATATGCATGGGCTTTAAGTACACTAGTTTACGACTGCTCTATCCTAAGGTTCAGTGACTGTGACAGTTCAGGAGCGACCGACATCTACGGCATTTACTTCGGAAAAATTCTGAAAATATTCTATCAGTCTCAAGAGACGGCAGGAGACTGGCGATGGACCAACCAAAGCTCAGCTTATTCCATTAATCAATGCCCATATCTCCAACACCGCAAGCCAATCGGTATTGAGCTCATGTTCCTATCTACAAAATAGCTGACTGTACTGAAAACCTCTCGTACGATACAGCCACAGCTTCGTGGCGAGCAGCTTTCCTAACGCAAATTAAACTTTCTACAAAAACTTACTTCTCCAAACAACCTCATCTTACAAATTGATGCACTAACTTCAAATGTTAGGAAAACTTAGCTATAGTTTTAAACATTTTTACTGATTCGATGTCTGACTCCGGGTCTGAATAGTCGTATCAGAGGATCGTGGGTTTGATTATCGGCCTTAACTGGTTAATTTATCTACCTGGGGAAATGGTAACTGTGATATATTTAATATTAGAAATCATTCCAGGTAGGGCCCAATCCTCACAGATATATACAGGTTACCTCCAGGCCGTCTATTAGAAAACAACCTGGAGGCCATACGTCATTGTCATTATTATACTGATTTGATAACACAACTACTTCACGAGTTATATTCCTTTTCTACAGTTTCCGAGACGGTAAGTTCTGTTCACACCAGGAGCAAAATTCCGGCACATCGGCGTCTCCGAAAAACGTCAAATAGTCGTTAGTGGGACGTAGAAACAATAACATTATTATTATTATTATTATTATTATTATTATTAAAATTATTTCAAGGTCCACCTATTCAATACATTGACATTTAATTGTGATTCAATCACATGTCAAATGGTACTAGTTTCGGCATCTATGTGCCATCATCAGCCTTAGGTACAAATTAAACAATTATATACATATGCTTAAATCATCTAAAACACATTTAACACATTATGAAATATATTACTGTGATGATACATGAGATAAGTTAAAATTATGTTACAAACGAATGCTGTAATATAAAATTCTTAAAATTCCAGCAATTTTTTATATAGCCTAGTCCAGTCTGTGTACATCCGGGTTAAGTTCATTTGTGCTGTTTTATGCTGTCTATATGGGTGAATTCTCACTTCAATTTAAATCTTGAACAGTATGAACATGAACATCTGTGTAATAAACACGTTCAACATACTGTTCTACATGTATGAAAAGTATGCGGTGCCTAATGGAGGAAAGGAGGTAGCAGCAACTGTTATGATTTTTAACCGATCTGTGAAGGGGTCACGGCTATATGGAATATTTGGTAGATGTGATAGTAGAGCTTTCACCGCTGTTTCAAATAGTAGGTCATATGATATTTATATCACCAAGTTAGAATGTGTAGCCCATGTGAAGTAAAGACTTTTAACCCTTCTTCGAAATCTCAGAAGTAAGTTAGGTGATACTAAGTTGTCAGATGGAAAAGTTATCAAAAATGCAGGTAGGCCAACTGACAAAATAATAGGTGAATTGCAGGAGTATTATGGTGCAGCTGTCAGAAACAATACCGATAACCAAGATGCAATAAAAAGGGCTGTTTGGGTCGCCTACTTTCATCAGATTTCAACAGATCAGTAACCGGTACATCATCTCTGTCCACCACTTCGAAATAAAGGGTGTAAATAGATAAAAGCTGAAGCGGAAGGTACCCTCAAAGAATTTAAGCATGAACACTCCGTACCTGTAGCTGTAATGGAAGCTATAAAGCCCACATATAGATACCTAGCCAACGCTGAGTTATTCAAAAAGTGTCATAATGGGAAAACCCATAATGTCAAGGTACCTTTTAATAATATCATTCGGAGCAGACTTCCCAAAAATATAGTTGTGGGGTATAAAATACTGAAATTAGGAGTTTCAGATGTAGTAATAACATTTAAAGTAATGATGGCAATTCAGGCAGACGTAGGGTTCTCAAAGAACTGGGAGTGAACATAGGACTACATACAGCATCTGGATTGAAAGCACTTAAAAAGTTACGGGTGCAAAAAGCAGAATTTGCGGCATATATGGCAATAATATATATATATATATCTATATATATATATATATATATATATATATATATATATATCATGAAAAATTGATCCTTTTAGAACAAACCACTTTTCCAATTTTGAGTTCCTCTGTTCGACTACTTCACTGCGGAATATTGAATACCACTATTAATGTACTCCATCATGTACTTTCCAATGTATATTATGCAGTATTGTTAAATATATCATCTTAGCGACCAACTGAGAGCGTATCTTCACTAAAAACATTTCTGAGCAGTGCAATGACCAACTTCAGCAAGCCTCCCAATTGAGAATGAAATTAACAAAAACATACATCTCTTGGAGGGAGGGAAGGAGAGAGAGAGAGAGAGAGAGAGAGAGATTTTATTAAACCATGCAACTCAGATGTGGGTCGACTACAGGGATTCTCAAACTAGTACAAATGAAATGTATTACTTAACACATAAATTCTAATGAAATAAATCATATCGGTAAGTGAAAAATATCGTTCATAAATTTTAATTAGTAGGCTCTCCTTGCTCAGGTATCGAACTAAAGTATTTGAAGAAAAGCTTTTAAAATTTGTACAACATTTTCAATTTATACAGAGAGACTTCAGAACTTGAAGTAAAGATCCTATTGCACCAAAGGTTACTGAGTATTCAACGTAGTTGCGGAACAGGCTTTGCATAGGCTTAGTAAAATTTGTTACTACAATTATTTCTTCTATTCCATGGTTTGGTATTTAAATCCCCAGTTACTTAGGGCTTTTTACGGTAGTACTGTATTTCGGGCATCCCGGTGCATTACGTATGTTACAAAAACTTATATGGTGTTACTTTCAAGTCCTGGTAAATTGAAAATGTTGTTGTACAAATTTTAAAAGATTTTCTTCAAATACTTTAGTTCGATACCTGAGCAAAGAGAGCCTACTAATTAAAATTTATGAACGATATTTTTCACTTACCTATATGATTTATTTTGTTAGAATTTATGTGTTAAGTAATACATTTCATTTGTACTAGTTTGAGAATCCCTGTAGTCCTGGTAAATCTTCGGTTTTACAGGGTCGGGGAATTTTCAGCAAAAACATAAATGTTTTCATAAAAAGTATAGGTGCCAAAATATTTTGTCTGAGCACAGGGTAGTCTCAATTTTGCAGTGTGGTCTAAGAGTTTATTGAAAATAAACTCCTGAAATAATTTTGCCCGACTTGAGTGCTTAGACGGTTGAGGTGCTGGCCTTCTGACCTCAACTTGGCAGATTCGATCCTGGCTCAGTTCGGTGGTATCTGAAGGTGCTCAAATACGTCAGCCTCGTGAGGGTAGATTTACTGACACGTAGTAGAATTCCTGAGGGATAACATTCTGGCACCTCAACATCCGCGAGAACTGTCAAAAGTAGGTACTGGGACAAAAAAGCGTAACATTATTAAGATACTTGACATTTTTGTGTGAGTTAATATTAAGATGAATTTTAGAAAGTGACACCATTATTATTTCTTCCCCCGCTTTTGACCGCCCCCTCCCCCCACCATTGGTACGGTTGTGAGTGCGACGTGTATCGCACGTATGGACCTGACCCATATATACGGCCAAATGCCCTTCTTGACGCCAGCCTTACGTGGAAGGATATATCCACTATTGTGTGTTTGTGTGGAGTTGGTAGTGTAATTTGACGTATTGTGTGTGAATAGAGAGACGTGTATTAGAAAGAATACAAACACCAAGTCTACGAAAGAGGGAAGTTAACCTGACGTGGAAAAGCGCTTAGGACGGTTAGATTTTAGAGTCTTCCACTACCCCTAATCTCGGCAGTAAATGTGATAGAGTAGTTCGCTCTATTCCTGGCCACCTTTTCCCCCTTCATTTAAACTGGTGGTCATTTTTTGGTGTAGGCTGAGTGAATATCCAGGCCATAAGCCTCTTCAGAAGTGGAAATCAGCTTCTGAATGTTTCAACTTACTGGCGGAAAATCGAATCCACGTTCTTCGAGGTCAGCTGAGCACGCGTTTACGGCTTGGGTAGACAACCCCTAATTACAATTAAGATATCAGGTTTATAGCTCAAAACACTGTTTCAAAACTGAACTGTCTCATATCGTCATCTTGAGTCATCTTACCCCTGTTCATACACGAGGTAGAGTGTCCCTTATCCCCTACTTTCGCCAGAACAGCAGCATATTTACTGTCGGTCTGCTCGGCATTGAACTGTCCCTACCTGTCTTCTCCTGAAATGTGAGGCTATGAAATGGCTAGACTGATGGCGTGTGTGTGTGTGTGTGTGTGTGTGTGTGTGCGTGAGAGAGAGAGAGGGGGAGAGAGAGAGAGAGAGAGAGAGAGAGAGAGAGAGAGAGAGAGAGAGAGAGAGAGAAAGGTATGAGTGGGATCAATTTATTTGTACGGTACATATTTTCAGTATCAATAACCGAGTGAGTTGGCTGTGCGGTAAGGGGCGTGGAGCTGTGACTTTGCATCCGAGAGATAGTGAGTTCGAACCCCAGTCTGCAAACCTGAAGATGGTTTTCCGTGGTTTAGCATTTCCACACCAGGCAAATAATGGGGCTGTGCCTTAATTAAAGCCGCGGTCGCTTCTTTCCCACTCCTATACTAGACTTAACTAAAGTTGGCGTCTGACAGGTAAGGTTGGAGGGAGGAGCAATGCACGTGCCATTTCACTTTGTTGCCGCATTCCAGCATTCCTTTCTACATACTCTTACCCCTCGCTTCCGGCTCACTTGTTCCCTCCTTTATTCTGACCGCTGTGATCTGTTGTAAACTACCTGGCCAGGCGGTGTCGTCCCATTTGCGATCACTCTTATACAAACAATCAGGTTCTTACCAGTGACAGAGACAGGTTTGGCAACTCCCAGCAAGACGAGCTGCCCTGAAGTTTTATCTCCATGGCAACAGCAGTCGCCCCACCCTCGTTTCCATGGCAACCACACAGCCACTCCCTTTATCCCGCCTCGGCAGGCAGTAAACGGACCTCCCTCTAAGAAATGTCAGACACTAACTCTTATTATTAGCAGTATAGGCATTCCCTGCCTCATCGTTGCCAAAAGACCTATCTGTGTCGGGGCGACGTAAAGCCAATTGTAAGAAAAAACTCTTAGAGCACGAGTATAGTTCATTTATGGAAATGGAGACAAAAATGTGTAAGTGGGGGCTTGTCCGCTCTTTACCTTCCATCCTGAATTTTTTTATAAATTTTGAAAAATAAATAAATAAATAAATAAATAAATAAATAAATAAATAAATAAATAAATAAATAAATAAATAAATAAATAAATAAATAAATAAATAAATAAATAAATAAATAATGTTATAGACTTATAATTACGTTGCGTACTTACTTCAGAGTTCCTGAAAATATTACTTGTGCGGCTATAATAAAAGAAAATATGTGTGAGGAAAATGCAGCTAAAGAGGAACGGTTTAGGAATATTTCACGCCGTTGTCAGACTTTTCCTGTCGTTATAACATAAAACTTGTTTATGGCCAAGCAAAAGTGAGAACTGTTGTTGATAACATGTTGTTAAAGAGAGATTAAGTCTGTCAACGAGTATAAAAACTGAAAAACTGTAAAAGAACTACGACAGCTCTCTTTGCTGATACAGACGCAAGCAGCTGCCATGAATCATCAAAGACCAGGATGGTTTCGACGTGCCAGATGAAGACATGAAAAGTACATCAAACAAATACATGGAAGAGAGCCCAAACGTATCACACAGTCCCGTAGACCACATAATAGCTGGATGAAAGGAGTGTCGGCGGACTTAAATGAGATGGAGAAAAGACAATAACATTTATGAGAAACATGCGGAAACAACATCGGCTATAAACTAAGAAATGGTGAGAGTTACGTAACTGGGTGCGTAAGTGGAACATCATAACACGATTCATAGAATTTAACGTAGTGTTGCGTTTAGGAGTCCAAAACGTATTTAGGAAATACAACTGTATTCCTTTCTTTAAAGTAGTGCCTTAGATTACTAACGCCTCTCTAATTGAATAGTACATAGTACAGAAGCTTCTCGTTTACGATTAGCCATGGTTCGACTTGTGCTCTTCCTTGAATTTAGAAAAGTCTTGAAGATCTGAAATAGGTTATTTCAGTACAGGAAGCATAATATTGAAGAAAAGTGAGTTAATACTCTCCCCTCAGATATTCTAGATTTTTTTTTGGCGTAGATTCCACTTGAGGTCTTTAACGTACAGATCGATAGTAACACCTCCGAGCGAGTGCGTGGCGCGGTACGGGCTGCACAGCTGTAGACTCTGTAGACTTGTATTCGGGAGATTGTGGGTTATAACCCAACAATCAGGCGGCCTGAATACGGTGTCCCGCGGTTATTCATTTCACAGCTGGCAAATGTTTCGGCAGTAACTTAAGGCACGGTTTCTTCCTTCCTTGTCCAAAACCTTTTCTATCCTACAGTGGACAGAAGTCTATCTGAGTCAGTGCGACGTTCAGCCACTACCAAAGAACTGATATAAGCCCATATTAATCGTACACCAATACAGACACCACACATGTTATTTGACTTTCACGTCACTCGCATTAAGTATGTGAGATGCAGACCACGGTGATCCAATACATGAAGTTATATCTCAGAGCAAAGTCTTATGTGACATCATACTCTGTCCTTGAATTTTGAACTCTCCCAGTTTTTATGCTTCTTATCAACATTACATGTCACGTTTTGAGACTTGCCCTTTGCTATGTATTTACTATTTCTTTCACAATATAAACATGATGTAATTGTTGCGAAGACTCATGTTCAATTCTGGAATTTTTTAACTTTATGGCGTATTATTTAGCTTCATGATTTGAACTTTTACTGATATATCAATCCTTTCTTGGTCTAGGCTGTGGTTTGGTTCATTTTAAAGGTCAGGAGGTTCGCTATCCTGGTACCCTCTAAGATGGCTGCCTGCTGTTCGTTATAAACAGATATTTTACGATAAATTTATATGTTTATTTATTTTTGGTTGTTATTTCACACTTCTTTCAGTTTTTGTTACATTTTACAATGCCACGGAGTAAACGTGTGTACAAAAAACGTAAGAACAAAGGTAATAGATTCTCCAGACTGGAAAATAGTGAACCACGTGGTAATAATAGGCTTGAAATTTCTGAGGAAATGTATACTAGCAATGAAATTGCCACGTCCCCTAGTGCTTCTAAAAGAAAGCTTCATACTGAAGAAAATTTTGAAGACAGTGCATCCAATTCTGTTAATATAGTGATAGATCTAACAATTTTAAGTGCAGTGTTCAGTGATTGTGTATGTTGTAAAGTGTGTGGAGGATGTAGCAAGAGATGGAATAGTGAGTAAACTGACAAGTATACACTGATCAGCCAGAACATCATGACCACCTAAGTAATAGCCGGTATGTCCATATTTGGCACGGATAACAGCGGCGACGCGTCTTGGCATGGAAGGAATTAGGCCTTGGTAGGTCGCTGGAGGGAGTTGGCACCACATCTGCATAGACAAGTCACCTAATTCCCGCAAAAATTCCATGGAGGAGGGCGATGAGCTCTGACGCCACGTTCAATCACATCACAGATGTGTTCGATCGGGTTAAGATCTGGCGAGTTGGGTGATCAACACATCAATTGCAACTCGCGACTGCGTTCCTCGAACCACTCCATCACATTCCTGGCCTTGTGTCATGGGGTAACATCTTGTTCAAAAATGCCGCTGGCGTTGGGAAAAATGATCGTCTTGAAGGGGTGTACGTGGTCTGCATCCAGTGTACGATACTTTCCGGCCGTCATGGTGCCTTGCACGAGCTCCACTGGACCCATGGATGACCTCGTGAATGTTCTCAAGAGCATAAATGAGCCGCCACCAGCTTGTGTTCGTCCCGCAATACAGGTTTGAAGGGGCTGTTCCACAGGAAGACGACGGATTCGCACACTTCCATCGGCATGATTAAGAAGGTATCCGGATTCATCATACCATGCAACGCTCTGCCACTGCACCAACGTCCAGTGACGATGGTGACCTGCCCGTTTCAGTCGTAGTTGCCGATGTTGTGGTGGTAACATTGGAACATGCATGGGTCCTCGGCTGCGGAGGTTCATCCTTAGGAATGTTCGGTGCACTGTATGTTCAGACATACTTGTATTCTGCCCAGCATTAAAGTCTGATGTTCGTTCTGCCACAGTTCGCTGTCTGCCCTGTTTTACCAGTCTGCCTAGCCTACGACGTCCGATATCTGTAATGAGGGGTGGCCGCCCAACCCCTGATCGTTTGGACGTGGTTTTACCTTGGTTTCGTCACTTGTTGAAAACACTCATCACAGCACTCCTCGAACATGCGACAAGTCATGCAGTTTCCGAAATTTTCGTGCCGAGCCCCCGGGCCATCACAATCTGCCCTCGGTCAAACTCAGACTGATTGCGTGCCTTCCCCATTCTACACACGGACGGCACGCTTACAGACACTACATGCACCGTGCGTGTGTCTGACTAGCAGTCAGTCCTCGCCAGGTGACGCTGTTATCACCTGGATGGCTTTATATCGATAGTAGGTAGGTGGTCATAATGTTCTGCTTGATCAGTGTATGTTCAAACTGTAGTGTGGAAAAATCATTCAGGTTGTTTCATGGACTCAGGTGCATTGATAAGGGGTTTAGTGTAGTTGAAGTTTTCTGTGCCCTCATAAACATTCCATAACCGCCCACTAACTACAAAGTATATACAGAATTGGTTGGGGATTGTATTAATTCTGTAGCAACAGCATCAATGAAAGATTCAGCTATGGAGGCTGTGGAAGTGAATGCAAATATGTCCGATATTAGGGTAGGATTGCTATCCTATCATCCTATTTCAAGGGTCTTAAAAAAAGCGGGAACATAAGTCTAAAAGTGGTTGTGCTGCAGCTACAAGAGTTGACACGGGTAGGGTTGTTGATTTTGAAGAACTTACAACACATTTCCAAGGATGTAAAACAGCTGGTAAGAATAGGTAACTCACACTATGGTCTACCTAAGAAAAACACACACGATCAAGGTGGAAAATTTGAGAACAATACAATAAAAGAATACTGTTAAAACTCAAACATCGAATATCATGCTACCACTCCTCTTAACTCCTCTTCTAACTCTCCCGTAGATAGATTCAATTATACATTGATTGAGAAGCTACGCATCTCAAGAGAATATGACGAATTCTCTCCCTTATCCCAACTCCTAATCAATAGCATCATAATCTTCAACTCTTCAGTACACTCGATAGAAAACGACTACCTTTTAACTTACTTTATGGATCTTACTACGATGTATTAGATCGCGTTTTCGCTCACTAAAAATCAATGATTACATTCAATGCAAAGTGACCATTTTCGTATCTTAAATTAAAATAATCCCAAACCAAACAATGCCACGTTTAAACATTCCTATAAACTCGGAGAAACTGTTTACGTAACGAATCCTTTGACCAGAACCAAAAGGTCAAATAATTTGAACAATGAAAGTATCATAACGAAAATAGAAGACAATGAAGTACGCCGTACGATGAAAAATGGCAAAGTGATGTCAGAAATTTTAGACATATAAAACCTAAGAGGAAAATCTCTTCCTTTCAAATTCCTCTCAGGATACGGTTCAATTAACATCAAAAGAATAAAAACCCTGGTATTCTACGCAGATATGCTTGGGCCTGCAGTAATAGTCAGCAACTATCACAAATTTATGTTTCATTCCAACCTAACTAATTTATCTCAATATTGCATTAATGCTCAAAATGCAGTTTCGTCTCTTATAACGTATTAATACTACTTTCCCATATCTATCTCAAGAATTAATTAGTACACTAGACGATTTACAGAATGAATTAAACAAACTTCTAACTGTAAAATGTAAAAATAAATATGGATTGATTAGTGGTCTACGTAAAGCACTTAAATTTATTTTAGGCAATTGAGATCAAGACGATTTAGGTAACTTTCAAAAGTAATAAAATCACTAACAAAAAGTAATACTAAGGAAATACAACACATTAATAATCTTGTATCATCTATTAATTATTTTGCCAGTATATTTTACGATGATATGAACCATGTTAACCTCAATCTGCTTATAATTAATAATAATTTAGAGAAGGAAAACTTCGAAATAAGCACATTAGGACAACTTCAGTACATGTTAATGTGTGTACACGAATTGAGAAGAATCATTAAGACTATGGAGGACATAGGCTGAAAATTCAGACCTTCTTTCAGTGATATCACCAATATAGAACTGCTTCCCCAAGATGATTTAAGAAATATTGTAAAATATCTGTATTCAATATATCCCATAAAATCCCTTATACATATTGATTCTTATCACCTGTATGAAAATCTAAAATTCAACAAAACCCAAACGATAATGCTGGATACAGAATTAATTGTAATACTCTCTGTACCTCTTACTGATGTAAATAATTATCAATTGTATCAGATTTACCATGTACCCACTATTGGCAAAATTGCATTTATTCCCTCTGAAAAATATTATTTACCGAGACCAACTTCGAAATGGTCCACTATGCCGTGTATCAAAGGAACACAATCCTATGTATGTATCCATTATACAATAAGAGTAACACCTTGTAATCTAACAAAAAGTGCTGGATGTGATTTTACTAATGTAAAAAATGATATACAATTACTTTAAGCACTAAATAATGAGGGCATCCTTTTCGTTAGTACAAGAACAGAAACATTATTACAAGCATGTGCTAATTGCCAAAAGACTGTATAAGATGTGTGAAAAATTGTATGCAATATAGAAAACAAGAAGATTAGGAGTTACTGATGATACTATCAATAATCTAAGAGGGGAGGAGTTATATTCCCCGCCCACAGTTTCAGAGATGCTAAGTTCTGTTCACTCAAGACAGATCGAAGAAACCGGATATCAGTTCTATGATTGTAAATAGGTATTTAAGGTTCTCATGCTTTCAAGTCACAAGGAGGCTGGCGCCAACTAATACGTTCAAAGAGTTTGCCTGAGGCAACAGTTACTTCCTTGTACTAACAACTAACCTGTTATCTTATGGAAATCATTCTGAAATCGTTCTATTAGGGTCCTAAACTAATATCCTGTTCGTGTGACTCAAATGTGTTTTTCTAATACTTTTTATTCATTCCTTGACCAAAATTGAGTGTTACCTGTTAATATAAAAGTCAGCTACGCATATCTGTTAGTGCTCACAACCTAGATAACGTCTTAATGGTAAGAGCACCAGGTCGTTTCTTCTTGAGAATGAAACATTGTCAAAACTTGAGGATTTTTTCTCTACTTAGTTAGCGACGCGACCATGGTCGAACCTGAAAAGACCGCACATTAGTGCAAAACTACAAAACTTAATTCACGAACTAAACACGACAGACAGATGAGGGTGTAAGCGACCCGATTCCAGATATCCAAGGTCTGCTGCAGGTCACCGCAGTTAATGGAGACAAAGGATCTCTTTATAATACCAAACGTGGTTATAAGGGAAATAACGGGAGATTAAAAACCAATTGGATCTTGTCCCACAAATTCCAAAGTCTCCTCTTGCGAAATCTATTAAACCTATTATGCTTAATTTGATCAAATAGGAATGTAACACCATAGGCAAGTTAAGGGGAGATAGAATGTCCTATGTGTTATATTTCCATAATTTGTGTTATGTTACTCATAAACTGTTAAAGATAAGTTCACGAAATTTACACAGCTTATTCATCAATTTTTATTTAGTGCTTGCATTTACAATTGGAACTGTAGCTCAATAAATGCAGGAGTAATTTAATTTTGAAAATCTAGCCCAAATTATAGTTAAAAAATAATTAACTCTGAAGCATAATTCAAAACTAATTCATCAAAATGACTTGATTGTAGATCCCAAGGAGTATAACATACACATTAAGTTACCGTAAAAATTTAGTGGTGTTACAGTGTTTAGTTCTAAATATAAAGGAACATAAGGGACAGATAGTTAAGTTTTGAGAAAATCAACTCCAAAATCAAAGAATGAAACAAGTAACAGAAACATACTCTACATTGTTTCCTAGAGCAACTAGAAGATTCCAGCACCATAATCTGACTCCTCGCTGTTCAAACTGCTGATATTTATCTTCTTCCTTCCTTCCTATTTTTCCTTGTGTTGGCGCATCGTCAATTTGGCGATTCAGGTCGCTATTTTACTGCAGCCGCGACCGAATCTGGTAACATCCTTTCCTCTTCGCGCGGGGATTATTAGCTTCTACTGTGCAAGTTTGGCTCATGTTGCGTTGTTAAAAAATAGGTTGCTAACGTAACAATATCGATCTCAACCACTAACAGTGTTACATGGGTTGCCTATCATCGTGCATTTTAATAGGTTAGTGGAGCAGTCTCCATGTAGTGAATTAGCCTCTTATTGTTTTTTTTTTTTTTTTTTTTGCTTAACGTCGCACCGACACAGATAGGTCTTACGGCCACGATGGGATAGGAAAGGTCTAGGAAGTGGAAGGAAGCGGCCGTGGCGTTAATTAAGGTACAGCCCCGGCATTTGCCTGGTGTGAAAATGGGAAACCACGGAAAACCATCTTCAGCAGCCTCTTATTGAGAGCCTCGGAAGTTCATTTCCGGCTCATCCAAGTATTTTGGATGCTGGTCTCAGGTATCAACTGATTCACCGATTCGGTTGGTCAGTCGGAGTACAGAGCCGTGGCCATCTGTATACCGAAGCCTACCCTTCAACCGCTGACCATGGAAGAATAGAATATATACTTGAAATTATTGACAAAGACGGAAATATACATTTTTACTTGTTTGCAAAGAACAGGAAACCAAGAAGACTTTAGCTGTGTGGCATCCATAAAACGCCTATGAATTTTACTACCTAACGAGTGGAATATACCCACTATCCTGACATTTTTCATTCGCTGAAATTGAGTGCGGAATGTACCCGAGAAAGTGGCATGCGTGCTCTCCGTAACAGTAGTGGAACTGTTCGGCGTCCATCCAGACTCAACCCTGAGGACTCAACAAACAATTAATATTATAATAATAATGTTGTTGGTTTTACATCCCACTGTCTAATTTTATGGTTTTTGGAGACACCGAGGTGCCGGAATGTAGTCCCGCGAGTGTTCTATTACGTGCAAATAAATCTACCGATACGAAGCTGACGTATTTGAGCACCTTCAAATACCACCGGTCTGAGCCAGAATCGAGCCTGCCAAGTTGGGTCAGAGGGTCAGCACCTCAACCGTCTGAGAAACTCAGCACAGCAAAAAAATAACTACATAAATTGAGCGTCAGACTGCAATATTTACGCAGATAATGCCAAGTTTAGCCTGGAATGCGATAACATGGATATTTATAGTACACCAGTTTTGAAATAGCGTCCTATTATGCACACAATAAAATAATATCAGTGCTTGCAAGTTAAATAGTACCTAGGTGAGGAAGTAAGAGAGCGATAAGCGACACTTGATAACAGTTTTGATGAAGGGAAATCAGATGGTCACCATATACCACAACGTCCATACTACATTAAGTTCGAATCGATGTGTCTCCCACTAACTATTGATCGCCGCTAGTCCGCGCTGCCGTGTTTAATAATGCTGAAAGCCAGCAGTGTATAGAAAAACTTACCAATCAATGGGCCAATCTTCCTTTGTAGGCCATTCATGCGTTAACAATGAACTGCGCATAATTGTATTTTATTGTTGAACTTCGTATGTTCAGTATGTTACGCTGTCAGTTCGTTGGAGCCAAGTTGAGAATTATAATTACTCTCGCCTTACACACGAGAGCCAGATTCCTTGGGAGGATGTTTAAAAGAAAATAAACGCTCCGAGTAATATGATATAACCATCACCAGAGAAACTTCAAGCTCTAGAGTTCTAGATAAATGCTGATGACGGAAAGAGTTCCAAGAAACTTGCGTAAACCGAGATTATTATCAGAGAGAACCTCGTAGCGTTGTCCATCGACTGAGGAAACTTTGCTCTCCGGTAGGTTTAACTACATCCAAATGTTGATTAGCTTAAAAATACTCTCTACTGTCCGCATAAGGCCATTATTGGTATTCGTACAGTATTCAAAGAAAGACCAGCAGTAAACCTATTACGAATATTGTTTTCTCCTCGTAATGACACGTCACTTTTAAGACAGTATTTTGTATATCCAATTACAAAAACTTAATAATAATGACAACTAGTCACCGTTGTCATGGGTTTTAATAAACTTATTTTAACAATTCATGTAAACAAAGTAGTCCACCATCACTTAGAGCTTATTTTCATGCCACCCGTACTTCACAGATGGTGGTGGTGATGATTAATTTTAAACGAAGTACAGCTAGACAACCATCCTCTACCGTACTTCACAGACAACCTAAAAATTAGGTTACTGTTTCTACACATGGTTAGTACAATATTATTTTTCTTTTTTTCTCTTGTTCTGACCTTTTTGCTAGTTAGTCTACCTTGGGCCGACACTAATGTGAATTAAGCCATGTGTAACGGTCGGATGTCTTTCCTGGGGTTAGCGACGCGCAGCTGTGAGCTCGCATCCGGTAGATAGTGGATTCGAATCCCACTGTCGGCAGCCCTGAAGAGGGTTTTCCGTGGTTTTCCCTTTTCACACCAGGTAAATGCTGGGGCTGTACCTTAATTAAGACCACGGCCGCTCCCTTCCTATTCCTAGGCCTTTCCTGTCCCATCGTCGCCGTAGGAGACCTATCTCTGTCGGTGACGTAAGCAAATAGCAAAAAAGCATGTCTTTCCTGAAGTCAACCTTATGAACAGGAAAGTATTCGTTATTACGTGTCCCTGATTAGTAGCGTGAAAAAATTGTATATAGATAAAAATATGCGGTAAGACTATCACGAACACTCACTTTCCGAGCTATAGGAACTCACAAAATCCAGCTAAAATCCACGTCTGCCCAGGAATCGAAAGCTGGATTAATACAATGATATTTTTGGGTTTAAGTTAAATAATTCACACGGAATCGAAAGGACAACGCCAATTCAATGATAAAAACTGTAATGAAAGCATACAGCGATCCCACCTGCATTGCAACGCTAACATTACCCTACAAGAAGCGTACACAAAGCGCATGAACTTCAAACCGAATATTAATCCTTCGCCGTAACTAAAGTGACAAAATTATGCACTACCTTGGTTGCGAAAACAGTTCTTGCAGGGACCAGTTCGAATTATGGAAGTTCCTCTTCTTTCTTTATTCTTTTCCTTTCATTTTCTTTTCTTCTTTCTTTTGCTACCGTCTCGTACTGTAGATATGGTATGGGCAAGTACCTACACGTTACCAAACAGAGGATCATTTTCACCTGAAGTAGTACATTTGTATCGAATATTATGTAGTGCAATTAACGAGAAATAGTATTACATAAGGAAAAAATGGACTTACGATAAAGTGGCTGAATAATTCGCCACTACGTGTAATGTCTCTTGAAAAATAATCCCTGAGAATCGAAGCGAGACCGCGAAGATCCTGATACAATTGTGTAGATAGTTCGAGTGAAATTTACTGTTATGTTATACTCGCACGAAAGATTACAAGCCAAGTCTGTGTACTGTGCCTTTTCCTGGCCATCTCTATCTTTACCTGGTTCGCTTTTGGGACGAAAAGCTTGCCCTCTATTAGGCCTACTTATGTATACTCATTGACATGGTTATTATGGCCGACTTCGACTTCAGTTTTACACGCAAACTTAGCCCAAGGATTCACCGATATCGCTTTTGTCGTCCTGTGAATTTTCGACGTTTGTTCCCGATGTTGTCTATCTAGTTCTTCTATGGCTCTTCTTCTATGCTCTTTTCCTGGTGAAGGTTTGTAGCGAGCGACACATCTTTCGCGACGTTTGTTTTCACAAGCGCTGTTTCAATCACTTTATGACGTGAATGATATTAGTCTCGCAGCTTTCCAACGTGCTTTATTGCACGTTATGAATGACCTGATTTAGGTGACGTAACTTCTATTTTTCGTTCTTTTTATCACCACGTGGCATTGTGGTTGGCTACTATTGCTTTGTTCTCTTTAGGTACCGTATTTATTTTGTGGCCCCTATTTGTTCTTTCTGTTGTTGCCCATGCTACGTTATTTATATCAGCTATGTTTTTCATTGTGTCACAACTCGGTACACGGATTTGTGTCTTACTATCATTGAGTGTCTGTATAACGTGAATGAGCTCTGCTGCACCTTGGATGTGTGTTACCTCGACTTTATTCTACGGTTCATGTTGTTGTGATCTCTACCTTATGTAACAATTTGCTCTTCGAAGTCGCCGCTAGCGGAAGGGCCTGTGCTTAGGATGTTTGTGCTGTTTTGGCATTTGAGTTGTACATGAGGGACGTACTGATGATGTGATTTGGGCCGCAGATCTTGTGTGGGTTTGGTTTCGCATATCCGCGTGAGATGATATTGATGAACCGTGCTTCTATATTTCTGCGGTCCTTTTGACCATTGTTATCTGTTATACGTTCCCCGTTCCTTGGAACCTTTTAACCTACTGCGTGAGTGTTCGAATGTGAGATATGTAGGACGCATATCATATTGCCCAGTCTTGTTTGTTCTTTGAATTTTCTTGGATACTTGCATTTTGTGTGTGTGTGTGTGTATATATATATGTTCCCTTAAAAACGCCTTGTTTATCCCTGATCCCCGGCGCCATGCTTGCGCGTGAATCCCTTTCCTTGATCTTTTGTTCGTCCATATTTTATCTTTCCGGCTTTATGAGTTCGTTGGAAATCATTGTTGTGTGTGACATTTCATTTAATGGCCGTGTGTCGCGGTCTGTAAATACGCGTCCTGTTGAATTGGATATACGAAATATTGCTTTGGGCCGGGGTCTGAGTTATGGAATTAGTCTATTTTGTTCCTAAGGTAACAATTTATTTTCTTACATTCTGAATATTTGTATTTTATGACTGGTTGAAATTGTTGGCCGGATCGTACTATGAGTAGGCACGATGCTTTGATGATAGTGAATAGGTTATTAAGCCTATGTATTGATTACACCAGGGGCTGTTTTCTTCCTTTGATTTATTTTTTCCTGATTTTCGTGCGGCCATTTATTATTTTGATCTAATGTTTATTTAATAAACTCCTTGTTTTCTACTCGGCGTTATTATTGTAAGAGTAGGAGGGGTAGCCTTTTTTAAATTTTACCCTTTTGATTTATTGGGCACGAGTTCAGTTTATGACTTTGTCTCTGGTCATTTTCGATCCGTTCCGCGCGAATATGGTAGATAAGTATTTATTTATTGCCCCGTTACCTCTGGTCGATTTGAGCCTCCACTGATTTTTATTTCTTGTTTTTATTATTCGTTATCTTTCTGCCTGTGTATGCGTTGTGTTTTCCGGTTATTTATTCCTCGGTGCTCATCGTGCCCAACCCTGCCGTGGGCATGCGAGAAGAATAACATGGGGCTGGTCTAACATACCCACATGCCGTATTCATCGTACGATATTACAACAGCGAGGGGGCGCAGTACCAGTATGATGGTGATTCCGGACAATGTCTGCAAAAACCTCTTCATTATGACCAGACACTACAGAAGCATCTTTAAGAGGACATGATCTTCTTAGTTCCCCAGTTGCACGTAGACGTCGTTCAAGACTTCGAAACGTGTAGTCTGTCCGTTGCTCTCTCTCAGTATATATATATTGCTAGTTGCTTTACGTCGCACCGACACAGATAGGTCTTATGGCGACGATGGGACGGGAGAGGGCTAGGAGTGGGAAGGAAGCGGCCGTGGCCTTAATTAAGGTACACTCCCAGCATTTGCCTGGTGTTAAAATGGAAAACCACGGAAAAACATCTTCAGGGCTGCCGACAGTGGGATTCGAACCCAATATCTCCCGAATACTGGATACTGACCGCACTTAAGCGACTGCAGCTATCGAGCTCGGTCAGGATATATTTTGTAAGGCAGGCGTCGTGACTGTAATGAGTTATATCTTGTTTCTCAATCGGCAAAATGACTAACATATAAATTATTGTACTCGTCACTGGAATACATATAATTATACAATTGTTCTCGTGCACTACACAAGTGAATGAATAAGCCTAGTTCTGTGGTCTTTATTAAATATATGGAGTTCAGACAGCAACCATACAATCTTAATACAAAATTGTACTATAGTCCCCATGTATATGGGTTCAGTTAAACGGTAAATACCTTCAAACCTGCCTTACCAATCCATTCACAACGACTATGCATTCCATGCTCGAAGTAAATGCGCTAATAATTCACGCCCCTTCCGCCCCTGGACTGAAATTTCCGTGTTACATTAATTCATGTCTTACAGCATTCATTTGACATTATAACGCAGCAAATATACTTCGTAAAGCCTATTCACTTGACCGTGTTATTGTATCATATAGTATAACAGCAGTTAATAAACTTCATGTTTGTAGAATGGTCCTTCCCTCTTCGGGCGGGGATTAGTAGCTTCTAGGCCTACTGTGCTAGTTTGTCTCATATTGCGTTGTTAACAAATAGGTTCCTAACGTAAAATATCGATCTAAACGACTAACAGTGTTACATGGGTTGCCTATCATCGTGCATTTTAATAGGTTGGAGGAGCAGTCTCCATATAGTGAATCAGCCTCTTATTCAGAGTCTCGGAAGTTGATTCCTGGCTCGTCCAAGTATTTTGGATCCTGGTCCCAGATTTAAACTGATTCACTCGACTCTTGAGGTGTCGTTTAATTTGATACGCAGCAGATTCGATCACAAAAGGAATTAATACGCGTAAGAAATCGTAACTACTGTATGGTAATATGATACTATAGTGTATAGAGGCGAGCAGTAGGCGTCTTGATGCTAGTGATATTGGATGCTGCTTTACACGGTAGGATTACATGGTTATCAGCTCATCCGACATTTAACTGTAACAGAAAAAGGGCTAGGTCCAACACTTCAAAACAAGATGACAAAATGAAGTAAGCCGAATACCATCAGGATCAGAAGAGAAAAATATTGACCAAGGGAGGTCGAGAATAAAAAATGTAATGTGTAGGCCTGGTTATGGTAAATGGAACCAAAGCCGAACTCAGTTCAAGCTACATTATCACCAATCTACGCTCACCCTGAGGTATGAGTACCAGGCTGCTGCTTCTTGTGTGTTATGCTCACGGAAAGTTGTCAATCATCATGGACTGTATGTTTCTTATATGTGTTTTCATATCAGAATTGCCATATCGTTGGACGTTCCACACTCAGGATAATCTTGTGTGTCCACTTTCATGTACCCGCTCTATCTTGCCTTCTATGATGAGTTTTATTGAGCTTCATTTCGTAAGATGTGACAAATAGGCTTATTTCCTACATTTTATGACGGTTAACACTTCATGTGATTTCCAGGTAGGATGATATACCCCTTAGTAGCTGACATCAGCTGACCCTAATACAAGATGGCGTCAGCGAAGGAATAGCTCCCGGTTCTCTTGCGAAATAATCGGGAATAAATGTGGTGTAAACAAGAAGCGAGTGAAGAATGGTATCCAGTGTGAAAAGTGTTTAATTTGGTACCATTTTGAGTGTATATGTAGTGCTGGTTTTGCTAAAAATGAAGATACTTGGACTTGTGTTAGCTGTGGCGAGAGCAATTTGAATAGCGGTAGCAAACCTAGGCCTACAACGGTCAACGAATCGCTGGCGTCTCATTACTTGGAGGATGGAGGTAATGATAATGTACTTGTAATTCTCTCTTTATTGCAACAGGATTTACAAGCATTAAAAGCGGAGAATGAGATTTTAAAGGAAAAGGTACGTTTACTGGAATCGAAAGTACCGGTACCAGTAAACACTAAGAACACAGGTGGCTCCGAGAATTCTAGCGCGTGGTATCAAGTTGCTTCAGATTCTAGGAGGAAAAGTGTCCAGTTTAATAAGGACAACTTTGTAATTGACACCAAAAATAGATTTTCAGCCCTGAGGGAAGTAAGCGATACGCAAGGTATCCGTATAGGAAGCAGTCAAACGTATAGCGCAAAATCCGTTACGAGAAGCGGCAAAGTTAGGCCTAAAATCCCACACAGTGCACCGGCGAAAGTGTCGAACATTCTTATATTTGGTGATAGCCAGGCGAGGGGAATTGCGGAGAAAATGGTCAATGAAGATATTGCAGCATCGGCAGTCATCTATCCTGGGGCCCCAATGAAGAAGGTATTGGAAAACACGGAGCAGGCGGCAAGAAATCTCGGAAGTCGTGATGCAGTAGTGATCATCGGCGGGACGAACGACGTAGCTCACAACGACGCTAAGAATGTTATTTCTGAACTTAAATGTACACTAGGTAAGCTGACTCACACTAACATCTTTGTAGTGAACGTGCCCCACAGGCATGATTTGATTAGAGACTCGTGTGTGAACATTAAAGTGGACAAAGTTAATACAGATATGGTTAAAATTTCTAAACATTTTCGTAATACACAGGTAATTGATAGCAGCAGTTTCGAGAGACACTGTTACACAAAGCATGGCCTTCATCTAAACAATTCAGGTAAACGAAAAATAGCAAATATTGTTCTAGATTTTATTAATTATAAGATATGTACTGTAAAAAAGGCAACTCCCTTGAGTTATAATACTGACCAGGAAAACTAGAAGAAAGAGCCAGCTGTACTTCAAGCTGGCTCAGCCAACTAGAAAATGAAACTCAGGAAATTAAGGAATTTCAAGTTACCCAATTGCAACAGTCAATTTTTAGGGAGGAAGGGGGTCTGAGATTGCTCTTGGTAAACTGTCAGAGTGTAGTAAATAAACAATTAAAATTCAGTGCATTGATGGAATCTTATGAGACTGATGTGGTGATAGGAGTGAAATCGTGGTTGAGAGAAGGGGTGGGTAATAGAGAAGTATTTCCAGAAGGGTATACAGTCTATCGTAGAGACCGAGGAGATAAAAAGGGAGGGGGATGTTTATTCTGGTGAAGGAAACATATTGTTCACATGAATGGTTTACCGATGAAAGGGATGAAATATTAGCGATAAAATTAATTTGTGATAATATGAAGGAGGTGGGAATTATAGGAACATACAGGCCTGGAAGAGAGGAAAGAGACATGGAAATCTTTGAGAAAATAATAGATTATACTCATAAAAGCAATAATAATGATGTGGTAATAATTGGGGGAGATCTAAACTTGCCTGAGGTTGAATGGAATGGAGCTGCAAGTGAAGCCCATGAACAGAAACTGGCAAATAAGTTAATTTGGGAGGGAGGATTTACACAAGTAGTACAAGAACCGACTCGTCTCAATAACTTACTAGATGTATTCTTGGTTAAACCATGGGAAATTGTTGATAAAACTGAGGTAATTGAAGGAATAGGTGACCATAAGGCTGTAATAATGGATGTAGGTCTGGTACCAAAAAGGCTTAATAAAAGGGTCACACAAAGCAAGAAATTGTACAGAAAAACTAAAGTTGATGAATTTGGGACTTACCTTAAATCACAATTCAGTTGTTGGATAAGTGAAGGGAGTAATGTGGATACACTTTGGGCTAAATTCAAAGGAATCGTTTGGGAAGGAGAGAAGAGATTTGTACCTGTCAAGAAGGGTAAAATGACCTCAGACCCTGTTTATTATACAAGGGAAATAAGAAAATTAAAAAGAAAATGTAGAATAGTAAACAGGAAAATCAAAGAAGGTAGGGAGAGTAGAGAAAGTAGAAAACAGCTAATGAGGGAACTGAATAGAGTGAAAAAGGAAGCAAAAGAGAATTATATTAATGGCATTCTTCAAGAGCGTAATGACCACAAAGGGAAATGGAAAAAGATGTATTCATACATCAGGAATCAAAAAGGAAAAGGAATCCAAATTCCTACAATGTTGGGAGAAGGGGGTGAACACTATTTAACAGATACTGAGAAAGCAAACCTCTTTAGTAGGGAATTTAGAGATTCAGTAGATGATTATCAGGAGTTGGAAACCGAAACAGAAGTTACAGAGGGACAGACACAGAGGGAAACAAGAAGCTTCTCGTTCACAAATGAAGATATTTTCAGAGAAATCCAACTGCTTCAGCAAGGAAAAGCAGCAGGAAGTGATCAAATTACTGGGGAGGTGATAAAGACAATGGGGTGGTACATAGTGCCTTATGTAAGATTTCTCTTTGACTATGTCATAAATAATAGTGTAATACCAAAGGAATGGAAGGAATCTATAATAATACCAATTTATAAAGGAAAGGGTGATAAAAGGAAACCAGAGAACTACAGACCAATCAGCCTGACCAGTATAGTTTGTAAAATACTAGAGAGTTTAATATCAAAGTACATCAGAGGGATATGTGATGATAAAAATTGGTTCATGAAGAGCCAGTATGGATTTAGAAAGAAATTTTCTTGTGAGGCACAACTGGTGGGATTTCAGCAGGACATATCAGATCAGTTAGATTCAGGAGGCCAGTTAGATTGCATAGCCATAGATCTTTCCAAAGCCTTTGATAGAGTGGAACATGGAATATTATTAAAGAAATTGGAGGGAATAAGATTGGACGTAAGGGTTACACGTTGGGTAAAAACATTTCTAAATTCAAGGGTTCAGAAAGTCAAAGTAGGAATTAACGTATCGCAGGAAGAGAAAGTTTGGAAGGGAATTGCACAGGGTAGTATAATCGGTCCGTTACTTTTCTTAATATACGTAAATGATTTAGGGAACAATATAACATCAAAAATAAGATTGTATGCAGATGACATAATTGTTTATAGGGAAATAAACAACATTGAGGATTGTTCAGAATTACAAAGGGACCCTGAGAGTATCCAACAATGGGTTGAAGAGAATAATATGAAGGTTAATGGAGGCAAATCAACTGTTACAACATTTACAAACAGGAGTTTTAAAAATGAATTTGAATATACTTTGGATGGGGTAGTTATCCCAAAAGATGGCAAGGTGTAAGATTTGAAAGTAATTTGCACTGGAAGGCTCATGTGGATGACATTTTGGGGAAAGCATACAGATCGTTACATGTCATAATGAGGCTACTTAAAGGATGCAACAAAGAATTAAAAGAGAAAAGTTACTTAAGTATGGTTCGTCCATTATTGGAATATGAAAACAGTGTTTGGGATCCTCACCAAGAATATCTAATAAAAGAAATAGATAGTGTGCAGAGGAAAGCAGCAAGATTTGTAACAGGGGATTTCAGGAGAAAGAGTAGTGTGTCAGAAATGTTAAAGAAACTAGGGTGGGAAACTTTAAGTAAGAGAAGGGAGAAAACTAGACATAGGTTTATATTGAGCCTATACAGGAGAAGCAGCATGGGGAGATATCCGTGAGAGGCTTCAGTTGGAAAATAATTATATCGGCAGGATTGACCACAAATATAAAATTAGAAGGAATTTTAGCAGAAGCGATTGAGGTAAATTTTCATTCATTGGGAAGGGTGTGAAGGAGTGGAACAGTTTACCAGGGGTAGTGTTTGATTCTTTTCCAAAATCTGTACAGATATTCAAGAAGAGAATAAACAGCAACAGAGAAAATAAATGAAATGTTAGAGGGCATTCGACCAGTGCAGGTTAATGTAAATAAAAAATGTGTGTGAATAAATTAATTCCATCCCCCTGGTCTAAGGAGTTTGGAGAGCCAAAGTAGGGGACTGCCTGTAGGGGTAAAGTACAGTGGGGACTTCGAGGGCCCTGGGACCGCTACGGTAGCTGTGAAGGCCCTTCAGGAACTCTGAAAAGTGGTGGTAAAAGGGGCTCTGGTTAAGACGCAGCAGGTCGTTATGCTACTTAGGTTCCAGAATGGGTAAAGAAAAGAAAAAAGTAAATAAATGCAATGTAAATTTTAATCTTATACCAGTTGTACAGTATCATTTGAAGTACTTCCACGTACTGTATATCAGATGACTGTATTTGTAAGTAGTACAGGAGATATAAGTAGAATTTTGTAAACAAGGTAAATTTATTAAGAATGAGCTGTGTGTTTAATAGAAAAAATTGTTAGCGTAAATTATATAATATTGTATTATAGGAAAATTTTATTCTCTTGTTAATTTAATATTTAGTGCTTGACAATAATGTATTTTAGTGTACCATTTGCCACCGAGGTAAACACCTCATTTGCAAATAAAGAGATTTTGATTTGATTTTGATTTTGATTTGAAAATTCTACGATACGTCCGCATTTCACACGTCTGTCAATGGTTCAGCATTTATTTTCCAACCTTTAACGCTGTAAAGCAGCACAAATAATATATAACACTTCACAACACGCCATAAAGTTGCGAATCAGAGGTCACAGTTGACACGAGATATTTTAATGTCAGAAACACGCGTCTCATGGTGTCGATACTAGTTTCTGTAAGTACCATGCATCACGAGCCTCTATTTATTTATTTATTTATTTATTTATTTATTTATTTATTTATTTATTTATTTATTTATTTATTTATTTCAGAAACATACATTATATCTTACAATAATATCAAGACAATAACAAATTTGGTACTATAACCATTAATCATTACTGATGATGGCAGGTAACGATGTGATTAAGCTCTACATAAATACAAATTTAATTAAATGTGGTGTGACCAATATGTGGCTAATTCACATGCTTCCTTGGTAGCGTCGATCACATCGATCACATTCTGGGGAGGCAAGTAGTTGGACACAAGTTACAAACAAGAAGATGGCTCATTTTCTGTTCTTCACCATATTCACATAGAGTTGAGTCACAGACAAAACCCCACCTTCTCATGTTGGTCTTTGTCCTTCCAACTCCTGACCATAACCTGTTGAGCGTCTTCCATGTTGACCAGCTCTGCTCGTGGCCTGAAGGAAGTCGTTAGGGAGGCGTCATCCATCCTGCAAGGTGGCTGGATCTGGAACGCCGTGAATTCACTCTGAAGTTCGATGGTGGTTCAGAGAGGCTTTCAATTGTTTGGAGAAAGCTTTTCCTTGACTTGAGCCGTTGGGTTTCTGGTTGGCACCCATATAAAATATGGGTCGTAATCTTCAGTGCTTTAGATTTATCCAGTCTAAGATGAGTAAGATGTTTTCCAACAATCGGGGAAGGCTCGTATCAGAGCCAATCATCACAATTATTTCTGTAAACAAACTTTATTACAACTACTATACTCGCTAAGTGAACCTTTAAAGATAATCACGAAGTGTGATTATAGGTTTACGTACTGAACAAAATACTGTGTAACGTGCTTAAGAGTGCGTGTAAGGAAATTCATTTTTATTTTAACTCTATCTATTTCTGAGATGCAGGTGTAAGTGTTCGGTCTCCGTCCAAGAGGCTCAGATTTCAATTCACGGATCGCACAAAGATTTTGATCCTGGGCTAAGTTTGTAACGGTGCTCATTTATATTTCTTTGTATAACGAATTAAGGAACTGATTGACCTGAGAGTGTTCGGACTTGGTCATAAAATTCAGGTAAAATGGCTTGAACAACGTGACACTCCATTATCTGCAGGTAATCTGGCTGGGGCTACACGAGCTTCAAGTTTTGTTTTCTTGTCCGTGGTAAGAACTTGGGTGCCAGAGAACAAGTAAGAAACCACATGGTGACATCCGGGAAACAAGGAAGAAATGTTGAATCATAACGACTATATAACTATTCAGAAAGCTACAATGAATGAGTAACTGGAGTTATTCTTTCAGTATTCACTAACTAAACCTTCTGAAACGCTGACAACAGTGAATTGATTGCGAAGTTGGCTACCGTAATGAGAACCAGGACTATTAAACTGTATATTGACGGTAAGCAATTTATTCACTATATTAATGGGCAAAAAACATACAATGATCCTAAAACAATTATCAGTACAAGAAGTAACACTGAAATATTGAATACTGTATTATTTTCTTACAGATCGAACAAGTCCTGGAACTTTTATAACGACGGCCATATATTAATCAAGCCGAGAATTACAATTTTCAACTTAGTAATTAATATTACACAGATCTTTAAATCATGGGCTTATTTAATCGCCCATAAGGGAATGAAGTAATCCACACGTCTCCTTGCATGAACTGAATTAAATAACATTCCATGGTTGGCGCACAAACGTGCTACAAGTGCATGTGTGACCTGTAGGTGTGAACTGTATGATGATAACAACATAAACAGTGGGCCATAAAAATAATATATGGTTTCATGTTTGTTAAATTATTCCATTCAATGTACAAATATTTACCGCTGAAAGAATGTAAATTCAGTTGTAATTTTGCCTGGTGTGTATTTTGTGACGCACCAATTTACATTGAAGTATGACAGTTAAATAATGCCTTAGTGCGAACGTTACTGATTACTTACACATTTACGATCACTAAAGGAGTTCTTTCATGTGAAGAATACATAACATCAAAGGCAAAGAAATGAGTATCCTTCTACATTTTGAAATAAGACAAATAATGTAGTTGGATATAATCATTTCATCTCAAAATGTCCTTCCTCTCTTTAACAGTCTCCGTTATGTTACATGGTGAACATAGAGTAGTTTTCAAAAGTCAGTATTTTACAAAAATACTAGGAACAAAATATAAGGGCAAGGCCTTCATTTCTTTACAGATGCATGCAATATAATAACTGATGGAAAGACTAAATTTTTATTAGTATTTAAACATGACCTACTTCCCTATTTTACCGGGCGAGTTGGCCGTGCGGTCAGGAGCGCGCGGCTGTGAACTTGCATCCGGGAGATAGTGGGTTCGAATCCCACTGTCGGCAGCTCTGAAGATGGTTTTCCGTGGTTTCCCACTTTCACACCAGAAAAATTCTGGAGCTGTACCTTAATTAAGGCCACGGCTGCTTCATTCCAAGTCCTAGGCCTTTCCTATCTCATCGTCACCATAAGACCTATCTGTGTCGTGTGACGTAAAGCCACTAGCAAAAAAAATATAAGGTCATGGTCGCTTCTTTCCCTTACCTGGCCCTTTCCTATCCCATCATTGCTAAAATACCTTTGTGTATCGGTGGGACTTACAGCTAATTGTAAACAAAAAATATAATAATAATAATAATAATAATAATAATAATAATAATAATAATAATAATAATAATAATAATAATAATAATAATAATAATAAGACAGGCGTTCGACAGGGAGTAGGGCTGTCACCTCTTTTAATCAACTGCGTACTTGAGAAGGTAATACAGGAGTGGCGAAAGACGTTAAAAGAAAGAAACCTTTACAAACCCGTAAGGATTGGGACAAAGAAAAATGAAGTGGAAAATGCTTAGCGTTCGCTGATGATATGGCCCTTATGACAGAAAATTTTGAAAGTGCAACAGAACAGATCAATGTGTTGAAAGAAGTAGCAGAACAAACAGGTTTACAAATTTCCTTTCAAAAAACAGAAATAATGTCAAATATCAAAGATGATACGACACAACTAAACACCAAATATGGAACGATAAACCGTGTTAGTAAATTTAAATACGTTGGGGAATGGATTAAGCAAAACGGACTTGACAAAGAGGCCATAGCAGCAAGAATCAAGAAAATGGAAGTCACTTTCCAAACCGCCCGCAACATATACACCAAAAAGTGCTTTACTCTGAACACAAAAATTCGTCACTACAACACTGTCATCAAACCAGTATCGCTGTATGCATCTGAATGCCTTATCCTATCCGATAAATGTTTGCTTGCTGATTTAGAGAGGAAAGAAAGAAAGATCCTACACACCATACTTAGCCCAAACTACAAAAATGGCATCTACATTAGGAAATCCAGGCAAGAAGTATACTCTAAGATAGAGAAGATCACGGACACAATGCGTAAAGGCAGAGTTCGCTTCTACGGCCATATACGACGGATGGTCGACTCTCGATGAATGAAACGTACTTTCAGTATATTTGACTCAAAACCAAAACCGGCAATGCCATGGTACGTTAATGTCAAGAAAGACCTTAAAGAACTAGGCCTACAAGCAGAAGATGCACAAGGCCGAAAACTTTTCAGAGCAGCCTTCAAGACTTTTGGGACTTTCCGGGACGAAAAACTGGCAACTGGTGCTAAATGGACAGAAGAACGTCGTGTTAAACACAGTGAGCTAATGAAGACGATGTGGATCAAGCGAAAAACTGAACAAATTCCAGAATGTAAAGTGAGGCTTATCGTGGTCCCTAGTTGGCCGATCAGCGAAGTTGAATAATAATAATATTATTATTATTATTATTAATAATAATAATAATAATAATAATAATAATAATAATAATAATAATAATATACCCCTTTACAGGCCACAAACAGATCGCGTCTTTGGGCATACATTAATATTCTAATAATTGTGATAAATAGTATTTTTACATGTACAGTATTTTCATAAGGGTATGTATTAAGGCAATGCACGTGCTTTGGTCGTGCTTCAAGTTGAATATAATGTCGTCCCTGTTCTGCCAAAACGGCGAATGTTACAATGCTCTTCCTATCCATTATTTCCTTTAAGACTGGTCACGCCTTCCAGCCACATATTGATATGCGGTCCATCAGAACAATTTCCGTTGAGTTCATTTTCCTATGTGCGTGTGTAAAGGAAAATGAACCTTACTGTGCCATACTGAAGGAATGTATGTTTGCATGATATTTACCCCCTCCTAGAGTGTGATGTATTTAAGGTTCATTTTCCTTTACACATGCGCATAGGAAAATGAACTCAACGAAAATTGTTCTGATAGACCGCATATCAATATATAGCTGGAAGGCATGACCAGTCTTAAGGGAAATAATGGATAGCAAGAGCATTGTAACATTTGCCGTTTTGGCAGAACAGGGACGATGTTATGTTGAAGAACGGTCATCCATTAAAATTGCAATTATTCTCCGCGGCAGTGTCATACGGAGCTATGAGGAGCTGTATGTAAGATGATGTTGCTGTGTCAAATCGCCAGTTGGGTGGTTACCTTCCGAACTGCCTCCCGAAGCTGTGAAAATAATAATCCATACGGTCAGTCTGTTATCTGCCATATCAACTTTCCGAGGCAAGACAAACATCATACTATACTATAATAAGACTCGTAATTCTTGGAAGAGTGTAAAGTAATTATTGGTATTTGCTTCACAAGTGGTCCTTGACCATCGCGCAAACTACAAAAGTTGGCAGCGTAGGAGGTCAGTGTTCATTCATTCGTATGTCACTCTTTCGTACCTTTAAGCTGAATAACAGCCAATGGCGACTGATGCCGCAATTCCTGTTGGAAAATTGTAACGGCACATTCCAAGCCAACGAAATCAGTATCTAAAAGCAACGTTCATAATGAATGGGAAGAACACTTTTTTCTGCGTTCCAAAAGATGGCAATGGAAAATGATTTGACCTTTATAAGCCTATGAACGTCCGTCCGATCTGCAAAAGAAAGATTGAATTTGCAGTTCAAATTAATATCAGTGCAACGTGATACGGTTTTTAAACATTTGTAAAACAGATGCAGATGTATTCAAACAGTTTTCAGTTGCTAAGCTAACGATATTAGGATTATTGTTGCAAAAATGATAGCTATGTTTGCTTCTATTTGTTGATGTAGAGCAACGAACTATTCAAAGTCAAACGAATATCCCGTTTCTCGGCGCAGCTGAAAATATCTTCAACTGACTTAAACCTACATTTTAGTGAAGTACATGGAAATATTAAAAACTAGCAAATGTACCCGTGCTTCGCTACGGTATTCTGTATTGTATACGAATATTGAAGTAAATACTGTACATGCAGTAAATAAGATTGTTTTAAAATAGCATGTCTCTTAGCGTTATCCGAGAAACAGCATGGAGAGGTCCCCATACGTTGTTTCTAATGGAAAGTGCTTGTTACGGATTTGTGATAACGACAGACTCACTTGCCTATTGCCATTCACAATCGAGTTGGGAAGTTTACATTATAATTGCAGGCCCCATTGCCTACTGCGCGGTCACAATCGATTTGGAGAGTTTCCGTTACAATGGCAGTCCCCCTTTCCTACTTCCAGACATATTATAAATTGAGGAGTTTTTATTATAATGGCAGGAAACTTCCCTACAACCAGTCAAAATTGAGTTGTGCAGTTATCATTATAATGAGAGGCCCCTTTCCCAACTGCCAGCCAGCTTACTGCCAGTCATACCAAGTTGGTGAGTTTCCATCAAAATAGCAGGCCACTATGCCTAATGCCAGTCACATTTTAGATGGGTACATCTGTCTATAACTGCGGGAACGCTTGCCTACAGCCAAACACAATCGGGTAAGGGGAGTTTTGAACAAAACAACATGCTCCCTTGCCTTCTGCAAGTCAAATCGAGAAGTGAATTATTCATTACAATGGTAGGCCTGCCTTATTACTGCCAGTTACACAGGAATTGGAGAAGGACCCCATTCCTACTGCCAGTCAAAGTCGGTGTGGGGAGTACTGATTACAATAGCAGACACACCCGTTCTCGATCGCTACAAGACGACATCAGTGAATTTATATAGATCGACATACGAAAGTATATGCATGCTTAAAATATTGCAGACCTTCATTTACAGACTGACTGCTGCAAAACGGACGTCATATCGACAAAGGATTGTACCATAAGACGTGATATTTAGCGGCGTATGGCTGGTCGTATGATATCTGATCTATTCATGGGTCCGATTGAGTTAGAAACGTTGAATAGGGTAAAAATTTTGAAAGATTATCTCACATTGCATTACTTTTCAGTTTATTGTGTGACAGCTACATAGCCTACATAGCATTTGGCTCATATATGGCTACTGGGTGGGCCAATTTTCGTGTAGGGTTTGAAGATTCTACTTTTCCTATAAGTGATTGAAAGTATGAATTATGTATGTGAAAAGTCCAACTTTACTTAACGTCGAGAAATAGACAAAACTCAAACGTAAAAGGGATACAGATAAAACAAAAAGTCATAAGACCAAGGTTGTAGATCACTCCAAATTGAATGGAGATTGAGCATTCCCTTATGTGATAGGACTTCGCGAAGATCTGCACCATCATTAAAATTGCCTCCATATTTCGATATTCTTCGGGGAAAAAGTGAAAAATTTAAAGCTCTTAAAAATGTTCTGTCCGTTACAGGCTAAAACGTATAATTTTGCCAAATTTCTGTTTTCTTGTTCGTCTGGCAGATTATGCCGCAATGCGGATTTTGGGCGAGGAGGGTGAAAATTAGGACTTTCAGGAAACTAAACCAAAAAATTATGCAGGTGTTTGTTATTATTACCCCTTAAACACGTAGCTGTGCGAACATTTCACCAAAATAGTCAATGTACAGGCACACGGTCGTTAGGATTTTACTTATATAGATAGATAAGGAATCTGTTCCACGTACAACACTTTTTGGTCTATGTCTGCTGGACTTACCCTGCAAAACCGACCATTCATGATCTCTCCGTTATTAATCTTTCCGTCGCAAAAATGCACATGAAAAAAGTTTTAGAAATGGATATCCAACAAATTTGGTCGATTTCCTGTCAGGTTGGTCATGTATTCTATTTATTGTGGAAGAGTAAATTCACAATTGAATGGATGAAAACCATAACGGTATAAGTGACGTTGTTTAAAAAATGAGTTAATTGCAGGATGTAACTCCGGGAGGATGTATCGTTTCACCAGCAAAGGGATACAAGTTATAGCGGTAATATTCTGCGCTCTTTTGATGGGTGGTATAACTACAAATAGCATGCTTTATATGAGTGTTGAAGATGTTTAAATGCCTTTTTCTCTGAATGACCAAAATGCTACTTATACCGTTATGGTTTTCATCCATTCAATTTCGGTTCCCTATAAACCGCCAGTCTATTCCGGTGACCCTTAAAATCTACCTTTGGAAAGGTGGATGCTAAATATAAAGTTTGGTTCAAATATCTTCAATAGTTTTCAAGTTGTAAGAAATACGCTCAACACGCGCCCGTTCTTAAGTTAAGTCCGGTTAATGATATCTCCCGTATAAGTCCTATTACCGAAATGATGCACATGAGAAAAAAGGTTTAAAAATTAATTTCCATTAAGGCAGGTAGATTTCTATTAAGTTTGGTTGTGTATATTTTGTGAGAGTGCAAAATCACGGTTTCGGTTTCGTATAAACCCCCCAGTCATTTCATGGATTTAGAAACAATATTTGCCCTGAAACCTACCCAAGGACAGGTGGATTCTAAATATCAAGTTTGGTGGAAATATATCCAGTAGTTTCCAAGTTATAGACAAACAGACAGACAGACAGACAGACAGACAGACAGACAGACAGACAGACAGACAAACAGAAAAACAGACACCAAAGCTAAAAATATGCAGATGGTCATTTTTACACCTGAAAAGCGATAACTGTACAGAAATGTGGCCAAAATAGTCAATGTGCAGACACACTCTAGAAGTGCAGACCTTTATTTCGAGAGTTACTGCTTTGAAACTCTGCGACATATCTGCAAACGGACATCACCATCAGACGCCTCTTTCAGTGTTCTACATGGTTGGTCCCATGACATCTTCTCGTATCTCCTATATTTATGGTTTAGATTGAGTTAGAATCATTGGGTGTGAAATTTTGTACAGTTTTCGCATACTACTTTATATTTTTGATACTCATGTGACAGATAGAATCATAAAATTTGGCTGTCACATTGCCACTGGTCATGCCATTGTGCGTGCCGAATGTCATGATTCTATCTTTCCTATAAGTGAGCCAAATTAATGTTAACCTATACGTGTGAAAGTACAAAATTAACTTGAAATCGAGAAATACAGCTCTATTTAACGTATAAGGAATATAAATACGATAAAAAGTCATAGGACCAAAGTTGTATATCTCTCCAAAATGAAAGGCGATTGTGCTTTCTGATTTGTGATAAGACTTACAGATTAGCCACCAATTATCCCGAAACGAAGGTGTGCACCTTCGTTAAAATTACATCCATATTTCGATATTTTCCGGGGCCGAAAGTTATACATTTGCATAGCTTAGAATATTTCCTCAAAGGAAAGAGTGTCAAGCTTTCGGGATTAGCACTCGCATACATACGGTGTAATTAAGGAAGAAATTAATTCAGTAAAGAAAGTTGAAATTAAAAGAAAATGGATTAAAAACTGAGGACAGCCGGATGACGACAAATATGTAAATACCAAGTGAATGTATTGGGAAATCAAATGCCCCTCAATAAATTATGCTGGTGTGAGTTATGGATATAAGAAAGAGGTAACAGAGGAGAAATTTAGGCGCAGGCATTCTTAGGTCAACAGATAAGATGGCCAATGGTGTTATTACTTAAGCTATTCGAGTACGGTTATAAACTCCAACGATAATCCGCAGAATGGCCGATTGACGCCCTCTTTTGCCTTCTACCCAAGGAACAACCATGAATTTAAAGGTTTGATGAGGAAAAAGGCAATACGTTACTTCCCTGCTGGCAAGCAGTCAGAGACGTTGCCATGGTAACCTGTAGGTTCGTTGTTCTGTCGGTCACACACGCAGACCATGATACCCGCAGAAAATAGTAAATTTCTCCGTCATTTGAATAGTAAGGTAAATTATGAACATAACCAAAGTTGTTTATAATCAAGAGGCGTTTCACATACGGTCTACGGAGTTTACAGGAAATCAATAGTATAAGAGAAAATGGAGAAAAACCGTTCTGGTTTTCCTATAAACCCCCGTCTAATCAAAGATTTTAAAATGAAATGCATATAGAAACCTTCCTCGGCGTGAATATACTCCAAATATGCAGTTTGGTTGAAATCTATCCAGCCGTTTTGCCGTGATGGTGGAACAAACAAACAAACAGACAAACATACACGAAAAGTAAAAACCACCGATTCGGTCTTGAGTTGACCTAAAACGGATAAATATCTGAAAAATTGGAAAAACAAACGAAATTACAGACAGTGGACTCCCTACAACTTTATTTATAAGATGTAATTAAAAGGAAAAGTTGTAATTTATTCATTGTAGTTTAAGTCGGCTCCTAGGATGAATGACCAGCACAGTGACCTTCAGTTTGTGGGGACCCAGTCGGTCCGTAGATTTAAATTGCGTTTGGTTTATTCCTCTTGCTTGGGAACTGTATTTACATAAAACGCATGATACAGAAACGTGGGTCCCTCCACATGGGGTTGGCGTCAAGAAAGGCACCTGGAATTTAAACTGGGCTTAGTCCTCCTTCTTGATCATGGCTTTACGTCGCACCGACGCAGACAGGTCTTATGGCGACGATGGGTTAGGAAAGAGCTAGGAGTGGGAAGGAAGCGGCCGTGGCCTTAATTAAGGTACAGCCTCAGCATTTGCCTGGTGTGAAAATGGGAAAACACAGAAAACCACCTTCAGGGCTGTCGACAGCGGGATTCGAACCCACTATCTCCCAGATGCAAGCTCACAGCTGCGCGCCCCTAACCGAATGGCCAACTCGCCCGGTTTAGTCCTCCTTAGGAGCAGCCCCAGATAATTTGGAAGAAGAGCAGAAAAGAATAATATAGCGTAAAGTATATTTAAATCGTGATCAGTATTTGTCTATTAATCAGCAACAATCATCGTACTCACTGCCTGTCTATGGCTCCATCTACCGATACATCCCGAATCATATGGTGCTTTATGGCTTTGTGGACTCCTTATCAAGTGGTTTGTTATTTTCTCGTACATGGTGTAGAATCTGACCTTGGGGATTGCAGTCTATTCTGTAAGCATCGAACATCTAGGGTGGTCTTCTAATGAACAGTCATGCGCTGAGAAACTATTAGATGTCAAATGAATGTAACGCACCGTATAAATCTAATTTAGCAGCAAGTACTCGCCCTGGCGAGCATCAGAGGAAATAGGTCTGAGAGGAGAGAAAATTACCTCCAGTGAAGTTCTTTACAAGTTAATGATTGCCTTCAGTTCTTCTTGCATCGTTTCTAATTCACTTGCTCTTAAAAATAATTAAAACTCTGTCTAGCAGGGAAGCTATATCTTTTTAATTTATTGCTACTGAAGCTATTCCCTATACCTTTTCTTGAAACATATCCAGTTGTCAAGGGCGCTTCAACAGCTGTAAATCGAGATTAACTCGCTCCGTCTCCATCCTAGCCGACTTACAGAAGATCATTTCTAAGGGTCATACCACAGTTATTTTTAGCACATGTTCCAGGATATGTACATACACAGTTCAAAAAAAATTAGGGGAACACCCAGGTATGTTACCAACTAAACCTTTATTTTTTACCGTTACCGGGCGAGTTGTCCGTGCGGTTAGGGGCACGCGGCCGTGAGCTTGCATCCGGGAGATAGTGGGTTCGAACCCTACTGTCGGCAGCGCTGAAGACGGTTTTCCTTGGTTTCCCATTTTCACACCAGGCAAATGCTGGTGCTGTACATTAATTAATGCCACGGCAGCTTTCTTCCCACTCCTAGACCTTTCCTGTCCCATCTTAAGCCAACAACTGTGTCACACACACATTATATAACATCATATAACATTTCTCGATGCGAATCTTATTCCTGGAGTGAATTCTATAGTTTGGCTTTGCTGTGTCAATAACAACAGTACTAGTACGTAAAGTGTACGCCAGATGTCACACAACGGTGCATAAGCGATTCATAGTTTGTGTTTCAAAGGTTGCCAGTACGAATCTCGAAGGTTGCCGAGGTCGACCAATTCAGCATTAGGGTGTAAATCTATCCAGAAAAGGTGCGCAGATATTACTTGAGTTGTTCAGTGAAACATACTATATCTCAGTGAGGTTACTTTTTTAAATTCTTGTTTATGAAACACATTATCTCCATCGATGAGCACGAGATGTAACGCCTTCCACTTAGCTTAAGGATGTCATCTTAACGAATGTTGATCATGGATGCTTCGTTGTAGGTTTAGATATATTATTCGGATGAGAGGGATGGAATGCTTGGTTCTTTCCCGATAAAATTTGTCTCATTCAACGAGGTCAAATTGTCAGTTTGTTGCACGTAACAACATAAACGTCATCTATTGGTATTGCATCTATCTACTCTTGCTTTATAAATGGTGCAGTGCAAGACTGGAGCAAGCCCTACTGCCTGCTTCGAAGTTCTCGTTACTGTAAGCAATAACTGACCAGAGGCAATCATTAATGCTTCTCAATAATTGCAATTAGGTTGTTATTTTGGAGCATTTAGCAACATTAATATAATCTTCTGTTATCAAACTGAACCACGTATAGCAGCTTTCTTTGATGTGTTCACATTATAGTGGGCGATAATAGTTTTAATATTAAAAGCAGGAACTGTGTAGGCCTATTATTTCTATACTTTGTTATTCACTGCACAGTTGTAATACCGACATTGTTCTTTTTGTACGTATCAGTGGGTGGTGTTTACTGCATCGATATCAGCAAGTGGCAATAATTCAATATTCTACATGTTTTCTGTGCATTTAAATGTATGGGTAGTGGACATCCTCTCCATTTTCTCGCTGTGTAATGACAGATTTGTGCCGACCCCGCGGTGTAGGGATAGCGTGCCTGCCTCTAACCCGGAGGACCCGGGTTCGATTCGCGGCAAGGTCAGGCACTTTTACCAGGATTTGAGGGCTGATTCGATGTCCACTCAGCCTACGTGATTAGAATTGAGGAGCTATCTGACGGTGAGATAGCGGCCCCGGTCTAGAAAGCCATGAATAACGGCAGAGAGGATTGTTCGTGCTGACCACACGACACCTCGTAATCTGCAGGACTTCGGGATGAGCAGCGGTCGCTTGGTAGGCCAAGGCCGTTCAGGGGCTGTAGTACCATGGGGTTAGGTTTTATAATGGCAGATTTAATGAATGCATTACAATCGGGAGATTATATAAATTATTGGTTTCACGATATTATCTCAAAAGAAACAAATTTCCTTTTTTTTTGCTATTTTCTTTACGTCGTACCGACACAGATAGGTCTTATGGCGACGATGGGATAGGAAAGGCCTAGGAGTTGGAAGGAAGCGGCCGTGGCCTTAAGTAAGGTACAGCCCCAGTATTTGCCTGATGTGAAAATGGGAAACCATGAAAAACCATCTTCACGGCTGCCGACAGTGGGATTCCGATACGAACACGTTTGCTACCCTCCAGCACCGCCAGTATTTCGGGAGGTAGGAAAATTGGAAGGATTGCGGCGGTTGGGATAGTCAGATGAGGTGGTGGCGATTTTGAAATAAGGAGGTGGCGATTTGTTTGACCAAATAATTGGCGGACAAGGGATCTGTCGTGCAGGCAGTTAGGTCGGGAGGAGACTGTGGGTGCTCAATTGCGGTTGAGGTTGAGGCATACAGTGTTTCTGGGTTGCTGGATTAACTGGGCTGGTATTTGGTGTGGGTACTTGGTTTAAATCTGGCTTTTGAGGAGGGTGAAGATGCATTTAATTATTTCTGTAGTGGGTAAGGATTGCAGAGGTATTGGGTGACTGAAATTTAGATTTTGATTTAAGTTTGGGAGGTATGTAGTTTTCGTCTCTGGAGACAGATTTCAGGTACTTGTTACCACTGTAGTGGCCCTTGACTGCCTTTTAGAAGTAAGGACATCCAGGATAGGAGGCTGCGTGACTGCCTAAGGAGTTCGTCTCGTGGTACGGGGCAAGATAAATGGTGATTATTGTCTCCGTACCTATTGCAGCGGGTGTCATTGGGACAATTTTCGGATGAGTGGTTGAGCTGGAGGCAATTGTAACACATGAAAATCAAGGAAGAGTGGTTATGTGGCTTTTTGGCATCTGGGGGAGAATTGGATTGTAGAGGAGCTTCTGGAGGCTGTTTGCCGGTACGTACAGGTTCGTTTTACTTTAGTTGATTGGCGCGGTTCCTTAGTTGCGGTTCTGTTTGATTTGGCTTGTTGGATTTTCTTCACTTAATATGATCGGCATAGGTTGCTGTTTGGTGGTGGAGGGAGGTTGTTCGGGGGTTTCAGACGTTGGGGTATCAGTTTGGGTACTTTGGGAGACAGTGGTTTGAGTTTTATGGATGTTTTTTGAATTTCTTTGTGTTTGGTTTTTACAGGTTTTTCTTTTTGGATATTCCTGGTTTGGGTGAATGTTGTGCGTGTGGGTAGGAGTGAGGTTTGACCACTCTTTTCCTCAGGAATCTGAAGAGGTGTCGTTTGGGTACCACAGTCCCAAAGCTCCGGAGTAATCGACTTCAGTTCTTCTTCTGATACTTCAGACTTCGAAAATCCTTCTTCTTCCTCATTTGCAGTGCTGCTATCAATATGAAATTTTGGTAGGCGAATGAGGATAGGGTTCGGTATGTCCTCAAGTGTTGCTAGTCTTTGCTGGATTCCTAGAAAGTGGTTTTCTTGGTAGGAGGCAATTATGAGAATGTCGGGAAAAGTTTCTCCGACGTGCTACGTGAGTTGAGATGAGATCCTTGATGGAATTGAGTATTTTGAACCTGTCTGAGTTTAGAGTCCCTGTGAGGGCTAATGGGATTGCTATCGTTGTACATTCTGAGGGAATTTTGTGCTTAGTATAGAAATCGTGCTTTTGAAATGGAAATTGAAGACTTTCTTCGTCGAAGTGGAAGCATAAACTTGAATCTGAGTCTTCAGTTTGGGAGCTGTCTGGAGGCCTGGAGTTTCTTGTGGATGTTACATTTCTGGGTGAGGGCTTTTGACTGGGTTGATATGGAACAGGGGCCCAGCTACTCGGTCCACCAGGCTTGTTCCTTCTTCTGGATTTTTGCAGCATGGTGGTTTTCTTTGGGTAGGGTTAGTTAACAGGGGAAAGAAGGAATGAAATACTGGAAGGTCAAACGCCGTTTAGCGGACCAGTCTAATAGCGCTCAATTTGTTGCCAGAGTCGTGTCAGGCTATTAATTTTACGTGGATTGCGCCACGGGCAAGGCAAGATTTCAGGACACAAGCTGACTGACAAATGCTCTGTTGTCACTAAAGTGACACGTTGTAGCAGTAGTCTCTACTGACTATCGAGGCAGGAGGTTGCTGCCGGCGACGCTGGGCTCCGGGCGGTCGACGGGCCGGATGTCTGGGTTTCCGGTTTCGCGTCTTCGGGGCTAGTCTCTCCGATGCGCACTCTAGTGTGGCTACACGACGAAGGATGACAGTGGGATTCGAACCCGCTATCTCCCGGATTCAAGCTCACAGCCGCGCGCCTCTAACCGCACGACCAACTCGCCCTGTAAACAAATTTTAGGCCACAATATGTTTTTTCTTTGCAATTTGAGCTCTGGAATTAGTTTAACCCGCTATACGTCCACACATGCAGATATTTAGAGGAAATTACAAAACAATTAAGTAACACACTGAATGTGTTTACCGAGCTCGATAGCTGCAGTCGCTTAAGTGCGGTCAGTATCCAGTATGCGGAAGATAGTAGGTTCGAAACCCACTGTCGGCAGCCCTGAAGATGGTTTTCCGTGGTTTCCCATTTTCACACCAGGCTGTACCTTAATTAAGGCAACGGCCGCTTCCTTCCCATTCCTAGCCCTTTCCTGTCCCATCGTCGCCATAAGACCTCTCTGTGTCGGTGCGACGTAAAACAACTTGCAAAAAAAGAGAATATGTGTTTATCATGACGACTTCAACAATTAATATTTGCGATAGTTTAAAGACTGATATTTTGTTTCTGGGAAAGAAGGATTTTATATTTATGCCTTTCCGGACTCCTCCCCCGATTTTTATAACCGTGTAGGTCATTACGCGGACATGATCGATTGTGTAGTTCACGCCGCCATCTTCAGAAAAAAATCGGTAGCAGAACATTACGTTCATGAATGCAGGAGGTCTCACTCGAAAAGAATCTTCGATCGTCAAAGGTTTTATGAGTTTCCTGTGTTAAAACAGCGAACTGTAAATGATCTGACCATCCAACGTACTAAAAACGTACTGAAATTCCACGAGGAAGACAATGAGTGTAAGTAAGAGCAAAATTGGCAAAGATGAAATATGCAGTTAATGAGATAAACAATTAAAGGTAAAAGAATAGTTTGGTAAAGGCTGAATCGAGTAAATTTAAATTACAGGAAAGAGAGAATAATTTCTCTAAATTCGCAAACCTCTACGTCTAACATACAGTAATTATATCAGAATATGCAGAGGAAATGGTACTAAGTTAATCATATGAGTCGAAGCAAATGGATCCCCATTATGCTCTTTCAGCAGTGTACCAAATACTTGCACAACAAATCACCTTCCGGAAGAAAAGTGATTTTGCCTGGTGCAGATTTCCGACATTGCCTGGCAGTATTTCTCCCTGTCAAAAAGCAGCTGTTGTCCAGTCAAGTTTGAAATATTCTACTTGAAGGGCCAAAATTATTTAACTTCAGTAAATGACTTCTAAAACTCGACAACGGGGAACTAGGCCATGTGGCATTACCCAGATTAAATAAAATAAGATTTCAATACAATATTGTGCTAGATTCACTTAATTCTTTTTTTTAATCCAAGAGAGAATACAATGTTTTGTAAAGTAACAATTTTTTGACCAAGAGACGATCATTTTAACATCATCAACCAACAGGTTCTGAATAGTTTGATAGGTAACGAAATAACGTACATCAGCATCGACTCCGTGGAGTTCAATGATTCTAATAAGTTAATAAATCTGATTTCTGATACGGAACGAGTTTGATTATACTGAAGGTAGGTGAAAATATCCTTCATGCAGGAATTCTGACGGGATCAGCTTCAGGAAGGAAGAGCTTTATTTGAAGAATAGGTTTATCACCTGTTAATACCGAAATATCTGTCGTTATTAAATCGAGGCAATTTCCTCTAAATTTAGTATTCTCTATCACACTGAATAAGTCACCAAGACAACATTTAAAGTTAGGATATATCTCTCCTCTCCAGTGGTTTGGAGAGTTGCATGTAGCTTTCTCAAGAGTACGCAGATACAGAGACGTCATAACTCCAGCCTACAGCTACACTCAATATGGTTTGTGAAGAAAAACCACAACACATGTTCTGATTCTGGTCAAATGCTGTACAAAGCCTGGAAAGTGTGACGTTTAATGATAAGATATTGGACCTGGAAACGATCGGGGATCTGGGCATGAGAATCTTCACGTAGGGGTGGACGGTTCTTATGGAGCAGGTACAGAGAGGCGTACGCAGAGAAAAATAATAGTTGGGCTTAAAACTCAATTTATTCACCATGGGCAATGTTTCCTACTGTATTATTTCTGTTCCTTTTCACGAAATATTTGTTTCGTTGACAAATTATTTTAACATTAAAGCAAGTTATTTTACAAAATTTTCGTAATGCAATGTTTGCCTGATTTTAAAACATGATATCCACAAAAGATTGCCTTTATCTTGATGTTTTGAAAATAATTTGTTTTTACGTAAGTCACCATAAATTAATTGAAATGAAAGTCTTTCGCCAGAAGATCAAATTCAATATTCCAAATACTGAATTGTTTTCCCTACAGTCTTTTTAAATAATAAATTTCACTTGTTTCCTACAGTCTTTTTAAATAATAATAAATATTCCTTCACTTTAAAATAAATACTCTTTCACTTTCAAAGTTTGTGAAGTTCTCCCTAAAAGTTTTTATACATATGAAAAATTTAACACTTCGAAAATAACGCAAACTAGAATTTAGTAAAAGTCTAGTTTCCAATGAGCGTTGTAATAATTGTTCGTAAAGCTGCTAAACGAAGTCACTGATGTTACGATTCCACTTGGCAAGAAGAACGTTAGTTTTTGTGGAATTTTATGTACTTGTTTTAAAAGTGGTTTAAAAAGCATTTCATATCACCTGTTTTTACTGGAACTCAGGACTGGAATGTAGACAGCTGCTGGTCAGCGAACAGCAAGTTGTTACCATAGGCAGCCGATGTCGTGAAGTCATCATCATAGCAACACGCTCCATATCCCACGTTGATACCGCAGTTCCATTCCCTTGTTGACACTTCCCACGTCGATTCGAGATTCAGCTTGTGTAGCGGCAGGCATATTATGATTACGAGAAATAGGCACCTGTCACGATTTCACGCGTCACTGTGTAGTGTTAGCGAACACGTGAAAGTTCAACTGACTATGATTGCTTAGTAGTGTCCTATTCAAAATAACTCGTATATGCACTTCATAAAAGTATGCACGGTATTTTGTAATGCGCAATTGTTCACTGTTCTTAACACGGGCAGCAAAATTATGAAAGCTCATTTATCGGAAGAACTGTTCAGAGGAAAAGCACAGTTCCAATATAATCATTGGCATGACATAAGAAGGAAAGTTCTATTTACAACAGTAGAGGTGTTTTAAACTCATGAATGTTTGTACGTTCAAATAGTTGGAGTGTTACAAAGAAGAGATCGTCTAATGCGGCAATGTCTTGTTCACCCGCGACGAATGTTTTGATGCTGTTTAGAGTTAATCACACTTTAATTAAATACCTATCTTTAAGCACTTTTATTGCGTTATTGGTTTCAACAGACTAAGTATTTAAGTACTTCACTGGGCAATTGCGTTAATATGCACACGCTTTTAAATTACAAATGTTTCAAGTTAAAAATAAATCTGGTGTGAGTACAAGTTCTGCACAATCACTTTCAACTGAGTTGAAGTTCAAAGGCATTATTCCACACTTTAAGTTATTGTCACATATTCTCGAAATAGTCCTAGTAGTTCGTGAAAACTGAGTTCGTATTTTAATTTTCGAAAAAATTGTAAGTCCAAAAGTAGCACTTTGAATACAACTCTTTTGACGACAATTACGGCAGAGTTCTTACCGGTGAACCTCATTCGTGGCGGCTATGTTCGAACCTCGGCGCAGTCACTCGCGTACAACATCGTGTTGTTCCTTCAGCTGCAAGTTATGAACTGAATTTTACTTGGCGAATCCCTGTCCTTTTATATCATTCTGCCGAGGCAGGATTAATCTCCTTTGAGGTGGAAATACTCGTAAATCCGTGGGACGATTCACTTGAAATTTGGTTTTGTTTGCTTTCAAATGATTGACTACAAAATGACATATTCCATTATTTGATAGCTTATCCGGATCAAGATATGGTAAAAATAAGTTCCATTCCTTTCCATGCAATCACGCGCTGTACACGTGATCGGCGCGTCACAGCAATGTCACTTCCTTGCATGGAGCTCGTGACGTAGTTACTCGCTCTCTCACCAAAAGTTCCAGCTGTGACTTTGTTTACTTCGCAGTACCTCGCGCTGAAATAAATTATGTTCCAGACCGCTGTCGGTTCCTGGTACAATATATTAAAAATCATTTTAAAGTTTCCAATTACTTCTTAGAAATTAATTTTTACTGTTGAAGAAATCAATAGTTTAATACACTGTTTCAATTAATTTTACGGTAGAATGCAGGTATACAAGCTATATTAAAGTACAGTGCAACAAGTACCAACGTTAACAATGAGAAGTTCCTCTACCTTGGCTTGTAACAGACAGAGCTTGGCCTTCCATATACTGTGTCCAGTTTGGCGGATACTCCTGTGAACCATAAGATCGCGTTTTAACACCTGAAGGCTCCATTTAAACATGAATACCAATATTGGGAAACAGCTTATTATATAAACATATTTTAAAATAGTCCACCGAGTGTTGATCGTATGTACCTTCATTTTGTATTATTCCACTGCAGCGGGTTTAAGATCAAATACTATGGGACCGTTGAATCATATATAGGCCTAGCTAGTTTCGTTCCATCTAACTTACTGGCTGATTCAGTTGATTTACGAAGTACGATTTCGGATAAGTTACGTACAGTATAACTTATACCGGTATAGTGTGGTTAGTTGTTTACACAAAACATCGAAGACTTATTACTGAGAAAAATATTTCATTATTTAATTTCTCGATCTTCATGTCAACCATCAAGCAGTGTCAATAACTTCCACAAAAAAGAGAAGAAAATAAAATATGACATTTACATGCTGTAGAACCACGCGACCCCGATGTGATTAGAAACCATGGAAGGCGGAAGTTCAGAACACGAAAAGAAGGATCCTTTTGTATTTATAGCTAAAGTAAGCGTGAAACTTCCTTTTTTTGCTGAGAAGCCGGGAATATGATTTGCGTATACTCAAGCCCAGTTTACGATTTTGGGAATTGCTTCAGAGTTGATTAGATTTATATATCTGCTGGCTCAGTTGGATCATAATATTCCTGAAAATATATGGGATATTGTCAATACAGTGGAAAGCAACAAGTATAGCCTTGCAAAGAAAGGACTACTAGCATCCTTTGTCAGAGTTTGAAGAACGATAGATCAAGAAGTTAGCAAGTGAGCTTGAGATTGGAGATTTGGAATCTAGTGTGATTCTACGCGAAATGCGCGGGCTTTCAGGGACTAACTTCTCACATAAAATTTTCCACAGACTGCGGCTTGATAATCTACCTGTGCATATTAGGAATATTTTATCAACCTCAGACGAAAATGTGGACAAACGTTTTGAGATAGGTGACCGTACGTCGGATCTAGAATGTGAATGCTCAGCCGAGGGGCATTTAATATTAGCAGCAAACCCTCTTCCCGTCTTTAAATTCCTTTGCTCTAAAAGTAGAAGCATCCGAAAAGGAAACCAGTCGGGGTCACCAGTTGGTAGTTGTTCACACAGAACGTCAATGTATATTATTAACAGAAAAAAGCTCTTTCTTTCTGTATTTTCTCGATCCCCATGGCAACCAACATGCGATGTCAACAACTTCCACAGAATAAAACCATCAAATATGTATATGCTTTGAAACCATTTTATGACACAGTGTACGACCTTAGCTTATTATAAAATTAACATATTCTACCCCTACAGTCCTTTCTATCGCAAGGTTCTCTGTCAAAAGCCTTCAACCTTTCAGACAGCATGGGGTGCTTTTAAAATAGCAATGATGCCCGCAAGTCACTAAGCTTACAATTGTAAGATCCTTAATAAATTCATCAAGGACGTTGGCCATTTGATACCTTAAGTAAAATTCTACGAGAATAAACGAACTGTGCTTTACGAGCGGAAGGTAGGACTCGGGGGCAAGATAAGTAAGTACAATGGATAACTTCAATGAAGAATACAATCTTGATAAGTAAATATCATTAACGCAATACAGGAAAATATATAATGGAGTAAACGTCGTTTCTTTAAATTTTTCACATTGTGAATGAGAAACTAGTTATTGCATTTACCTTATCAGCTTGTAGAATTAGTATTCAAAGCTTGAAGTCGCTATGCATAGAGTATACTTGAGATGATGGTCCGTTGTCAGAATTCCTGGCCTTATCCATGGCTAAATGGTTATTGTGCTGGCATTTGGTTCAGAGGGTCCCGGGTTCGATTCCCGGCCATGTCGGAGATTTTAACCTCATCTGGTTAATTCCGTTGGCTCGGAGATTGGATGTTTTGCTGTCCTCAACATCCCTGCAACTCACACACCACACATAATAATATCCTTCACCACAATAACACGCAGTTACCTACACATGGCAGATGCCACCCACCTTTACAAGGGCGGCACCCGCCTAGAAATAGCCACACGAAATTATAATTATTATCAGAGTTCCTGTCTTAGATTTCGCATAACTTGTCAATTAAATAATTTCTATCAAACATAGCGCACATTTTCATTATAATTCAGGTGATTTTTAAAGAATGGCTGGCAGACTACGGCAATGTAGATAATATTGATATGGATCATGCTAGAGTTTGAATTACCTGAATCATTCGAAGAATATTGAGTCAGAATTTAATAAGTACAGCCTCCAACACAAATACAAACACAATTTGTAGAACGAATTTCTTAAACCTGACTTTATCAACGTGAAGAATGGTGCCAAAATTGAATAGTCTGTGATACATGGACTTGGGCAAAGGCATAACCACTTATTTTAAAATTTTGAGGTTTCCCAAATATTAGAACATATATAACATTCAATTTCTTTGAAAGTGAAATCTTCGGAGATGGAGTAAAATTTAATGATGTCTACGCCTACTCGAACTAGTTTGACGGTCTGGAACACGATGCATTTAGTACAACTTCGCTCTGGCTAGACTATGCTTTGAATTTACCACATATTTAATAGTTAACTTTTGGGATAAATCTCCAAATAACATGTACATGCCGCTCCTCTCACCTGTGACTTGGAAAAACATTTAATGAGACACAGGAGTTCGCAAGCATTCTACTGTACATTACATCTGTTACCACTACGTTAAGGAATGTTATTATTGTAACTTCACTCTGCGCATGCTCCATACTGACGGTGTAATTCTACTAAGAAATGTAGACATTTGTACTTTTTTAAATCATCTCTGCACTTACACATGCAAATACTTTTCTTATATTTATCACTATCATCTGTAACCTTTGTCATGTAAGATTCTGGGCAACTCCGGGAAATGTATCTTTACAAACCCTTCATTAGAGTGCTTCCAAATTATATCCAAGATATGCCATCTTTTAAATTAATTCTGTACTTATATCAACATAATAATATCCAGGAACTAATTACGTTCGTGGAACAACACTCAAGCTCTATGACGGCAACGATACGTTGGCCTAGTACAAATAGGCCTACCAAATTGACTGCGATGTCACCTAGCGGGAAGAGTGGCTGCATACCTCTATTAAAACAGTCCTTGGAATGTTATTGTTGAATAACGGTGGGAGTTTAAGACATCTAGATCATCATCCTGAAAGAACTAGATGAAAATTGCAAATTTTAAGACAGAATGTTACATTATCGTCGTTGCACAAAATAAATTATACGTCACGATATTTTGATTTGTTATATTTTGTATTTATCTTTGTAATGTCTGAATTTTCTTTATTGCACTTGAATGCACGTCATAAGTAGTTTGGAATTTTGTATAGAGAAGACGGACTGAAAACCATATTTTTACCTAAATTGGTAACACTGAAACAGTTACTTGTAAACGAATCTTGTTTGTCAGCAAAGCTTCATACTACACAGACTGTATTTTAGCAGCCTATCCAGCCCCGCGATGATTGCTTCGGTCAACAATACTGACATGATTCATGCTGACGTTTATTGTTTGTAGCAGCAACAACAATTATAGCGGTAGCCATGCGGTTCGCCAATTAGAGTGCGGTGTCCGTCACCGGGCTGAGTAAGAGCTTGTGATCAACTGTACCGTACAGCGCGCGGTAGTGATGTGTTGGCGGCTTGATGTAGTTATAGCAGTGCTGCCATATTCGATGATCATAACAGTTCTCTGTATGAATACTGTACAAACGGTTCACTTTACTGAGGTACTACACTAAATAAAACATTAATATTCCTTAAAAGAGAAGCCTTTCAGTAAGATAAATTTACCACATAATTTTAACTAACATTTTATAGAAATCTTCTCGGTTATGTGCGGTATAGTTGGTGGATTTTCATGATTGAGGAGATTCATAGCTTCTAGATCTGTGAAGGGCCACTAAATTATTTACTACGGAAACTCGAAAGGAAATAAATTCGATTCTTCATTTGGAGACTGATAATTTGGTGCTAGACTGCCACTACTGGTGTGGTACACGCAGAGCCGTATTTGGTAGGAAGTACTATCCGCACACTTTATCTTGGTGCATTTACATCCTAGTGCTGAATCGGTCGACCTCGGCGATCTTCGAGATTCATACTGGCAACCTTTGAAACACAAACTATGAATCGCTTAAGCATCGTTGTGCGACATCTGGCGTAAACTTTACGTACTGGTACTGTTGTTGTTTACACATCAAAGTCAAAGTATAGAATTCATGCTAGGAACAAGATTCGCATCGAGAGATATGTTGTATAATGTTATATAATGTGAATGTGACATAGTTGTTGGCTTAAGATGATAACGGTTTAGAAATTTCATATCGATCGATCATATTCTCGATTCAATTCAGATTTAATTTTCATTCAGTTGGCAGCACCAGGCAGCACTATCGATACCGGGACAGCTCCCTCCTTACTCCTCACCCCGTACACAAATGCATCAAGATAAAGTGTGCGGACAGTAGTTCCCCAGAGTGGCAGTCTGTAGGCGCGGCAGGTGTCTAGAGCGTACGATGGATTAAGGGAAATGAAACGAACTGATTAAGCTAGTGAAAAGCCATCATATTCCTTTCCGCAGTTATCCAAGATGATAAGCTTTACTGGTGCTGATAATACAGTATAAACTCGAACGTGTAGACATTTTAAAGAACGTATATGAGCATTCCATCCTCCAATTGCTCATCAGAAGGAAAATCGCAGTCAGAGGATCGTCTAAGTCACATTGCTCTCCTTGTCATTAAGTGCGAGCTCACAGCAAAACTGAGCGATGAAAATGTGATGAACTCATTTTCCAATTACAGAGAAAGTAGAAAACAACCCGAAATAGCCTATGAATAAAAAATATGGAAAGGATAAGATACGCTTCGCTATCAATTTCAGTTTATAATTTCATTTTTGTATAAGTTGTGTTAATATTAGGTACTTAGTCAAAATTGAAATAAATAACAATAAAATAGCATGACTGTACATAAGGAAATCGATGTATAATACGTTTACTTCATCTGCATTCCTCTATTTGGAGGGAATTTCAAAGTTATTTTTGTCAAGGTTTGTAAGGATATCTAATTGCGGGTCTCAGTACATGGCACCTCAGCCAACTCGAAAGTAATCCAGTTCACTTTCCGTTCAGAGAATAACGATAAATTATTGATTGATTTAAAGAGCTAGACTACGCTTAATTCAAGTGGGTCTTAATAACTGCCAATTAACTATATCATATCTACGGAAGAAAGTTGATCTGAATAGTGCGAGAAACATTTGTCCCTAAATACAAATTTCGCCTCTGGGAGATACGGCATATATTCCGCAATATCAGAGTTCACAAAATTATCAAAGGAGACTTCCACCTGCACCAAGAGCTGGGAATGAAGACTCTGTCAATCATGGCAGTACATCCACCCCGCAGGATACATTAGTTTGCCTCATAATTTCAAGAGTTAGCAAAACAAACAAACAAACAAACAAACAAACAAACAAACAAACAAACTGGAAAAATTGTTTAAAATAAATGGATATTTCAGGAAAAGATTTTAGAAACACAAACAGTATCATCGATGGGCTGTGAATTACCAAGCGGCCACTCCCCAGCCCGAAGACCTGCAGAGCAGGAAGTGACGTGTGACCACACGACGAACCCAAGTTCAGTCTAGGACGGTCTGGACACGATACCACAATCCCTTCCAGTGACGGACATATTGAGTCTTAAGCATCGCTCTGATGTGGGTGAGCCCGATGTGATGATGTGAAATATATTTGCATTTTTAATGAAAATGGGTACTGTGCTATGCCAAATTGTCATAATAAGACATTTTGATGAATCGCAGTATGAACAGAAAAGAGTAGGTGGACGCAACCCTCAAGTGGAATTCCATCCCAAAAATGTTTCTAATCCATCCCAGTCTATATAATTTTCTAGGAAACCTCCCAAACAAAGATATGTTTCAAAAGAAACAAGAAAGGTAATAGGAACTGTTTAACAATATTATCTGTGTTTTCTTTTCGAATTAACAACACATGGGGGGTCCTTCAGGAGAAATGAAAATTAGGAGCCTGGTCGAAATAAGTAGAAAAATTCCAGCACTCATATAAGGGACCCGTGGTCGCAAACTCACACTTCCAAGTTTAGCGGAAGTGGGAACCCTTTTAGTCACCTCTTGCGAGAGGCAGGGGGTATCATTGGTGTTATTCTGCAGCCCCCAATCATATGGGTAAAGATTATGAGAGCCTATACAAACTGGTTCGCAGTATTCTACCACAAGTGCTATACCACCTCCATAAAAGTGTTAAATATGATTCGAATGATAAGTATAGCACAAATTCACATAATGTCTAAGTCTTCTTCTTCTTCTTCTTCTCTACAATCTTATGTTATACCGATACAGATGTGTCTTATAGCGACTATGGTATAGGAAATGGATAATTATGAGAAGGAAGCGAACGTGGTCTTAATTAAGGAATAGCCCCCAGTATTTGCCATGTGTGAAAATGGGAAACCACTGAAAACCATCTTCAGGGTTGCCGACAGTGTGGTTCGAACCCACTATCTCCCAAATGCAAGCTTATGGCTACGTGACCCAAACCGCACAGCCACTTCTCGGTCCTCTGATGATGATGGTGGTGGTGGTGATGATGATGAGTATTATTATTATTATTATTATTATTATTATTATTATTATTATTATTATTATTATTATTATTACCACCTTGATTTCTTTTCCTGCCAAAAGCCAACTGAAGATTGTACTGTAGCCCTGCAAATTATGATCACTAGTCTTCAAATGATGTTGATATAACTTAAATATAATACAGATGTCGGCTTTATACCATTTTGTGAGGGTGGTAGAATACATCCATGGTACCGCCTACCTGTCATAAGAGATGAATAAAAGGTGCCCCAGGAACTTTTAACTTGGGAGCGTGGGTTGGCGACAATGGGGCCCTTAGTAATAATAATAATAATAATAATAATAATAATAATAATAATAATAATAATAATAATAATAATAATAATATGTTTTATTTATCCTGGCAAAGTTAGGGATGTACTCCCTTTCTTACACTTAACCAGTCTTAACTAGAATACTTAACAATAACTACTGATCACAATAACATGATAATATTAATAATAATAACAGTAATAGTATTGACAAAAGTAATCACACTTTAAAAAATCATATCATGTATATAATACAAATCGTACGTAGAGTACATTAGCTGAGTTTTGGCAGTGATTCCTCATACTTGTGCCAGGCTCCTCACTTTTCTATCCTATCTGATCTCTCTTGGTCAACTCAAGTTATTTTCCGACCCAGACGGTATTAGAGCACTCGATACCTAGCACCTTGAGTGCCACGTAAGACCAACGTTGACTCATAGCGCTTAATGCCATTCGGGCTGCGTGAGTCCGCTATGGACTCACATGCACTCTCCAAGTTCCATGACCCGTCATGTCATATTGGCATCACGCTTGACATATAAACACATGTTCAACGAAAGTATGTGGCCAGTACATCATGAAACTCTTCTTGACCTGTTCATTTGAGAGTCCAGTGCGGCAACACATGACCTCTACGTCACGGTAGAATTTCAACCACAATAAATAAATTAAGACATTTTTTATTATTTTTAGATCGTCTGATTTGTACAAAAAACAAAATATTGATTGTACTGTATAGTGGTATTCTTTATTCGTTACCCCAAATCAGGATCTATAGATGAATTGAAATCATACATTAAATAGTTACATGAAAAATAATGTAACTTTGCCTTGTTTACAATCACACCTCATATCGGTCCACTTTCCTTAACATAAATTCAAAGAATAAAATATGACATTCTGAAGGAATATATATTTTAATCTGGGTTTTGTTCTCAATCACTTCATAAATCTTCGCGCTTTGAAGGAAAAGTCCAACCGGAAGAATTTTTTACATATTGGGCATTCGAATTTAGACTGTTGAGTTTTCATAATCACCAATTGCCCTCCTGATTTCCGATGGATCTCTCCATAACGCTTATTGTATCTCTGTCTTCCCTGCCGACTTACATCCTCCAGACGGTGGGATATTACCTGTTCTTCTGGTACTTGTGAGGGAATGTCAACATATTTGATACCGGTACCTGTTAGCCTTTCAACAATGTTTCCTTTGAACTGGGCAACACGTTTACTCGCATTCCGAAGTTGAGTGTAGATATGGATGACATTTACTATACCTGTGCACAGTTGGGTAAAGGTAAGTGGACCAGGAATTCTGAAACTGTGCTAGGATACGTGGTGACACGTTGGTCTCAAGCGGCCTTTACAGCTGGAAGGTAGTTTTAGTGGCCGCGTGAGACCATGTCTCACCACAATTTCAACACAATGTTATGACTACAATTTTTTTTTCCAATACGAATAAAAGGCAAGGTTCTGTAATGAGATACAAAAGTAAGAAATAAACAATTTGCCCAGAGGGATTTTTTTACAACATACATGGCACTTTAAGGTGCTAGGGAGTCTTTTTGCAATAACGTTCAAGCCTGCTCTTGTAACATGCCCGTACCACCATGGCCTCACTTCTGTCTTCTTATCCGGAGTCGGGGCAAATCTGCAGGTTTTCCGAACATATTAATTCATCATGTGGTGCAGGAGTGTTTTCCTAGTGACTATCTGAGTGTCCGCATTACAATCACATCAAACATTTTTAATTCCTCTTCGTTGCTAACCAGCATTTCAACTCATATAGTGTCACTGGAAGGATGACTGTACGGTAGAAATTGGACTTGAAGCACGATGTTATCTTCGGATTACAGCGGGCGCCTGTGACCTGTTGCCACTTGAGCCAGGTTTCACTGATACGTGATCGTACATCCACAAGGTGGCGGAAATTAAAAACCTTGGCGCGCGCCATCAGTTAGCCGCGTAACATCCGTCTAAGTGGCACAGTGCAGGTATTCAGTCTTTGTCTAGTTATGCCGCAGTCCATATTCTTCTAGTGTTACTCCTTTGGTTGACCAATCGTTCGAGAGCTCCTCGGTTCTCATTTGCTAAAATAACATATGGAAATTTGGCTGAGGCAGTAAAAGCACGCTCTGTTCAACCGGAAGTACGTGGGTTCATTTCCCCGTGGGGAAGTCGAAAGGTTTAAAAACGAGGCACATGGCCTTGAGATTCACTCACTCTACCCCATAAATGAGTACCAGGTCGATCATAGAGCTACCTAATCTTTCTCCCACTTAGTAACGGAGTTACGGTTGGTGGAAACAATTAGCTTCCACTCATTCAGAGGCCTTCAGGGTGAGTATTGATATGGACAAAAAATAAAAACTACCTACTTAATATTATCTGTGCCACTTGTTTCGACTCAGCTGGTCCCTAGAAGCTAGTTCATATTGTTATATTCTTCTTTAGTTAAACCCCTTACATTGATTCACGAAAGCGGGTATCTCTTTCGCATCTCTGTTCGCGAGGATTACGAAAGATAAAAGACGTAGGCGTTGGAATGTTTATACTTAATAATTCTGCTTGTCACCTCCTTTGAATGTCATACGTGCCTAACGAAGAGCCTCAGGTGACAGAGTTAAAGATTGTGTACTCTGTAGTACTTGAAGTCAGATTAATAACGTCAACCAAATTTCTGCTTCACATCTGATCTGAATATTATACTCCTCATAAATGAAACAATCCAGCTAAGAATACACGAATGTGCTTCTATAAATATTATAACGTATCAAGACCACTTATATATACAAATCATATCGCAGTAGGTCTACTATCTGTAGATTCGCTTCTTTTGCCAAGTTTTGGGATATTTATTACTTTCATGTCAAATTAAAACCATATCAATGGTTAATAGCTTTCGTGCCTCTTTGTCGGTTTTTCTATTTCGTCCACTATCACAGGCAAGAAACTGAATGTATTTCGACCAATCTTCATATTAAGAGCCATGCCATCCAGAAACAGTTTTTAACATTCATTTAAATTCAAATCATTCAACTGACTGGAGATTTATAAGGACCGAAATAGATATTTAATTTTTTCATATAATATTCCTTTTCTCTAAAATCTATAGACACTTTGTAAAACGTCCAAGCCCTTTAGACTATATCATAGTATAGAGTACACGATTTTCCTTAATCTTGAAATAACGGACCAAATCAACGTTTTCTGCTCGGTTCGTATTCTGCCGCGAGTGACTGGCTCCCTCAGAGCTTGGCATCGAGTTTTTCAGTTGACATGTAACGCTGCGGTCTGCCGTCTGCTTCTGCATTTCATCTCAATTTTCGTTTCCCGCTTTAGTTTCTTAATTGTTTCTCCTGTCTCTGCCTTTCATTCAAGATATTCCATATTCAGTTAGACCTCGTTTGACGTATATGAGAGTTACTGTACATCAAACAGTCTTCAACTTACCTGAATGAAGACAATTTTTTTACAATATGCTTTACGTGACATCGACACAGATATGTCTTTTTTGCTAGTGGCTTTACGCCGCACCGACACAGACAGGTGTTATGGCGAAGATGGGATAGGAAAGTGCTAGGAGTAGGAAGGAAGCGGCTGTGGCCTTAATTAAGATACAGTCCCAACATTTGCTTGGTGTGAAAATAGGAAACCATGGAAAACCATCTTTAGGGCTACCGACAGTGGTATTGAAACTCACAATCTCCCGAATGCAAGCTCACAGAGCGCGACCCTAACCGCACGGCCAACTCATTCGGTCTAAAATGTCTTTTTCGCTCATGCCTCTATTATATTAGACATTTTCTGACACTATAGTTTTATAGTAAGCCTTACTGTTAAATTTATTTTCCTTTACCGCAGCAACAGAACTAGTGGAGATACTTCAATCAGTTGGTATTATCTCCTACTGCAGTACCTACATTAGATGCTCTGAACTGATATCCAATTCATAAGATTTGTTTGGAATTTTTTTCACTTCTTGTCGATAATGTGTGTCAAGTAGGGAGAGGACGACAATTGACCAAGGGATGTACACTATGAATTATAAAATAGAAACTTAGCATACATCAGTAGAAAAATCTCCAGGTGTAGCTGAGATATGTTATTTTCCAATTCGTCTCACACAGTGTACGAACTTGGAACATATTTTTGGAGGTGGACCTCCAGTACCATTGTGTGTAAACATTTTTTTTTTTAAATCTGAACATAATAAATTTTTTTGATAAAATTAATGCTTCTTGCGACTTTATCTGCAAGCCATTGGGAGGAAATTTAAGTACATTGAGGATACTTCAAAGGTGATATGAGAAACGTCATACACTGAAGAAAATCGAAATTGCAACACCCAGAAGGAGTGGTTATATATTACTGCAATTGAACATGCAGGACGAGTGTTCAGTTGTGATTCGATTATTACACTTTCAAGTCCCTCTGACCGCAAGTTTGGACAACAATCAATACAGGATGTGCCCACCACGAGCTATAATACATTGATGAATTCGTCGAGGCATGGAGTCAATAAGGCCCTGGATCGGTTCCTGAGGAATTGTGGCCCATGCCTGCTGCACTGCACGGGTCAGTTATTCCAGAGTTGTGGGTGGCTGAGGACGGTTGGCCAGTTGTCGACCCATCATGTCCCACACATGCTCAATAGGACTGAGGTCCGGGGATCTGACGGGCCATTCTAAGGTTGTGATGTCCTGGAGAGCTTCTCTGGAGATGCGTGCAGTGTGAACCCGGACATTGTCCTGCTGAAACATCCCATTAGCAATGTTTGCCATCATAGGAACAACCACTGGATTGAGTGCCCTATCAACGTACAGTCGAGCAGTCATAGTGCCCTCAACAAGCACTAATTGTGATTTCACATTAAAGCCAATAGCTCCCAGACTATAATGCTTGGTGTTGGCCCTGTGTGCCTCTCGACAGTAAGATCTGGGTGGCCCCTCTCCCCGGTACTTCGGCGCACACGATTCCGGCGATTACTGCGGGCAAGACAGAAGCGCGATTCATCACTAAAGACGACCCTATGCCATTCGTCGACCCATGTCGATCTTTCTCGACACCAGGCCAATCTTACACATCGCTGTTGTTGGGTCAATGGTACACCTTCTGCAGGGACACGGGCTCGTAAGCCAGCTGCACGCAGGCGATTACCAACTGTTTGTTGTGTAACGTGGGGTGCCACAACTGCTCGAATTTGCGCTGCTGTTGCATGGGGTTCCATCCGGGCCATCCGAATGATGCGGCGATCCTCTCTCACAGTTGTCTGTCGCGCTGGGCCTGTGCCAGGTCTACGAGTGTGGGTACCTTCATTTGACCACTGCTGCCATATACGTTGTACCGTAGATGCCTGTCGGCCAACACGTGCAGCGACAGTCCTTGGCAATAATCCAGCCTCACACAGCCCAATTATTCGAGCCCTCTCAAACGGCGACAGTTGTTGATAGCGTGCTCTTCTCTGTCGTCAAGGCATGTTTGACGGGGAACACTTCACTGCACAGACTGCAAGTCAACTACGCTACACCAGACTCCGTATAGCCTACTGGAGTTGATTCCTCCGCGAACAATCACGTGGGGAGATCTGTATCAACAATCCAATGGGTCTGAAACTTTGATCGTTTACATACCTACATGGCATCGTTCCATATCTTGAAAATCAACACAAACGATCAATGGCTTCATGGTGTTGCAATTTCCATTTTCTTAAGTGTATGTCTTTCGCTACAGACAACTTTCATACAACTTGAATTTAGAACATATTTAGCTAAGAAAGATGAATAGAGGTCTTAGATTAAAAATAAATACAGTATCTAAGATAATGAAATATTGCCGAGAGGGAATGAGACCAGAAAGAGAGAAAACAGATTCGTCTAGCAGGCTTCCAGAAAGAATACCAAATACGAAGATTGACAGCTCAGTCCTATAAGTGTTTACCAAAGTTTAGATCAGACAATTAAACACTCAAAATAGCTCAAAGCTGTGTGAACTGCTTAGAGCTTTGGCTATTAAGCATCCGTCCTCTAAGGTTCAATTCTGTACGACAACTCTCCAAGTTCTGCTTCTTAATGAGATATGAGGTAGTAGCTGAACGTTGCATTAACACGTCGACGGTTTTCAGGGGCGTCATTATTAGGAAGTTAGAAGCCGTATCCTTAATTTAGGTACAATCCAAGAATTTGATTGGTGAAATACGAACTCATCATCCTCCAGAAGCATACTCACAGATACGTGATTATAACCACGTAGTAACTTTGGTCGGTGATTGGTGACCGTTCTTTCAATGAAAGATTCAGATCCTAGTGATGCGGAAGGCAGCTGTGCTTCTCCACCATGCCTCCACCCATCAAACCAAGAATTCTTTGAACAGTCATACCCTGCTATAGTGTAGTTGTAATATGAGTTTCATTTCCTTTATCTTACGAATTCAGGTGCGCTGAAAAATGAGTAACCATTCATTTGAACCAGAGTTTTCTAGTGAACGCTCAGTCATTTTTTAGGTTCGTTTATGAGCTGAAGATTAGTACATATATACATACATATCTTTATTACCCACCCTAGTATACACCATTTGTTTACAGGTAATAAAGACAGAGACAGTGCGAAACACAGAACAAACAAACAAACGAACAATAGGCACTACATCTCTCCTAAAACTACTTAACTAAATTATCTACCTCTACATCTACTCAGTGTCCTCCCATACGTAACCGGATAGCCAGCGTACGTGCAGGAAGCACCGCACTACAAACTACCCTATTTTCCTACTCCCACCTACCACCTTAAAAAGTAAACTTAAGTAGACTGGTCGCTGCGTCAGCCCTGGTATTGAATACATGCCCACCAATCCGTTCACCACAGCCAACAGCCTCGCCACGTGAGAACTGATCTCATATCTCACCTACACTTGCTGACAATGTATTCCTACCCTACCATGTGTGACAAGCCAGTTTGGCGGAAACCAGACCTAACACATGGCCTGCCACACACTTCCGCTATGTACGTCACACCTACTCTGTTCATTGTCAGCTCTCTATCTTCCCTCCCCTTTTTCTTCCCGTGCAGAAATGCTCAAGCATAACTTCTTTGGGGTGGGTCAAGGCCCAACCCCTCCCTCTTCCCTTGATACGACACCTTCTCCCTTCTCGCACTATTCTCGCCCACTACATCTCACCTTATTAAGCTTAAGACTTAAAGCTGAAGATTAGTGCTGAATACGTCATTGCGGATTTATTTAGGAAATCTCTTAAGACTCATTTTAGTGGCGTATATACTGTTTCAGTAAACTACGTAAATATTAATTTAGAATTCAACCTAATAAATCGTTATTTAAGATGAATGATTAAGATAATCGACCAAAACCCATGGCATACTTTAACCGAAACCAATCAAGTAAATAAAATTTTAACTTTCCTCATAATTAATTCCCATTGTTTGTATTGGGACAGGGGACAACCATGAATCAAATCCCTTGCGGTTTTCGATTTTTCAGCGCGTTTGAAAGGCGTATTCCTCCACAGCTCTCTTCCATGTGGTTCTTGAACGATTGCTCCTTCGCGAGAATTCCAATCCACATCCATGGTTTCTCGGTGGGCGGCTAATCCATTTCTACTTCTTTTAATCTTGACTGCAGCTGGAAACTGAAAGGTAGCTTTACAATGTTCTACATTGGGTAGGGCTTCTGGCTAACATATGTTCATGATGCGTCGCACACAACGGCATATAAACGTCTGCAGTATGTTAGTGATAGTCTGTGAAACATTCTGCAATTAACATGCTGACGAAGGGAGTGATATAACATTTGTATTAGAAATGAGCATGTTACACTTCCTTCAAATATTATTGTTCTTCCACACTTAATACAGTTTCATGAATTCTCCATTTGCTTTAAAAGTTCTACGTTCACAATTTTTCACCTTCTCCAGTACATTTGGCGACTAGATTTCCCAGGCAGGAAAAGATTTCCACTTGATCAATCTCTTCGGAAGATTTTCGTCGATTTTAGAATTTACTGTCATTTCCTTGGTCTTAAAAGGAGATCACAATAGAGTAAATTAATGTATTATTAGGGCCCACCTCTTCAATACAAAATGTTAAGAGTTTAAATTACATAAATGATTAGGGACTAGTTTCGACCTAGTGGTTCTTCAATTGGATACCAGCATCTTAAAGGAGTCAGCATATTCTAATCTCCTTATCCCGCAACTTAAGGATTCCCATCTATAACATATTTTTAATGTGCGCTGGACTTTTTATGAATCTCTTTCATAGAGTTATTTTTTAACATTGTGTTGCACAATATCTCACATGGTATGTACTTTTACGAGACCTTATGTGTCTTTACATTGTTTAATTTCTTCTGTAATTGTGTTTTAATTTTGCTTTAGGCTGATGATAACCTAGTACTAGGTCGAAACTAGTCCCTAATCATTTATGTAATTTAAACTCTTTATATTTTGTATTGAAAAGGTGGACCATAATAATACACTGACTGACAGAGCAAATGCAACACCAAGAAGGAGTGGTTCGAAAGGGATGAAAGTTGGGGGAAAAACAGAGACGGCACGGACGAATAATTGATGTTTATTTCAAACCGATATGCAGGTTACACAATGCGCACGGCATCGACTCAGTAGGATGTAGGACCACCGCGAGCGGCGATGCACGCAGAAACACGTCGAGGTACAGAGTCAATAAGAGTGCGGATGGTGTCCTGAGGGATGGTTCTCCATTCTCTGTCAACCATTTGCCACAGTTGGTCGTCCGTACGAGGCTGGGGCAGAGTTTGCAAACGGCGTCCAATGAGATCCCACACGTGTTCGATTGGTGAGAGATCCGGAGAGTACGCTGGCCACGGAAGCATCTGTACACCTCGTAGAGCCTGTTGGGAGATGCGAGCAGTGTGTGGGCGGGCATTATCCTGCTGAAACAGAGCATTGGGCAGCCCCTGAAGGTACGGGAGTGCCACCGGCCGCAGTACATGCTGCAAGTAGCGGTGGGCATTTAACGTGCCTTGAATACGCACTAGAGGTGACGTGGAATCATACGCAATAGCGCCCCAAAACATGATGCCGCGTTGTCTAGCGGTAGGGCGCTCCACAGTTACTGCCGGATTTGACCTTTCTCCACGCCGACGCCACACTCGTCTGCGGTGACTATCACTGACAGAACAGAAGCGTGACTCATCGGAGAACACGACGTTCCGCCATTCCCTCATCCAAGTCGCTCTAGCCCGGCACCATGCCAGGCGTGCACGTCTATGCTGTGGAGTCAATGGTAGTCTTCTGAGCGGACGCCGGGAGTGCAGGCCTCCTTCAACCAATCGACGGGAAATTGTTCTAGTCGATATTGGAACAGCCAGGGTGTCTTGCACATGCTGAAGAATGGCGGTTGACGTGGCGTGCGGGGCTGCCACCGCTTGGCGGCGGATGCGCCGATCCTCGCGTGCTGACTTCATTCGGGCTGCGCCTGGACCCCTCGCACGTGCCACATGTCCCTGCGCCAACCATCTTCGCCACAGGCGCTGTACCATGGACACATCCCTATGGGTATCGGCTGCAATTTGACGAAGCGACCAACCTGCCCTTCTCAGCCCGATCACCATACCCCTCGTAAAGTCGTCTGTCTGCTGGAAATGCCTCCGTTGACGACGGCCTGGCATTCTTAGCTATACACGTGTCCTGTGGCACATGACAACACGTTCTACAATGACTGGCAGCTGAGAAATCACGGTACGAAGTGGGCCATTCGCCAACGCCGTGTCCCATTTATTGTTCGCTACGTGCGCAGCACAGCGGCGCATTTCACATCATGAGCATACCTCAGTGACGTCAGTCTACCCTGCAATTGGCATATAGTTCTGACCACTCCTTCTTGGTGTTGCATTTGCTCTGTCAGTCAGTGTACATTAATTTACTGTATTGTAATCACAGTTCAATACGGATCTATCATTATGAAACTTATTTCATTTAATTATATAGAGATCTGCAACTTTTGCTTCTTCTTGCACTTCTCTCAACTTATCTTTCATATCACTAATTCCAGAGGACAACACATGCTATTTTCAAACTCGATACCTTCAAGCATCTCGCCCAATAAGGTCTGCAAAAGTTCTTGAAAATTTGAAGCCGACTAGGTGAATTATCATGATTAAGTGTGAAAATATGCTGTTTTGTTTGTTTGTTTGTTTGTTTGTTTGTTGAGTCATCACTCAAGGTGTACAAAATTATATAATAGCCTCATTCCTGAACACAGGCAAGGTAGTGCAAAAGAGAAGTCAAAATACAGGAGAAATTTAGTATGAAGTGGGACATTCTTTCACGTTTTATATAGTACGTGATTTACAATATCATTTAACGATAACGTCCACAAAGCCGTTTGAAATATACAATAATTATTCTTATTTTAGACAGGCGATTCCAAGTGAGTAACAATATACAATAGAGAGAGTATTACGGAATATCAAATTATCAGATTATGAAACATTATGCCATTGACTGTTGATACTTTTAGTACATTGGACTCCAGTGCAGTGATAATACAACCTCAAATATCACCAGTATTACTCAGTCTCCACACTACAGTGCACCAGATTGAGAATAAGAATCAAAGACAGTGACTGTGAGCTCTTTCAGCCAGGATCCATGTCTCCTACCACAGTCAACACAAGAAGTGCCTTCTATGACACACAATACACTTCAAAGTGAAGAGACGAGAGATAAATATTATGACAACATCAAACAAATTAGTATACCCTACGTTTCACCACTATCAAAAGATTCTCAATTATAACAGCAATTTTGAGGTATTAAGTACAGATGGAGAACATAATACGTTTCCTTATAATTTAGTTAATCAGAAACTTCACAATTTAAAAAAAAACAGTTGTCCTTAGTAATAAATTCATATTCTGGTAATCAATAAGAAAATCAACAGTTATAGAAACTAATCAAATAAGCAAACTGTGAAGTTAAGAATCTTCAACTTCGTTAAGACTTCATCCTCAACCCAAACTGTTACATGCCATCCATTCTTACTTCAGTTGAATCGCTGACAAATCAAATTAAATTTCTTGCCGGACAGAAAACGATGCTCTCAAACTTCTTGAAGATCTCTTCTGTACTTTAGTGTTTCATAGCTCTATAATCCGAGCATTGCTCCTTAAATCCGAGCTTTGCTCCATTACTGTTCATTGTTTACCATCCGTGAAGTACGGAGCATTGGTGCGTTTCTGCAACCCTATGTGATTGGTTAGAGACCATACGTTTCAATTTCGACTTGATGAGAGTGAGAATGTGACAAACCTTTCGAGTACGTAGAATAGCATGTGTTTCACGAATACAATATGAGAACATTAAGACATACGCAAGTGTTATATAGAGAATATTTATGAATTTTATTTTCCGGCGCGTTATCATGCATATAGTGTACCGTAAATGCACGCAACAGTTAATTTTTAAAATTTGATTTGGGGATTCTGAGTGCAAGTTATTGAGTGGAAATAAATTGTCTGATAATATATTTATTTTAGCTCTTTTGTCATAATATTTGCTTTGCATTATACGTTGCTTGGATTTTATTGACAATAATATGGCTTAGTATCATGTAATTATCAGCATAAACATTCCGAAGTTATATAAGGAATGTCACGCTCCCCTGATTATTCTGTGTATTACCTGGAGAACTGATGTTTTCCGTTATGTACATCAGTGATGAGTGAAGAATTGCAGGTCATTGCAGTGTGGTTTTGTTACTACGGGAACAAATTTTACTCTGCGTATGTGTGAAGAAGAAATAGTATCCGGTGTCATGCCTCTACAGGCACGTCCGTGTAGGTTAGCATCAGCTTGAAATGGTGTTCACTATCGCCCAATATTTCATTCCCCCAACTAACGTTTCCTGGACGTGAGCGAAATGGAAATGTGACCGCCAGCTATTTCTCTCCTTCCGACAGCCTCGAGATTTGCCACGTTCTGGTCTAAGGGGAGAGAAACTTCTGTTAACGGAAAGTTCAGTCTTGGAGCTGATACAAGGGGGTAATCGAACACTTTCCAAACTTGCTCAAAATTGGAGGAAGGTCTGGCGTGTGAAATCAATATTTTATAAATGTGTAAAACTTATGAATCTGGTTAGTTCTTCTTTCATTAGACAATACTACCCACTCATTTATGTTTTCCAGAGGAAAAACTATTTCGAGAAGGAAAAAATGGCTCCTGACATTTTGACTTTCACGAACAAGACATATTACCTATATGCCACTGTTCATTGCTCCAAAGTTTTGTTTCAGTAGAGTACAGAGGGTATTCTCCGCCTGAGGTAGACTGATCTCCGAAATAGAAAGTATCGTGAGGAATGTAGCTTCAAGTTTTGGAAAGCACAATGCTACTGCTATCTCAGAAAACATCACACAACATTTATTTTGCATACACGATATCATCTGCTAAGGGTAAATATTGTCCACAGGAAACGAATGGAAACTTCACGTTCGGGTCGTGAAAAGTACTTGACTGAGAATAGGAAGAGGTACCAGCCTCGTGGCCGGAGCATACATTCGTTTATAGGAAGGAGAGTTAGGCATTAGAACAACTTACCAAGGGAGATGTTCAATAAATTTCCAATTACTTTGCAATCTTTTAAGAAAAGGCTTGGAAAACAACAGACAGGGAATTTGCCAACTGCGAACAACTGACCTAAATGCATATTAGTGGTGATTGATTGACAGGAGGCCCCGGGTTCGGTTCCTGGCCAGGTCAGGAATTTTCACCTGGATCTGAGGGCTGGTTCCAGGTCTACTCAACCCTCGTGAGACAATTCAGAATCTGACTGTCGCATAGCGGTTCCGTTCTAAGAAGCCAAGAATAATAGCCAAGAGGAATTTTTCACGCTGACATAACCTGCAGGCCTTCGGGATGAGCAGTGGTCGCTAGGTAAGCCAAAGCCCGTCAGGGCTCTTGCGCCGTAGTAATCAAGGTCAGTGGCTTCAAAATGTTCAAAGCAGACTTTTAACTTTTGACGTGAGCAGCAAATGAAGAACAAGTCACTGTGCTGGATGCAAAAGTTTACTTCGCTTAAATCAAAAATGAACTCCTTCAGTGTGGTAAATCAATCGGGACAATCTCATTTGTTCAGAGTGGTGACTCAACATGTAAGTTTGAAACGTGGTTGCAAAATCTGATCTGATTGTACTCGCTAGTAGAAAAACCGCTATTCTGAGCAAATGTCCGTACTCTGACATTTTATAAAATTGATATTACTAGTAAATTATTATTATTAACAATAATAAGCAATTATCGAACGGTCTCAGTTACCATGTGCAGTAATTTTATTTGTCAAAATTTAGACTCCCTGCATGCCAGTCCGTCGTTACTTTTTACTTTATAAGATAACAGAGACACCGGCACTTTGCTGACAAGTTAGTTTTAAATTTGTCCAGTAAACGCCGAATTAACCTGGGCAGGACATATCATAAGGATGGATAAAAAAAAGTTCAATTGTACGCCGGAAGTTTCAACACAAGTATAGCGTCCTGAACTGACAATGAGTTGGGAGAATGGACTGTTCGTTGATATTAGGACGCTCGATACGAAGAATTGGAGGCCTAAAGACATGTTCTGAAGAAGGTCAAGACCACATCGATTTGTTACAACGAAGAAAATGATGTTAATAATGATGATGACGGTGACGACGAAGAGAACCACTAGTGTATATGAACACTCTAGAAGGTCGAAGGAGAGCATGAATCGGGAACGTTATGAATACATGTTTACCAGTAGAGGACACGACGAGAGCATGAATCGGGAACGTTATGAATACATGTTTACCAGTAGAGGACACGAAGAGAACCCGTCTCCTCACTTATGCCCACGTATTCATAAGCTGAAGATGCAATAAGTATCATATAGACCAGGACCTCTCAAACGCTCAAAATTTCACGCGTGCATATCGAGGCGCAGAGACTGCATGCACTGTGCATCGTCCCGACTCGACTCGACTCGACTTGACTCGGATGGTGCCGTGCGCTGAGAGCGACGAAGCGTTCGGTGATAGACGGTTTGTTTATCAGTGAAACATATAAGCGCAAGACAACAACATAATAATGGAGCAACCTGTTTCAAAGAAAGCAAAGACTTCCGAAAGTCCATTAAATCGACCTGGGAACTTTCGTATTTCTTTGTCAGTCGTGACGATAAAGCCAAATGTTTAATCCGTGCGACAATAATTATGTGATAAGTTAATCAAAAATATATATTTTAGAATACAAAGGCTTTGCTCAAATTCTACTAGAATTTGTTGAAGGAAGATTTTCCCAAGCTGCATCGAGAAGCAGCTAAGCTTATTTCTATGTTTCGTTCCACAAGCATATGTGAAAGTTATTTTTCTGTTTTGACTTGTATGAAAACTAGATTGCGTGCGAGTATTTCTGATTGTGATTTAAAGAACGCTCTCAGAATTACTGTCAATCGATCCCTTGTTCCAGACATTACCGGTGTAATAGTAAAGAAATAGGAAAAGAAAGGCTAGCGAAGATAAATTGTCTGCTCAAACCGAATTGAAAGAAGAGTGTAACACCAGTAACATTGTTCCATACAACAGTGTCACGGCTCATCGCACATAAACATTTCGCAGTGAGGGGAGGATCAGCGGGGAAGGTGGAGAAGGCGAAGACAGGCCGAACGGATGAAACAGGTGTAGGGGAAGTGGAGTGGGGATTTGCACTCTGGTCAACCTAGTGAAGTCGTCTCCTGCACCTTGCACCCGTGCACTGCACGACGCATGCACCCTGAGAGGCCCTGATATAGACTATTAATGGCTATAATTGACTTTGGTTTTGTATATTGGCATAGAGCGTCCATAGGCATATTTTGCTCTCTTCAAATACGTTTATCACTGATGCGTCCAGTCTTGGGATCCGAATACGGAAATCCTAGCACTGATCTACCGAGGGATTATTATTATTATTATTATTATTATTATTATTATTATTATTATTATTATTATTATTTTGCTATTAGCTTTATGTCGCACCGACACAGATAGGTCTCATGGTCACGATGGGATAGAGAAGGCCTAGAAATGGGAAGGAAGTGGCCGTGGCCTTAATTAAGGTACAGCCACAGCATTTGCCTGGTGTGAAAATGGGAAACCACGGAAAACCGTCTTCAGGGCTGCCAACAGTGGGGTTTCGAACCCACTATCTCCCGAATACTGGATACTGGCCGCACTTAAGCGACTGCACCTATCGAGCTCGGTTTATTATTATTATTATTATTATTATTATTATTATTATTATTAACATGTTAAATGTTTATTTTGTAATTCTGTTTATTGGTAGTACGTCAAGATATCCGACATGGAGGAGATTTTTATCATACTGGGTCTTCCTAATGTATCCAAGGCTGTCCTGAATGGGAAAAGAACAACGGCACGAATCACCGCCAATCCCAGTCCAAGTAGACCTCACCGTCAAATAGTTATTACCCGACAGTGAAGTAATTCTGTTGCTTCTCTAATTAGCTGGCTGTGTATCCTTGTGGACGATGTTTGACACACTTTAAGTGACTTTGTCTTGCCAAACTGAAAGGCACCTCGCTGTATTGTTTGGGAACGTGAATGCAATATAATTCTGGTTAACGGTCTGGCACGAAGCCACAAGTGAAAATTGCTGATGTTGCTAGCACAGTTCACACGTGTACTATAGAACAGAACGCTTCCACTTGAAGTCATCGTCCTTATTTTCACCCCTAGTCGAGAGCATAACACCTTTTACTTTCACAGTCTCGCTATTTTCCGTCGTAGGTAGTGTGTTATATAATATCTATAATTATTATGTGTAGCTATGTATGGAGAAAATAATCTACGTTTCAGGCCTTTATAATATTTTACACAGTAGTAAGGCCGGAAGTTGTAACTTTAAGAACGGGCCTGGCAAGGTTGGAGATTATAATCACGTTTGGTTAATTGCACTGGCTTAGGGACTGGGATTTTATGTTCGCCTTATTACAAATTCCATTTACATACGTCACAATACTAACCACTACCAGTGTTGACAACTTATATTTTCAAGATCCGCTAAATACTTCTAAAAGTCCGCTAAAATTCCGCCAAGAAATCAAATCTCAAATAATAATAATAATAATAATAATAATAATAATAATAATAATAATAATAATAATAATAATAAATGTCTCCACTCACCTGATCTGTGAGTTTCACTGGGATTAACCCCCCTGCCTGCGAGCCGGCGAGCTGAAACTTGTAGGCGTTTTACTGCCGGGTACAACCTAGGTGAATCCCCTACCTCAAGGGCCACACACAGAACAGGTCGGTTCATTAAACGGTCTTCCCTCATATCATAAATATAAATGCTACTCTCTCAGTCTCATTATCTGTCGTCATTCGCTAACTAAGAGATAAGTAACCTTTCCCCACACATTACAAATTTATGATACCATGATCTCATAACATCAAATCCAAATAACATGTTTTCCTCGTGTGACTGCTAGCTCCTGACAAGAAATACGGAATAGCTCGGAGACAGACTGGAGTACAAATTAAAAACGTAAAATGGATAAAACACTAAATTCCGCTATAATAAATCTAGAATTCCGCCAAAAATCCGCTGTCCGCTAAATGATATATTTCTCCGCGGACAGTCTTCTAATTCCGCCAAATTTAGCGGAAAATCCGCTAAGTTTGCAACACTGATCACTACAGAAACGAGTAAAATTGAATATTTCTCTTCATATACTGTAGTTTTGGCGTTAAGAAAGGCATCCAGCCGTAAAATAGGGCTTAAACTAAGTGCCAATCATAATAAATAGGGAAAAGTACCAAGAAAATGGAGAACAATATTCATAAGAATAAACTGCAATTTTAATCGAATAAATACATTCCACACAATTGTTTTTATTTGTTTTCAAATATTTTACTATGTTAACAAATATCGTAATAATGTCATTGGCTTTACGTCCCGCTAACTTTTATGGTTTTCGGAGACGCCGAGGTGGCGGAATTTAGTCCCGCAGGAGTTCTTTTACGTGCCAGTAAATCTATTGACACGGAGCTGACGTATTTGAGCACCTCCAAATACCACCGGACTGAGCCAGGATCAAACCTGTCAAATTGGGATCAGAAGACCAGCTCCTCAACCGTCTGAGCGACTCAGTCCAGCAAACAAATATCGAATTGTAATCCTAATTTGGGATTGTATCTAGTAAGCTTGGACGGATGCTTCTTGTATGTTACTGTAGGCTAAGTGTTCCATAAATAAACAAATTATTACTACATTAAATAACATCACTATTGAACTTATCAGTGATGCATTGAGTTCACGTCCTTGGGTCAAATTCAAACATAGTTACCGGCTACGTGGTCCGCGACCATAGCTGCGAACATGCGTTAGGGAGATGTTGGGTCCGAATCCCACCGTAGGAATATCTGAAGACGATTTTCCGTTGCTGGCAATTTGCACACCAAACAAATGAACTAAAACCACAGTCACTACTTGCTAATCCTAGTCTTGCGTCGCCTAGAACGTTCTGTGTGTTGATGCGACATTAACCGACTAGTAAATCACTTTCTGTCTTTTAATGCACACATTTCATACATTAATAATATTCAACAAGAAAGGGAGGTTTCATGGTTTATACAAGCCAATTTTACCAAAATTTATGCCAAACTAATTTGCACTTACCAGTTTAACTGAAAAGAATATTCACCTAAACCAGAGAATCACGAACGAAAGTGAGTCCCCTAATCATCCCTATAAACAGGGAACTGCCTCAATAGTAAGAACTGTAGTAGACGTCTTGTAGCTGTAAAATTGCATAAGGCCGCTCTAAGCTCTTCCCTGTGTGAATTAGGATGTAATGAAGCAGGTAGTTACAAAAGGAATAGGCTTTTCATTATAGTGAATTTCTATATTTTTCCCTAGCGCATAAAGACGCATTAACTCGGGTAAGTTTTCGATGACAATGGGTTGATAAAGGGTTATTAATGGAAAGTAAGCGTCTGTGGTTTAAGTAATTATGGTACAACCAGAGCATTTGCATGATGTAAAAATATACAAACCGTGAAAAATCATCTTCAGGGCTGCAACGGTGGGATTCGAGACCACCAGTTCCCGAATGCACTTTCACAGTTCCACGGTCTGAACAGCGTAATCAACCCATTCAGTATTCCAGAGAAATTGAGGAGCGTTTTTTCAAAACTCGACATTTGCAGCAAACATCATTTTTCAGGAAATGTGTTTTTGTATTTCCACTTAGAAGTATATGCATGAAACATTTCAAATTTTCGTCGATGTTAGTTCTAATAGAGACAAGCACGATGTCTGAATAGAACTTGTTGAAACTTAAGGTGGATGAGGTAAGATTAGAAGATAATTTTCTCAAGTTTTTTCAAAAGTCGATATAGGCAAATATTCTGGTAAAATGGAACTTCACATTAATACCCTAACTGAATGATATACTTTTGTTTATGGAATAATTTACTTATTTTTATTTTTGTTATTTTGTGAATAATATTTTTTGAAAATTTATTTATTTTTGAGCTCCATTGTCATACATGTTTTAATATAGGCTACTTGGTATTGGAAGATTACATAATATCATTAGATTCTAATATACTGAGCATCAAGCAGTGTAACATAAAACAAAATAAGGTATTAATCTATAATATCAATCCTATTGTAATGAATGAACACATTAATATCACGCAGGTTAAATTCAAGTCTTACAAAATAAAGTCTGCTCCAAGAACTCATCAAAACACTTGGCCATCAGAAGGCTGTTACTTGTCTTCTAACACGACCCTGTAGAAATCCACAACATCATCCGGTATTTCAAAAACTTCAACAGAGCTTGAACATCTTTCTTCTTTTCTTTGCTCACCATATTTTTCTTTGGTAAAGCAGAGGATTTTAGCAATACTTCATGGCTGGATTTCATTTTCAGAACTTCAACTTCCACTGGGTATGCGAAGTAGGTAACCTGTACTGATACGAAGACTCTTTTATGTCTCTTATTATTTGTGATAACACGTTGACTATTCATTTTAAATGGCAACCTAGCTCGTAGTACCTTCTGTGAACTCTCTTTTAGATCTTTGATTTCCCAGTCCCTGCTCAGAATTTTAAGGGTGCCATGCTTCTCTAAGATATTATAGTATTGTTTGGGAGACAGTATGTTTTCCTGTCTTCTGTAAGATTTCTCAATTCTACCGAACGCTCTGTCTGGAGCCATGTAGCTGTGTCCCCGAATAGGGAAGAAATGTAGAATATTACTGAATAATGTGCTTTTTTCCAAGAAAGCAGTAAGTGTGGCCAGGATGACACTGTTTTTGTTTTGGCTGCTACAAGACTCTGAGAATAAATGTATCGTGGTAGGGCTATCTTTGTGCAGTTTCTTTTCCAGGTTAAAAAGAAAGTCTAATAAAGCCGAAGCAACTTGGTTGCAACCTCTTGAAGATTCTGTTTCTAGCCAAGTATAGAAAAATATGTCTTCCTTTCTCTGCTCCTTTGAGTGAATCATGATGCAGAGATTGTATAACCACACTTGTCTAGCACTGAAAACTTTGGAATTGGTTGATTCTGTTGCATGTCAAAACATATCTTGATGACACCTGGGTTTTCTTCTTTCATTGTTTGATAAAACCGCTTTGCACGAAGTTTATGCAATCTATAACTTGTCCTCAGTTCATTCTTCTTCTCTAGGCATGTTTCTGTCTTTATTTTCATTAGACTAATTTTACAAGTGGAGCAGGTATCAGTGTGAGGAGTTTTGAATGACAGATTGAAGCACTTATAGAATATATACTTGTATTTTGACAGCGAGCACAGTTTCAATCCAGAACTTTTCCTTTCTTCACAGAATGTCTTCCGCATCTTATTGACTGAGAGATATGACGGTAAATATCCTCTCTTAGACTTTCCTCTGCCATGATGGCTCTCTCTGCATTTATACCTTTTGATGTGATTCTTAATGGCAACCGTAATGTCCTTGTGTTCCTTGCCTGTTCTGTCACCACCTCGATTTTCCTTAGGTAACTTCCCAGTGTGATGAAACCTACTAGCCAGGTAAGATAATCTGTCCTTTGACATCCCAGAAATTCCTTGAAAAGTTGCAGCACAGACAGGAAGCATTTCAACAGTTTTCTTCTTAATGCTGTACTTCACAGAAACAGTTTTCTTCTTCCTAGCACTTTCAATGTTCACTACCCTGCGCTGAGGTGTGGAAATGTGCATATACTTGAAAAGAAACTTGTCTTGATCGATCTTGTTTAAAGAAGTCACATGATGATGGAATTCTGTGATATCTTCATAGCAGAGTTCAGCAGCTTTGCATTGTTTCATCGTTTTAGCTTCTGTACTTGTGGGCAAGTCTTTGAGTCCATGCATGCATTTAATATTAGGTTCGTTTTTAGTTCTAGTCAGCTTTCCAGCTACTCTCTTCTTGTATCTAGACTTTCTTCCACCGACACATTCCTGAACCGGCACGCCAGCTTCAGAATCTTCAGATTCATTATTCATACTGTTGTAGAGTGAAATAGTTCCTCACGCAGTAACTTGCTTAAAACTTCTCAAGAAGTGAGTTTTATTCTGTCGACGACAATGAGAGCTAATCGCGGGAACATGTGGCATGCAGTTCCAAGAATACATCCTTTCAATAATGGAGTCCGGCATTCCATTGTACCACAGAATAACACTTCCGATTATCCATGAGAATGCCACATGATTAATAGTTAACTGCACTTATCGAGTTTTGCTTTAACTTTCCGAGAGCATATATCGACTTTTGCAAAAACCTAGTGATTTCAACCACTTCTATACACGGCAAATATCGACTTATGCAAAGGATGAATGCACAGGATGGTGAGCAAGGTCAAACTGATAACATTAGCATACATAACTCAATTTCGAAAAATTTTGCATTTATCGAGTTTTGAAAAAACGCTTCTCAATTATTTTATGAAGTTACTCCAAGAATGAAACTGATAATATTATATTCATAAGGCAGTATTGGTTAGCAAGTCAGCTACAAACAAGAATTATCTCCTTATATGCCTATCTGAAAATGTTGACGACGCTGCTTGACGTGGGAACTTCCTTCTGCAAAAATCTGTAACAAGTTTCTCGTGTATACCTGACAACCCTCAGTTCAATACTGACTGAAAATATTTGAGGTATTGAACTACTACGTATTAAGTCCCATATTAGGGTAGTTTCCCCAACTGATCCATATATTGCCATCTTGACGAATGTATTGTTTATGTTGAGAAATCTGCTATGATAAACACTTTTTTCACATATTATTTAAAGTTAAAATAAGTCATATTTAATTGTAAACTAGCCATCTGCTAGGCCAGTCCAGCCGAATTGATTGCTAGTCCCAATCCTGGATAAATGGTGAGGGTGAATGACAGGTATTTGGCGTAAGGTATTGATATCATACTGATGTCTTTGCTAAAAGCTTCGAAATACCTTAGCTGGAAGTCTTTATGCTATTGCTTACAGCAACTCTTAAGTCAATAAAGGAAAGGGCTAGTTTTCAAGACCCTTTGCATAAACTTCTCGGGTAACATATGATAGCCGTAACAGAACAAATACTATCCCCTAGATTACATTTTGACCATAAAACTAACAACACTTCTGTCGAAAGTTCATTTATTGCAAACTAGGATTTTGTAACATTTCATGGGACAGTTTTCAAGAAGAGAGTTCCACAATGGGCTATAGAACTAGAGGAAATGAAGAAAATGAATAGATTTATTATATAAGCCATTTATATCTCCTTTAACACAAATGCAACACTTCGTGGATTTATTTCATTTCATTTCATTTGTAAAACTGCGCTTCTTAGGAAATAATTTTCTAGTTTTGTTCTTTGTTATTCATATGGCCATTGTTGTAAAGGTAAGTTAAGTTACCTTAATGAATCATAATTTAATAATTTTCTATAAATAATTCTGCGTGTTAATATAACATTGTATATGACTGTATTATATATTTGGTAAATATAACCGCCTCTATTGTTAGGATATCTTTATTTCATTACGTTCTCATTTTTCCTTTTGTAATATTGACTCAGTGCATTTCTACAGTTAGTTTATTGTAACTGGAACAGTTTTCTGTTGCAGTCTTCATTAATTAAATATGTAAAATAAATATAATAAGCACCGGGTTAAAAGTCTAAATTGTTGAATTATCTAAACAAATTGCGACATACATGCAAACAATAAGTTTCACGCCTCCTGGCATTCAAATAAACCAGTTTAACTATTTGTCTGAAATTACATTTTAAAACCAATAACAACTACGCACGGGCGCCAGCTATTCCATTCATCTACTAATCATTTTCCTACACTGCATTTCAAGTACAAACGCATCATCATTCTCTCGATAACGAGCATAACGATTGTTTTCCAAGTTCATTAATATTGCAAATCATATCGTCGCTGCCGGGACAAAACCTCCTATGTGAAATATTTTAGCTTAGAACTTTGGCCGGTAAGGTTCTGTCATCTAAGGTGCAATATTGTGTGAATGTAGTCAAGGCATTCTCGCTCTTCATGATGTATGTGCTGCGGGTCAGTATATCTCCTACAATATTATCACATAGGAGGTTTTGTCCCGGCAACAACGATATATTCATAGACTACCAAAGATAACAATATTCTCCATCCACCAGCAGTGTGGCGATGCTGGCACATCAAATATAACAAAGCTCCTCGTTGTTGTATAATCTGACACTGATTTCTTCACTGACTTTCTCGTTCTTTCCTATTATCTCTTTTATCGCACTCATGCCTTCATCGTTGCTGTTAAACCTTTCTAGTCTCTCGTAGTAAATACTACAACGACACACACAAATACTTGTAACAAAATAGAGTGAAAGTAACAGCTGTAATTCCGAGTTCTGTTATTGCTTCCGATAACTGGGGCCAGATTCTCTCCTTACATGTTTCTTCCAGTTTCTCAGTTACATCTGCTGACGTCACTCCATCAAAAGACGCTGGTTCATCGTGATCAAGAACTGCATGTAGGCCTACTTTGAATGAGTGAAGTCTATGTAATGATTTGTATTACTTTGTAGAAAGAAGTGATTTTGTGATTAATTAGTGTGGCACTGGAAAGGAAAAAGCCATAGTTACGGCGAGAAAACAGAAAACTACATTTTGAATGGCCTATAAGGATTGTAGCCAAATTTTATAGCAGTTGTGTCTCTGTGGCCGAGTACACCCAATTCAACATCCTCAAATCTGTCTAATATCGTGGTAGAACTGGGAATCGAACCCAAGATAATCAAGCACATAACTATTCCGAGACCAAGGTCGCAACTTCTGCGTTCCACTTACGTCCTGTTCTGTTAACATTTGGGGGGTTGAATTACCTAAAGGTGGTCAGAAAATTTAATGACATGTTCAAAACACATTTTGGCAATACATTCATGTTTTCCGTGTCTCTTACGACTATCACTTGTTAAAAGTACGTTAAACACATGGCACTATACTTTTCTATTATTATTATCATCATTGCTATTACTATTATTATGTGAAATACCTGAGGAAGGATGATGTCAGGTGATTAATAGTTCAATAACGAACCTCACCGACTACGAAAACCGTAAAATATATCGTATGATGTAAAACAATATCATAATCAAGAACATTTTCACCCTTCGTGGGAGTGGTAGAATATATCCACGGTATCTCCTGTCTGTCATAAAAGGCGACTAAAACGGTGTCCCACTGGGTCTCTTAGGTAGGGGGCGTGAGTTAGGGACCAGAGTAACTCTAGCTCCTTCTGCAATTGATTCCATTTTCGCCAATCACCCCGTTTTCACCTTTCATATCTGACCTCCTTTCGCCTACATTTTTTCTCTTCCGAGCAAGACGGTATTGGCTTTACAAGACCTCGGGTGTCTTGAGTTTCCATGCCCTTCGTGGCTCTTTCCTTCTTTTCATTCTTCGAAGGACTGCACCTCTTACTTTTTCCCTGTTTATGTGGAATGTTATCCAGTTGTACTTCACCACCACCACCACCACCACCAAAACAACATGTCTCATTTTGTCTCAATGCACAGACACAATTACTGAAATGCCATGTGCTATTCAACTACATCATACTTATGTGCGTACCTTCCTAGCCGCAATATTCATATAGACTAATTTACACGGGGAATATTTTGAGAAGTCACATGGAAAGTTGGCACAAGGTTTTCCTATGTAAAAGAAGAAAGGACAATGAATTCCATCTACGTCTGTGTCCATTGTCATAGCATGTGACTTACTTCATTCCACTACTGTCCATGTGTACACCTCAACTTGCTCCTCAACTCGCTTACTTCGCCAAGTGGTCAAGTGGTCTTAGATATTCTTTTACTTTTTCCTTAGAATTTGTTTTATGTCGCACCGTCACAGGTAGGTCTTATGGTGACGATGGGATAGGAGAGGCCTAGGAGCGCGAAGGAAGCGGCCGTGGCCTTAATTAGGGTATAGCCCCAGCATTTTCGTGGTGTGAAAATCGAAAACCAAGGAAAGCCATTTTCAGGGCTGCCGACAATGGGGTTAGAACTCTAACTCCGCACGGCGAGCTCACCCAGACAAGTGCTTTTAAGGCATAACCTTACAAAAATGAGCAATTTGAATTCAAACGACGTTATTAATATCTTCGAGATATATTAATGTACGACACAGTGAATATTGAAAAATAAAAGGTATGTTAAGTTTGAGGGTTTAGTCCTCGAGATGAAAGGCAGAATGTTCACGTAGACGTTGGAATTATAGGCTACGCAAGAATATAAAAACTCTGAGGACAGTCTACCGGCAAGGCCAACGATTCATCAGTTTCTATAAGAAAAAGGACCTACTGCTGCCAATAACTCCAGTAGGAAAATCGATGCTCCGCGTATGTCTCGCCAAGTTTTTCTCTTCCCTTTCTTTTAGAACACTTCTGTACCTCTTGGAACAACAATGCAAGAATTCGTTGTTTATCGTAGCAGCCTGGGTTGCTGCTTTAGGCATTCTTATGTCGGACTTACGCTTATCACCATATATTCACTATTTTTTTTAAAAAATTTACAATTTGCTTTACGTAGCACCGACACAGGTCTTATAGCGACGATGAGACAGGAAAGGCCTAGGAGTGGGAAAGAAGCGGTCGTAGCCTTAATTAAAGTATATTTGCCTGGCATAAAAATGTGAAGCCACTGAAAATCATCTTCAGGGCTGCCGACAGTAGGGTTCAAACCTGGTATCTCTCGGATGCAAGCACACAGCTGTGCGCCCGTAACTGAACGGCCAATTCGCCAGGTATATTCACTACCTACTAAACAGTAACTTGGTGTCCTGTTTGCGTCTAATAAAAACACAACACCACAAAACCTTCCGCTCACGCTTTCCTCGTATATCATATACTGGATTCTAACAAATAACCCAGCTCAAATTTTTGGAACCGAGCTCGATAGCTGCAGTCGCTTAAGTGCGGCCAGTATCCAGTATTCGGGAGATAGTAGGTTCGAACCCCACTGTCGGCAGCCCTGAAAATGGTTTTCCGTGGTTTCCCATTTTCTCACCAAGCAAATGCTGGGGCTGTACCTTAATTAAGGCCACGGCCGCTTCCTTCCTACTCCTAGCCCTTCCCTGCCCCATCGTCGCCACAAGACCTATCTGTATCGGTGCGACGTAAAGCAACTAGCAAAAAAAAAAGAATTGGACATTAATGTATTGTCCAAGGAGTCAGTTGCTAAGGACTGTCATTCCAGAAATAGTTGAAATCAGTCCGTGAGGTAATACAATTACCGTCTAAGAGAGTAGTGAAAATGGTAACGAGGTTATAAGGTTCCCACGCCTGCTCGTATTCAGCAAAAAGAGCACAGAGTAGCGACTGTGCGCATCAATATCTAAAAGCTCCACATGTTCAAGCTTTTTCAGTCAATTGTAGCACCTGATCAATAACACCAAGAACGTGTTGTAAACCGCTTGCTAGCTCGACTTGTCACTGTTCTATATTTAGCACTGGATTTCACGATCAGTGCATCGCACGCTACTTTCCAAACATAGATTGACCTTTACTGTCCTGAATTAAGTATTGAGGAGGTTGATTCTAACTTAAGAAAATTTACAGAATACTAATTACCTACTCAAGACTTTACAAAACAAAATTTGCCCTAAACACTAGAATGCCTTCTGTCGCCTCCTCAGTCACATAATACAAAAGTGACCTAATGTTCTAAAATAATGAAGAAAGTGAACTTTTGGCTCATGATTTGTACAACTCCCACCTCAACAGACTGTAGAATAACGTTCCCACGTATGCTATTCAAACAGTAAATTCGTTGCTTTACAGGAGAGCGTCATAAAGCGTTCCTTCAGCATATGCTGCTGCATACTATCGATAGTTTAAGTCGCTTGATCACGCTACGGGTGTGACACCGTGGTTATCCGGTACGAATCCGGTACGAAGGTTTTCACAATCAGAACATTGGCAGACAGGGTAGGAGAGGTGCTGGTACACAATTTCTTATTACTTGATTGCGTGCCAAACGCCTGAAATAAATTCCAAACCTCTCCGCAGTGTACATGTCGACTGAGGGCATATGACACTGGTGATGATTATTCATTCGTAGGATGGTGACGTTAAGCATTGAGCAGACCCCTTGTTCTTATTAGACAGGAGTAGGTTACGTGCCAACACCGGGTTTCAACCTATCACTACCTCGTTACTTTTATTATTTATTTATTTATTTATTTATTTATTTATTTATTTATTTATTTATTTATTTATTTATTTATCTATCTGTCATAAGTCTGTACAGAGTTCTCCTCCATTTTCACAGACACTATACATAGGTGTACATAAATGCCTGGATGATTGTTTTTTTTTATGAATGATTCCATGACCGAATTAAATTGTCATGCATGCATGAATAAATTAACGAACACTGCTCTCCCAGTCGCGGATAGCCACCAACTGAGGAGAGAGCATTCGGTTTGCAGGATGAATGCATGGATGGGATTATGCATAACTACTGCCCGGTCGTGTTATCCACCCCTGGTGAGAAAAGGAGCCACCTTCCCAAGGATAACACGTCCGGCCCTTTCTCTTGAGGCCCAAACGGAAGACCCCACCTGATCTAATAGCTGTCAAACACTAATTTCTCACCATTCCCTAATTTCTGCGAGGCACACCTAAGCGGAAATCCCGCTCCCCATGTGCCCCCCTCCCTATTCTTCTTTCTACATATTCGATTGCGATAGGCCCGTCCTATCCCGTCCTACTTCGGTTATAGCCTTACGTAAATGTATGAATTAATGAATGAATTAATTAATTGTCTATGATTCCCTGCCTAAAATAGTGCCCTTTGCACAGGCGCATCACCATTCCACATGCAAGAGCCACGCCTACGATTATCTACATCAATGTATGAATTAATTAATTAATTAATTAATTACTAATTCCCTAACTGTATTGAGAAAACATGTATGGATGGATTATGAATGGGTATATGCATATTCATGCATGCATGATAGAGGGAAAAAAAACTCATCCCTCACAGTACGGATAACCAGTAACTGGGGAGAGAGCCCTTATTATGAATTAAATAAATGATTGAATGGATAATATATGTGGAATGAGTAGTGAATGAATGAGTGAATGTTATCAACCTACATCTACGGATCGCCAGCAGCTGAGGATGAAACATTACATCCATTGGGCCCTGTCTCATTACTAGGGCCCGGATTTTTAAAAAATGCATATGCGCATATGCAAATGCATATTTCGAACGTTACTGCATATTTTGAGCGTTAGTGCATATACGGACATATTTTTCTCTTATGTGTGCCCGATTACCTAAGATTTCTGAACGAAATGAAAAATTGAATAACCTTTGTATGTTGTACATCCTTTGACAACATAAGAAGCCTTCCCTGATCAAGGAAAACGCTTTCAGTGTCGCAATACAAGCTGGAAGACGGATAATGACGCTTTTCACAATAGCTATTTCCTTCTTTCTGACATTACTCTTTCCTTCTCCTTACAGTAGCCTCCCGAGATTTGCTTAAACAAGTGCGTTCATCTGTAAACTTGCTCTTCGTCTGCTGCAGTGTTTCACCTGATCAAACTGTAAAAATGCCTAAATTTTTACCAGAAGAATGTTCTGAGCAGTCAGTGTCAATATTCAAGTATTACGTCCGTCGACGCAGAACGATAATTTTCAGCGTAAATTAATTCTGGCCGACAACAGAAAGTTATTGACTCCTGAAAACATTGAAAAACTGTTGGAACTTACTGACATGCATCATTTTGCAAGGAATTAAACATGTTTATCAATTTAACACAGAGTTAAAATTAAATAATGCTTCTGGTAATTGTATTTTATTTTATTTTTAGTGCATATTTTTGTGCATATTTAAAACCTTTTTAGTGCATATGAGCATGCATATTTTCGGAGTTTTTAGTGCATACGAATCCGGGCCCTACTCATTACAAACAGTTTAACAGTTAATTACGTTATGGCTTATTAACATATCGGCTTTACAGGGCTACATATACTAATATTCCTTTTACTACATATCACTATTGGCAATTTCTTAACTAACCGGTTCGTAACACAATCATCCATCCGTAATATGACCTACCCTCATTGTAGGCTCTTTCAACACTCTTCTACATGAATTTCTAATTACAATTAACAGTTTACTGAGATTACCAGGTTTATACCATTCTTTGCTTATCATCTTAATAATCCTATAGCCATTCTCATCCTCATTTATCATATATTGTTCCTTGTTATTCAAAAATTTCCTTCTCACCGTTATGGTTTCTTTACATGATTTCAACATGTGAAATTCTTCTCTGTTTTCACCACAGAGAAGGCACCTTGTTGTATCTTTCACCCTAATCCATCCCCTGTTCTTGTAAATTACCATTAACCACCATATCAAACCCCTGATTTCTCTTCTATTTACACTCACAATATTTATGTTCATATCCTGCCTTATCCTATTAAATTCTGAGAGGGTCGCCTTGCTTCTACACTCGGATACCAACCACTGTCTTTGAATATCTCTGAGTCGTCTAATGATTAGTTTATTCGTTAATCTTTCCAACCTCTCCCAATAACTTCCATAACCCAACCTATCTAATATACTTCTGATTTTTGTTAACCAATACTCTCCCTGTATATTATCTCTCTGATGTGTTACCATTATTATCAACATCATCATAATCCCACAGCAAGTTGTGCAGGTCGTCCAGGGGTTTAAATAGATATACCTGCACCAGGCTAGTCAAACGTACCCTTGGACACTCCCGGCAAAAACCAACGCGATAAATAAATAAATAAATAAATAAATAAATAAATAAATAAATAAATAAATAAATAAATAAATAAATAAATAAATAAATAAATAAATAAATAAATAAATAAATAAATAAATAAATAAATAAATAAATAAATAAATAATGCACCCCTTACCGTTAATTATTTTTCACATATAGGTACATAAGTTAGTACACCACAGAAACACGCAATAGTGATTACATTCCTCCATATAGGGTTGGCGACAGGAAGGGCTCCGTCCTTTAAACAGGGCCAAATCTACATGTGCGACGCAGTTCGCACGCGCGACCCCACAGGTGTGCGATAAGAGGTAGAAAAAAAGAATAAGAAGATACAAAAGACACTACAAGTTCAGGTCGTTTGCAATATAAAAGGCAGTTTCTCACATTTTCGGTTTCGATATCGTACTAGGGAAAGTCTATATGAGGTTTCTGTATCACGACTGTAAATATGTTTATTTTCTGCTAACCGAGCGAGTTGGCCGTGCTGTTAAAAGTGCGTAGCTGAGAGCTTGCATTTGGGAGATGGTGTGTTCGAACCATAATGTTGGCAGTCCTGAAGGTGGTTTTCCGTAGTTTCCCATTTCCACACCAGCAAATGCTGGGGCTGTACCTCAATGAAGGCCACAACCGATTCCTTCCCACTCCTAGCCCTTTGCTATCCCATCGTCACCATAAGACATCTGTGTTGGTACGACGTAAGGCAAATCGTTAAATATATATACAGGGTGTTAGGTGTATACGTGCAGATATTAAGCTAGTCGGCAAAGAAAAAGACATCTCACAATATATGCTATGTACTTTTTATCTTGTCCTATTAGTTTGCCCATAACTGAGCCAAATATTTCAGGACCTAATGTGTTTTGAACGGCCGTAGCAGGATATGCCGGTTACGTCATTCTGTCCAAGCGTAGTGGAAGTACAGTAGCAGAGTCTAGGGCTTGTTGAACCTGTTTCTTATCGCAGGCCAACACATGTTGTTGTGCACTTCCCCTAAAGGCTTGGCATGTAGGCGAGGATGACTCACGTGCCAGGCCACTTGCTGTACTCGAAAACCGGTCTAGGGTACTCTGTGTGAAATGTACACAGGATCCTTACAGTGACCTCGAAGATACGCACCAGCACATACGTGCGAATAAAGTATTGTGTAGTTGTGTGTGATTTATAAGACGTCAATGGCATTACTCAGTGATCCAACCTGACAAAATGAAAGGAAATAGTTAATAAGTAAATGAAAAATGAGCGCAAAATTTCTGTGCTGTTATTGCGACAGTCTACGATGAATTTCTGACAATAGATAATGAGAGTTGTCTATGCTTATTCATAAACTTTTCAGGTCAATGAAAGGACGGTGGACACTGAAAGAAAAGGCTGTAAGTATTCAGTCATATTGTTATTAATGAGACAGATTTCAAAAACCGTAGTTGCAACCATGCGTGAACATTGCTCGAAGGAACAATAGCTACTGTGGATTTCTTTTGCTAGATGCTTTACGTCGCACCGACACAAATAGGTCTTATGGCGACGATGGGACAGGAAAGGGCTAGGAGTGGGAAGGAAGCGGCCGTGGCCTTGATTAAGGTACAGCCCCAGCATTTGCCTGGTGAGAAAATGGGAAAACACGGAAAATCATCTTCAGGGCCGCCGACAGTGGGGTTCGAACCTGCTATCTCCCGAATACTGGATACTGGCCGCAGTTAAGGAACTGCAGCTATCGAGCTCGGTCTACTATGGAATTGCCGCCGGGCATTTCTAATAGAAGGCTTATTCTTCTTTTTTCCTAATCTGTTTACCTTCCAGGGTTCGTTTTCCCTCGGACTCAGCGAGGGATCCCACCTCTACCGCCTGAAGGGCAGTGTCCTGGAGCGTGAGACATTGGGTCGGGGGATACAACTGGGGTGAATGACCAGTACCACGCCCAGGCGGCCTCACCTTCTATGCTGAACAGGGGTCTTGTGTAGGCCTTGCGGGGGAATGGGGAGATTGGAAGGGATAGACAAGGAAGAGGGAAGGAAGCGGCCGTGGCCTTAAGTTAGGTACCATCCCGGCATTTGCCTGGAGAAGTGCGAAACCACGGGAAACCACTTTCAGGATGGCTGAGGTGGGAATCGAACCATCTCTACCCATTTGACCTCCCGAGGCTTAGTGGACCCCGTTCCAGCCCTCGTACCACTTTTCAAATTTCGTGGCGGAGCTGGGAATGGAACACGGGCCTCCGGGGGTTGGCAGCTAATCACACTAACCACTATACCACAGAGGTGGACAGAAGGCTAATTACCGGACAGTAAGTGCCGATAGGTAATGTAACGGACCCGTTTAATTAAAACGTCCGTAATAATAATGTTCCTACTACTACTACTACTACTAATACTATCTTTACGTTCCACTAACTAATTTTCAAGGTTTTCGAAGACGCTGAAGTGCCAGAATTTTGTAAAGCAGTACTTTTGTAAATGCAAGTAAATCCACAGACACGAGACTGGCGTATTTCAGCACCTGCAAATACCACCGAACTGAGCCGCCTTCGAACCTGCCAAGGTGGGATCAGAAGACCAGCGCTCTATCGTCCGAGCTACGCAGACCGGCATTGGGGCTTAGAGTAAGTTGATCGTGCGGTTAGGGGCGCGCAGTTGTGAGCTTGTATTCTGGTGATAGTGGGTTCGAACTCCACTGTCGGTACCCGGGAAGATGGTTTTCCGTAGTTTCCCATTTTCACATCAGGGAAATGCTGGAACTGTACCTTTATTAGACTTCGAACGCTTCCTTCCCACTTGTATCCCTTTTCTCTCCCACTGTCGCCGTAAGACCTATTTGTGTCGGTGCGACGTAAAACAATTTGTAAGTACATGCTTCGGTAATTTCTGAGACATGTCTGCAATTATATTATTAATAATAATTCGGACCTGTTAAAAGTTCACAATTTTCTTTAGTGTTTTCTGACAGATTACGAGCTACGAAGTTTGAGTGGGGCGATTAACTTTTATTTACATAATAATCAGTAATAATAGACTAACACAGTTTGTATAATAATATTGTTAGTTGCTTTTCGACGGATGCAAGCTAATCGCACGGCCAACTCGCCCAATAATAATAATAATAATAATAATAATAATAATAAATCTTCACGTGCCAATGGAGACGCTTGGTGTCGGAATTTTGCCCACTGGTATTCTTTAACATGCCCGTAAATCCACCGATCAGAAGCGGTCGTATTTGAGCACCTTCAAATACCAGCGGACTGAGCCAGGATCGAGCCTGCTAAGTTCATGAAACCAGTGCTTGAACCGTCTGAGCCACTCAGCCTGGCAACGTTTATTTTGATACGTTGAATAGGCACTGCAAAATCAGCAGTAAGCTAGAAGGTTCTCATTTACATTTAAACATGTTCTCTTCGGTTGGAAGCACGAAAGGAAGGTACGTTTAATTAATTTATGTTTATAACATGTCCCTTACTTTATGAAGTAAAACGTTCGATGTGTTTTGACATTTCAATTCCGATACTACTCACTTTGAAATTCTATCCTATGCATTCTTTCGTTGACGTAATAAACTTTATTTACGTACACGTCAACACGGGTTGTTTCTGCATACGGCGAGTTGGACTCCCAAAAGACCATGATATTGAAATCGCACTGTGGGAGAATATTCCACGTAAGCAGTTCGACAAAAGCACTAGACCTGTCACATGCCGGTTGTCTGCTGTTCTTAGCGACGGAGATGTCGCTGGACGGGTTCCCCACCCCTACATGAAACCGGTCTGTCTGACCTTGACCTGAATAACAGCTGTCAGAGATGCGAATTATCGTCCTTACTAGTACGCGAGTTACTTCGTAGAAGTAGCATCAGTAGTAGTATTTGAATAATGCCAGTGTATGAATACCACGAATACCATTATATGCTGCTAGTGTATCGTGTGGCAGAACAGAACACGGGTCGCCCTTCATGAATCTATCGGGAAAGGCTTCCAGCAATTTATATTATATTTCTTATTCCCTACGAGTTAAAACAGAGGACACTTTGCGTTTTAAGGGCCGATGACATTAAGGCAGCAATCATCATCATCATCATCATCGTCGTCGTCGTCACGTATAAATATTCAATAAAATAATCGTTTTATATTCATCATTACTGAAATAGGAACTATAAGTTAACATTTAACTTAAGAAGATTGCCTAGAGTGTTTTGTTAATTTACAAAAGAAAGTTTAACATTTCTTTTAATGCAATCTGTATGTTTTTGTTTTTTAAACTGTTGTACTGTAATGTTTAACATAGGTACATTATGTTGTTCACAGGCGTTTTCGTGTACGTTCGTAAATCCGTACATTTCTATTCGAGATAGTCTTGTTACCGTCCACCTGGAATTACGGAGCCCGTACTGTATATTAGTTCATTATTTTTCTACAACAGAGTGTTACGAATGCGACTGTAGTTCCCGCGACCACGCCACTCTTATGTCTGTGTCACTAATGTGCACTTTGTTCAGCTGTGTGCTGCTTGACTATGTGGCTCTCGTTACCTTCTTCTTCCTCTTCTTCTACTGCAGCCTTATGTCTTAACAGGTATACTGTATTCTACCGACATCATCTCAACACGCTGTAGCGTAATCTGCTGCGATTTACCGAGCTCGATAGCTGCAGTCGCTTAAGTCCGGCTCCATGGCTAAATGGTTAGCGTGTTGGCCTTTGGTCACAGGGGTACCGTGTTCGATTCCCGGGAGGGTCGGAAATTTAACCTTAATTGGTTAAATTTCCTGGCACGGGAACTGGGTGTATGTGCCATCTTCATCATCATTTCATCCTCATCACGACGCGCAGGTCGCCTACGGGAGTCAAATCAAAAGACCTGCATCTGGCGAGCCGAACTTATCCTCGGACACTCCCGGCACTAAAAGCCATACGACATTTCATTTCAGTGTGGCCAGTATCCATTATTCGGGAGATAGTGGGTTCGAACCCCACTCTCGGCAGCCCAAAAGATGTTTTTCCGTGGTTTCCCATTCTCACATCAGGCAAATGCTGGTGCTGTACCTTAATTAAGGCCACGGCCGCTTCCTTCCCTGTCCTAGCCCGTTCCAGTCCCATCGTCGCCATAAGGCCTATCTGTGTAGGTGCGACGTAAAGCCAATAGCTGCTGCGATTTGTTATTAGCACCATCATAGTAAAATGTAATATAGTTGTGGCGGAATCTTCTTAGATAAGTTCGACATCTGTAGATTGTGTATAATTTGATAACTCATCTGTACTCATGAAAGCGACCGTCGGCCTGGCGTTCAGGTTAATAGCTACATGTCTCTAACGTGTAACCTTGTTTATATTTCTTATATTTATTGATGTGTATGTTTGATGTTTATACACAATAAGAGATTACAGCTGACTCATCCCCACGAGCTTCACCTGGTTCTCGTTTTACGCATAGTAATCTGTAGGTAACTACTGCGAACGATGCTAACTCACGTGACATACATTTCATCTTGTTTCCTCTTAAACCACGCATATTTTACTATTTTCTTCCACGTATTTCAGCTTTTAATGACCTAATAATAATAATAATAATAATAATAATAATAATAATAATAATAATAATAATAATAATAATAATAATAATAATAATAATAATAATAATAATAATAATAATAACGTTAAGTGCTTTACGTCCCACTAACTACTTCTACGGTTTTCTGAGACGCTGAGGTGCCCGAATTTAGTCCCGCACGAGTTCTTTTTATGTACCAGAAAATCTGCCGACACGAGGCTGACCTACAGTATTTGAGCACCTTCAAATACCACCGGACTGGACCAGGTCCGAACCTGTAAAGTTGGAATCAAAAGGCCTGCACCTCAACCGTCTGAGCAACTCAGCCCGGAAGGAGGCACGAAATGTAGGTACGTTTAATTTATTTAGTTGTATAACATGTCCAATATTCCTTTGAAACTAAACGTTCGATGTGTTTCGATAATTCAATTCCGATCCTACTCATTTGGGCATCCCATAACTGCTTTCGTTGGCGTAAGGACCTGCCATCTTTCTTGTACCTTTACGCAATGCACAACGGGGATCTACTGTATTTCACGTCCCGCCGCGCCTATACCAACCAATAATTATATCACACGCTCGTACAGGTCCCTCACCGATTCAGGTTTTCAGGTCATTTCCATACTCACTAGACCACGGGGCTGATGACCACACGTATCCCAATTCCTTAAAGGACATAACAGCAAATGAACCAGTATTAACACTGAGAATTCGGTACATCCAGGGTCCGAAACCGATGACCAGGGTTGTCTGAAGCCCCTAAGACGGAAACTGAATACTGACAACTACGAAACCAGTCTGGCGAGAATGTAACGTAACAAGCCATACGCTACTGTAGTAGCCACCTTCAGCTGTTATCGTAGCTCAGTTGCTCTTAAACATAAAACCAGTTTGACAAGGATGTTACGTAACATCTCGTGGTAGCGTTCAGCTGTTGTACGTAAACATAAACAGAAACCAGTTTGGCACGCATGGCGCGTGACTCGCCTGTTCTCAAAGGGAAGCTATTCATTCACAAGAACAAGGCATACTACCTATTCTAAAAACATCGTATCTCTTTGCTCTCGAAAATAACTTCCGAGAATTACTAAAAGTTTGATATATAGTGGTTCGTCACATCGTTCTCTATTGCTAGAAGAAATATCTGCAGGTATACACCTAACACCCTGTATATATTCTGGTATCAGTTTAACGTTGTACTATCTCAGCGACGAATAGGTTGGAAAAGGCTAGGACTGGGAAGGTAGTGGCCATGACTTTTATTCAGGCACAGTTCCAGCATTTGTCAGGTGTGAAAATGGGGAAACCAGTCAAAACCATCTGCGGGTATGCAGACACCGATCCCACATTCCCCCGAATGCAACTCGCAGCTTCGCTATCCGAACGGTGTGGTAAAACCCGCCCGGTACTTACTCAACTTTATCAGAATAGCCTCACCTGCTAGTTACTGTGAAAATTGTTATGAACATCTCTCAAATAATAATCTAGTAATCAAATTAATATCTAATAGGCCTATATACTTGTATAACATTGCATTACGGTATTTGTGTTTAAACTGTGAGTTATAAGGTTAATTTTATATGTTAATATCAATTCTTGCCAAACGTCGTTTATGAGGAGGTGTATTGGCAGAGCAGTGGTTGTTCTCCTGGCTTCTGCCATACAAGCTTCTTACCGGAGGAAACTGGATCAGGTTAAAGTAACTGCACCTAATAACCTCTCTCTTTCATCCCCATTGTTTTGATAAATTCTTCGAGCTGCAGTCGTGTGCCTTAAAAGGAAAGTTGCATGGCTAATCAAGCAATGCCACTATTTTACATCTCTGTAAACATCAAGCAACAATAAATCTGAACGAGTTATTTTCCAAAGCAGTGAACCCCAGACGTTTCATCTACGCACGGCCGCTGGTGCCGCCTTTCCTGGTGCAGCTCGACAACCTAATTTTTATTCAGGATAAAGCCTTGCCTCATACAGTACTGGTATGGTATCCCTGGCCTGTCTTTGTGATGACAACAAAATGTACAGAACTCTAGCCCACTGAGAACGCTTGGGACCAGATTAGACAGCAATTTCGGCCAGTGGCAACTACGGAAGATTTTGAGGTTCAGTTGCACCATTCGTGACAGAATCTTCCTCAGGTGAACATTTTACGTATGTACGTCTCCATGGGTAACAGTATCGCCGCTTGTTTAAAAGATACGACTGGTCCAACACCGTACTCATTATATCCCGTGAGTGTCTGTTTCCTACAATAAATGCTTGATGTAGTACAATATTTTTACCTTTTTTTCTGTATAAATCCATGTCCTGTGCCTGTACTCACTTAGGTGCTCGTGCAACGACATTTACTTGATGGACAATATTTTGAAAAATTGGGTATTTATTTATTTATTTATTTATTTATTTATTTATTTATTTGAACGTCTTACTGTAATAACTGAAGGCTGCCTTTATGACAAAAGAAGTGTACCTGACCATACAGGGCTTACAAATTAAAACACTATCGGCCATACCATAGGCACCTCATAGTGGTCTTCCTGTCAGCACAGCGGTGAGATTGAAACTTTGGGAAATGGTTCTTTTTTTTTTTTTTTTTTTTTTTTGCTAGTGGCTTTACGTCGCACCGACACAGATAGGGTTTATGGCGACGATGGGAAAGGAAAGGCCTAGTAATTGGAAGGAAGCGGCCGTAGTCTTAATTAAGGTACAGCCCCAGCATTAGCTGGTAAACCATATTCAGGGCTGCCGACAGTGGGATTCGAACGCACTATCTCCCGGATGCAAGCTCATAGCTGCGCGCCCATAACCACAATGTCGCAGAAATTTGAGCGGGATTATTTGTTATATATTTTCTCAATAACAACTAAGTTTCCTCTTCATTTATATATATTGCTCGATTTTCTTCTAGAAGTACTTATTCAAGTGACCAATTAGATGCGAATTTACGTTGAGTAAACTAGCAATATTTTTCAAGTGCAAGGTCAAGATTTAAATGCCATCAGCATTTCATTCTAGTTGTGATTCACCATTAACGTGAAGAATATTATGCCATAGAGCGTAATAAAACGGAATGTGGGACTCTTCTTTCCATGGCAGAGAATATAACGGTTGATAGCACTTTATTCGTAAACAAGTCTGGTATTGAACTTTACCATACTGGGGTTTTACGAGGCAAACGAGTCCGCGGGGTCGCATTTTACGGCAATGTGTTCGAGGAACAGTCGTATCCACCGGAGGAAATTATATTTTCCAGGCCGAGAAAGTCCATTTCATATACCCGAGCTTACGGCACGTGCACGAGAGATAATAAAGCTTTGTTATGAAATCAGACTTGTCCTCAAACCACTCAACCAGAATAGTGCCTCCGAGGTCTACTCCCGCCCGTGCCTTTTGTTACAAGCAGCATAACTGAACTTGGAATGTATGCGAATACAGTACAATACCTCATTCAGCAGGTATTTCAGTTAAGGCAATACATGTGACGTGATAATTCAGTTATACTAAGATTTCTCTTTTTTTTGCTAGTGGCTTTACGTCGCACCGACACAGATATGTCTTATGGCGACGATGGGACAGGAAAGGACTAGTACTGGGAAGGAAGTGGCCGTGGCCTTAATTAAGGTACATCCCCAGCATTTGCCTGGTGTGAAAAGGGGAAACTACGGAAAACCATCTTCAGGGCTGCCGACAGTGGGGTTCGAACCAGCTCTCTCCCGAATACTGGATACTGGCCGCACTTAAGCGACTGCAGCTATCGAGTTCGGTCTAAGATTTATCGGGTTGATCGTTTATAATGCTGAGTTTTAAGTTATATATTCTGATATTTTAATTCACTTGCGACAATAAGAACTCTCTGGTACCAATTAGGAGCTTACAGCTCTCGGCACTAGCTGATTAAACCTACATGTGCCGAGCTTCTCTAAGGATTTAAATATTTCATAAAATACTTAAGATAGTATAGCATGCAATCATCACACCAAAATATAAAATAATCAATGTTAAACAAAACTGTGTGAAGGACAATTCTGTGTTTGTTGAGCTACTATTAATTCAATTGTTATCCTATATGTTACACTAAAACAAAAGGAAGAATATAAACATGTATGAGTTAAACCATGGGTCGCAAGGCGTGACAAGAATTGCGTCCGTCTAAATTTACAGCGAGAACTTCGGTATCATTTTGTAAACGTTACATACATCTAAAAGGTCATCATTTATCATTAAGCATAACATACCCACGGGCCGATGACTAGATTTTAGACTTCATAAACACAATTCATCGCCGAAATACTCAACTTAGAAATTGTACAAGAATTAAAGTTCGCCTTATACAGAAGTCAGTTTGCCTTTTCTAGTAACGGAAAAAAGTTATTCACGTCTGCAATACGGTGCCCAAATTCCTGAATGCACTGTCTCTATAATTATTCCAGAGACACGTGGGGCAATAAAAAAGTCAATGAATGCTAAATATGGCCTGTCTTCGAGAGTCAAAATTAGCATGTAATATGTAACTGGAAATTTGAAATGAATTTGATAATATTTTTACCTTACGTAAAGTGTTACACTTTCCATGTTGGATACTTGATACTGGTATTATTAAATTTCCTTATATATATTTCTCAACTAGAGACGGAAGACTGCACTTGCGGATGACCACATGGATCCGGAAGACGAAAGAAAATACTTATTTCCATCCTATTCTTGAAAACAAAACACGTTCATCCTGAAGTTGAATACATACGAATCTCTGCATGGACATTATTTTGTCCAGCTTTACCGCAGTCAGTATTATTCCCTTTCACAAACCAGCATCAGTATTTAGACTGTAAAGAAGAATATTATGACGCATCCATTTTTATGTCTAACTTGTGAGGTGACATGAAAGATGAAGAAATTTCAGAAATGCTATAGGATAATGTACTACTTCATAAACATCGTCATATACTACGGGGTCAGTTCTATTATATAGTCGCAAGATAACTCCCCACCCCCCAACTAACAACACCAGAAGTTTGGTTCTTCATTAATTGCTTTACGTCCCTTCGACACAAATAGGTCTTTTTTCTTTTTTCTTTTTTTGCTAGGTGCTTTACGTCGCACCGACACAGATATGTCTTATGGCGACGATGAAACAGGAAAGGGCTAGGAGTGGGAAGGAAGCGGCCGTGGCCTTAATTAAGGTACAGCCCCAGCATTTGCCTGGTGTGAAAATGGGAAACCACGGAAAACCATTTTCAGGGCTGCCGACAGTGGGGTTCGAACCTACTATCTCCCGAATACTGGATACTGGCCGCACTTAAGCGACTGCAGCTATCGAGCTCGGTGCAAATAGGTATTACGGTGAAAATGGGATACGAAAGGGCTATGGGAAGGAAGCGGAAGTGGCCTTAATTCAGGTACAACCTCTGGTGTGAAAGTGGGAAACCACGGAGAACCATTTTCATGGATGGGTTCGAACCCACTATCTCCCGAATGCAAGATCAAAGCTGCGCGCCCCTAACAGCACGGCACCAAAAATAAAGAAGGAGCATATGGTATTGTGTGTTCCTCGTATTTAATATTTTATCTGTTACCAAAATATAATTTACCTCTCTTGAAGATACAAGCCCTGCGCATACCGGAAACGTTCAATCGTTTCTGAATAAAGTGTAAGTACGATGAGCTTATACAATATCATGCATTGATTCTTTTTTTCTTTTTTTTAAGTTATTGTGCGTTACTTTATCGACTTTCAAAGTGTTCAGAACCTGTTGGTTAATGGCGTTAACTTCTTCTGCCACTTTCGGAAGAAGAAGTGAATTCGCATTACGATGTGAATAAAATCCAAATAAATATCGTATAATGTGTTTTGAAATCTGATTTTGTGAAATCTCAATGATATTTTTTTCGAATGCCATTTTGGTCTACTTCTCCATTGCTGAGTTTTAAAACCGTTGACTATAGTTGGTATCTCCAGCAAGTTACACTATTTTTAGTTATAAAATCTTAATTTTAGGCCAGAGATAGAAAGTTTCAAAACTGAAAAGTGGTCGCAAACAGCAAGGATAAAAAATCCTGCTGGCACTGAAGTGGATCAGAACATCTGCAGCTAATTTGATTGTTGTCTTTAATTTCCGTTCATTTATATGTACATTTCTCTATTTTTTCCTTTGTGTTTCAACTCCTTTCAGCATCTCAGTAAACTCGAATCATACTAGTGACTTCCTTATTTGCCTTAACCAGCATAAATTGATCAATAATAGAGAACATACGGTTATAATGGTTTGGCTCAAGCAGTATGTTAGCTACGCGTGTCCATTTGCTTAGACTCTGCTAGCAGATTGCTCATGTGTTCTGTCTTATATTGTTCCCGTTGACATTGATAGTATTGCTGATACGGTGACATGCACAAACCTCGGCTTCAGCGAGTGAATTCATTGCAGTATGTGTCACCATCTCACTTCGTCTACTTGAATGAAGTCCCACGAGCACCAATGAGAAGGCCGCGTAGGCCTACGTCACATGTAAAATAAACTGTAGGTGGACATAGTTCGACCTCATTTCAATGTGCAAGTCAACAAGTAAGATAAGGCACAATGACTTCACTCAAAGACACCTAATTTTTAAAAGTACAAAATTCGTGGTTGTGAGTGTGGATTTATTATAAAAGATAGATAGCAATCTATATCTGGTGTCAGTTTCAGCTTCTGAAAAGTCGTTTTCTCAATATCGCTATGAATAGACTTAAATTACCGCTATAACTATTTAAAACAATTTCAACAATATGCTTGTAGCAACATTCCAGCAGAACTTACGATCCAGCATTTTTAATTCTAACTAGTCAAATATTTTACAAAATACTATTTAGCTCATGACTACAATGATCAATACGGTATAAGAATATCAGTAACGCCAGCCAATCGACAGCTGTATATCAAAACAATTTTGTCGCTTTTTGTTCCACTTCCGTTTTATCGCACCTACATGCACTAGTCTCTATATAAATTCATCGAACGAGCACACTGAAACACTTTTTATAACATATAGAACACAACTCTGTAATTATAATGAAGCCGACTGCCGACACCTTGTGCGACCGCGGCCCACAGAGTTTAAATGCAAAAATAAAACAGTGTATTTCAATACTGACTGTTTTGTACTCTATATATGTTTTGAATACCTATTTATTTCAGTTTTGTTTTCTGGCTATGCACTTTTATCACAATTATTTAATTTTACAAGCTCTTGTTATATTACTACACATAACACGATGAGCGTACCCAGGAATTACTTATTTTTGGTGTAGGCTGAGTGAACCTCAGAGCCATGTGCACCTCCGGAAGTGGAAATCTCATTTCTTAAATTTTACGACTTCCTGGCGGGGAATCGAACCTTTCGGGTGAACGAATCACGCCTTTACCGCCTCGGCCAGGCAGCCCCTGCAACGTAACGCAGATTGTAAGTATCTACCCTATACTAGCTGATGTACCCGTGCTTCGCTACGGAATTCTACATTGTATACAGAATTCTAGGTTAGGTAGTGTACACGTTGTGGGTAAGATTGTATTAAATTGCATAGCTCTTAACGTTACCCTAGAAACACGACGGGGAAGTCACCAAACGTCTTTCCTCATATGAAGATTTGGCTAGGGAATATTCATTGTAATGGTAGGCCCGCTTGCCTACTATCAGTCAAAATAAGGTTGGGAATTTTCACTATAATGTCAGACACGTAATCTCTACCTGCATTTTTACATCCTCAGAAAGACTCTCTTAGTGGCTTTCCCAACTGAAATGAACATAGGTCATTACAATGACGTCGGTAGTAATGGCGTGATTAAAGGCCATGTTTTCATATGAAACACTTGATCAAATCCAAAACCACACATTTTCTAACTTTTAAGATCCGGTCTAACAGTCCGAAGTTCCAGAGGTGAACACTCTTTGCCTTCTTCCGGGGGGGGGGGGGGGATTTACCCCCTTTTAGTAATCTGTTTCCTAGGAGTACCCGATGAGTCGGAAAATGTCAATTCACTACACTGGCTGCCAAAAATCTGTCTGACTTGGAGGCAAATTTGTCCTCCAAGCCAGAGGAGAAACCCCCTCTTCACTGCAAATTTGGAATAAAATAAATATAGAATTTAATAAAAGTGAACAGGAAGAATCTTTTCTAGAAACTGCTCTTTTCAGGGTTGAATTTTGAGTTAGTTAATTGTGGTGGTATAATTTGGAATAGGCGTAAATTGTAATTATATACCAGGTCATGCTACTGCTACTACTACTACTCCGTGAGCCTCTGCCTTAAGTGAGCCCACTGCTCACTCGAAACAGCGCCTCAGAATAGGGGTTGAATAGCTGGAATACTACAGTATGATGAACCAGTGTGTTACGTACACTCGAAATCTTTGGTATCTCGTGGCCAGAAATATTAATTTCAGGAAAGAAATCAGTACAGCCCTCAGAACCACCCAGTACCTTCAAACACACTCTCTCTCATTGGTCACATCCACCAGACGCGTTAATACAAGCACATTCTGAAGAGTGAGGGGAGGTGGAGGAAACGGAAATACGGGGATATCTAGCAAGAACGAAACACACGTGAAGGGGAAGGTACTTCCTTCAACCCCTGCCCATAAGTCCTAGTAGCTCGACAATGAAGGGAGAGGGAAATGAAGGGAGGAACTACACGCCGCCTTCAAGGCAACAGACGTAATGTGTATGTCAACTCATTGAGGGTTAAATTTTCCAGTTTCTTTGATATTCTCGTGTGGGATGTGCGTCTGAAATGTTAGCGATCTCATCTATGACTTCATTATCAAATGGCACGGCGCTCAACCACTGTAAGGAAGAATGGCGCTTATTTTCGTCAATATAGGTCCTGTTAAATACTACTACTACTCCTCCTAATAAGCAGTATCAGAAAATGTATGAACCGGAGGAACGGCATGTTAAAGAAGAAAGTTTTCTAACTCCCCAGCTATTTCCCGCAAATAATCAATCAGGCTGTTATACTCGGTACGCAGCAGTAATCCCATCTATCTGTGTTGTAGCATATGGACATAGAACATCACAACAAACAATGGTCAAATTAATGTTATTGTTGATCAGTGTTATGCGCTTTCGATATTGTAGGCCTTCACATTTAGGTTCCTTCCGACTTTAAAATACCACTCTTATCATAGTCGGTACGGTAAAATTTAATAAAACATAAATGATCAGAAACACTGTTCTCTATAACTTTTGTTATGTAGTAGTTTTTGACAGTACCAATAACATAGATATTATAACCTTCCAATGGCTCTTGGATTAAAGTTAAGGAGAACATTGGAAGCTTATGGTAACGTAAAATTAATGACATCATACGTCCAGTCGTCATACGTCCAAGTACATCAGTAAACGAAATAACTCGCTCAGCTGAATAAATAAGAGATGGCGAATTGAAGGTACTGGTGAATTCAAGCTCAGAACCCCGTGGTAATTTATTAGGTGTAGGTCGGTAATAAAATATCATAGTACGACGAGATAATATTGAATAAGTATTGTATTTTCTTCAGTGGAAGATAAACAGATATCAATAGATAGCATGGAACCTCAATGACGAAAATGTGTAGCGGAGGCCATGGAATGTGTTGAATCAAATGGGCCAAGCTTAATTCATATACGGTGATCATACATTGTATATCTATTACGATACAATTCGAGAATCGAGACCCATATTGAGATGTCAATTATTACGTCGAGTTATGAAGGCGACGAATTGTTAAACATGTTCACTTGCCAAGATCAGCGATTTCAAAAGCGTTCTGCATCAAAGAGGTTATGCGTTAAATATCAAAATCATCTGGAAGGGATATTACAGGCCACAGAATTCGGAAGATTTATTAAAATGCAAACCGATTTTTATTATTGTATCGTAGAATTGGATTTTGTTTTGAGAAAACAATACATACATACATACATTATCATTATAGACTGTTATGCCTTTCAGCGTTCAGTTTGCAAGCCTCTGAGAATTTACTAAACGTCGCCACAATCCTCGATTTGCAACTAGTGTTGTGGCCTCATTTAGTTCTATACCTCTTACCTTTAAATTGTTAGAAACAGAGTCTAACCATCGTCGTCTTGGTCTCCCTCTTACTTCTCTTACCCCATTATTCTCCTAGGTAACCTATCCTCCTCCATTCGCCTCACATGACCCCACCACCGAAGCCGGTTTATGCGTACAGCTTCATCCATCGAGTTCATTCCTAAATTAGCCTTTATCTCCTCATTCCGAGTTCCCTCCTGCCATTGTTCCCACCTGTTTGTACCAGCAATCATTCTTGCTACTTTCATGTCTGTTACTTCTAACTTATGAATACGATATCCTGAGTCCACCCAGCTTTCGCTCCCATAAAGCAAAGTTGGTCTGAAAACAGACCGATGTTAAGATAGTTTCGTCTGGGAGCTGACTTCCTTCTTACAGAATACTGCTGATCGCAACTGCGAGCTCACTGCATTAGCTTTACTACACCTTGATTCAATCTCACTTACTATATAACCATCCTGGGGAAACACACAACCTAAATACTTGAAATTATCCACCTGTTCTAGCTTTGTATCACCAATCTGACATTCAATTCTGTTGGATTTCTTACCTACTGACATCAATTTAGTCTTCGAGAGGCTAATTTTCATACCATACTCATTGCACCTATTTTCAAGTTCCAAGATGTTAGACTGCAGGCTTTCGGCACAGTCTGCCATTAAGACCAAGTCATCAGCATAGGCCAGGCTGCTTACTACATTTCCACCTAACTGAATCCCTCCCTGCCATTTTATACCTTTCAGCATATGATCCATGTAAACTATAAACAGCAAAGGTGAAAGATTACAGCCTTGTCTAACTCCTGTAAGTACCCTGAACCAAGAACTCATTCTACCATCAATTCTCACTGAAGCCCAATTGTCAACATAAATGCCTTTGATTGATTTTAATAATCTATCTTTAATTCCATAGTCCCCCAGTATAGCGAACATCTTTTCCCTCGGTACCCTATCATATGCTTTCTCTAGATCTACGAAACATAAACACAACTGCCTATTCCTCTCGTAGCATTTTTCAATTACCTGGCGCATACTGAAAATTTGATCCTGACAGCCTCTCTGTGGTCTGAAACCACACTGGTTTTCATCCAACTTCCTCTCAACGACTGATCGCAGCCTCCCTTCCAAGATGCCAGTGAATACTTTGCCTGGTATACTAATCAATGAGATACTTCGATAGTTGTTGCAATCCTTCCTGTTCCCTTGCTTATAGATAGGTGCAATTACTGCTTTTGTCCAATCTGAAGGTACCTTACCAAAACTCCATGCTAATTTGACTACTCTATGAAGCCATTTCATCCCTGCCTTCCCACTATACTTCACCATTTCAGGTCTAATTTCATCTACTCCTGCTGCCTTATGACAATGGAGTTTATTTACTATCCTTTCCACTTCCTCAAGCATAATTTCACCAACATCATTTTCCACCTCCCCATGAGCTTGACTGTTTGCAACACCACCATGATGATTTCCTTTTACATTGAGAAGATGTTCAAAATATTCCCTCCACCTCTCCAGTGATTCCCTGGGATCTGTTATGAGTTCACCTGAATTACTCAAAACACTGTTCATTTCCTTTTTCCCTCCCTTCCTAAGATTCTTTATTACTGTCCAGAAAGGTTTGCCTGCTGCTTGACCTAGCCTTTCCAGGTTATCACCAAAATCTTCCCATGACTTCTTTTTGGATTCAACAACTATTTGTTTCGCTCTGTTTCTTTCATCTACGTACAAATCCCTGTCTGCCTCGGCCCTTGTTTGGAGCCATTTCTGAAAACAATAGGCACAATAAAATAATTCCAAAAAGGTCATCGGAAGAATCGCACACGATTAGGAAAAGCGAGACCAAAGTCAATTATATTTGTAAAAATATTGTATGAACAGCAAGAATTATTAATTGTAAAATGGAATATACCAGGTGGCTCACAGACGCCGTACATTCTACTTATAAATGCCCCGCATGCATAAGTGATGTGTGGGGTGCCTACCAACTGATTTTAACAGGGGAACTACTGGCAGCAGGCAGGTTACGTCTGAATATGAAGAGATAAGAAACAGGGTCACACTCGCAGCATGTTACTCAGCGTGGCCGGTCGAATGCACCCCTTGCATTAGTAAACATCGTTTTCGACCGCATAGTTCTAGGCTGGTGTATGGTACAGCCGCACTATATTTGCTGTCTGCATATCGGCAGTAGCTAGTGTGATCAGCAGCGGTGAATAAACGGACATTATTTTAATCTGGACAGTCTGGTCGGGATGCAACAGAAGCTCCAAACAGACATATGCCTTCTACATACGTACTTCACCGAACAGTATTAGTTTTTGTTTCATACATGCATCTCTTCCATCGAGTGGAATGTCTACACGTGTATAAATAAATTTATTAGATTTCCATTTCTACACCTTTGGCGTGTCTACAAACAGTAGCGGCGATTAAGGGGTGCAGCGAGGAGGGACAGACGCTTCCCCCACCCCCTTCACTTTGTGGAGTACACATTACATTTCCATTCCACTTTAGCCAGCTGGAACAAGGAATTATTTTAAAAAGCTGTTTGTACAAACCTTGTTATCTTATCTGCTAATTCCTTCGTTTATTTTCTTTAATTATTAACATAATTATTGACGGAAATACGCACAAAATGCTGTTCGTCGCCGCTAACCAATTTGTATAGCACTATGGCAAGTATGATTAGCTGCCACCCCCGGAGGTCCGGGTTCGATTCCCGGCTCTGCCACGAAAATTGAAAAGTGGTACGAGGGCTGGTACGGGGTCCACTCAGCCTCGGGAGGTCAAATGAGTAGAGGTGGGTTCGATTCCCACCTCAGCCATCCTGGAAGTGGTTTTCCGTGGTTTCCCACTTCTCCTCCAGGCGAATGCCGGGATGGTACCCAACTTAAGGCCACGGCCGCTTCCTTGCCCTCTTCCTTGCCTATCCCTTCCAATCTTCCCATCCCTCCACAAGGCCCCTGTTCCGCATAGCAGGTGAGGCCGCCTGGGCGAGGTACTGGTCATTCTCCCCAGTTGTATCCCCCGACCAAGAGTCTGAAGCTCCGGGACACTGCCCTTGAGGCGGTAGAGGTGGGATCCCTCGCTGAGTCCGAGGGAAAAGCCGAACCTGGAGTGTAAACAGATGATGATGATGATGATGATGACTACGGCAAGTAATGGAGACATTGCCTGTGCTGTGAGGAAGCTTAGTAGGGGTATATATTGTTTGCCGAGGTCGTGGCCACTGAGATATAATTCACCCACTTGTCGTGGCCACTGAGATATAATTCACCCACTTGTCGGGCGCATTCATCAGTCTGGCAATCTCTTTAGTGTCTGTTAGTTTCTTAGTGAGTATTCAAATACTAAATACTAAATACTAAATTATTTTTAATTGCATAATCATGCCGTACTTCTTTGTAATTATACCGGGCGAGGTGGCGGTGGGGTTACGGGCATGCAGCTCTGAGTTTGCACTCGGGAGATAGTTGTTTCGAATCCCATTGTCAGCAGCCCTGAAAATGGTTGTCCGTGGTTTCCCATTTTCACGCCAGGCAAGTGCTGGAGCTATACCTTATTTAAGGCCACGGTCGCTTCCTGTCTACGCGTAGCCCTTTTCTGTCTCATCGTCGCCGACATTGAATATTTTATTATACGGCATTGAATGAAAATCTCAAAAAAACTATTATTACGAATAGGTCTAATCCACGGGGCTGATTAATTACATATAAAAAAGCATAATACAAACGAAATAATTTAGTCCGGTGAATGTTCGTTCGTAATCTGTTAACCCTCCAGGGTCGGTTTTTCCCTCGGACTCAGCGAGGGATCCCACCTCTACCGCCTCAAGGGCAGTGTTCTTGGAGATGCAGACTTTGGGTCAGGGATACAACTGGGGAGAATGGCCAGGTGGCCTCGCCTGCTATGCTGAACAGGGGCCTTGTGGAGGGATGGGAAGTTTGGATGGGACAGGCAAGGAAGAGGGAAGGAAGCGGCCGTGGCCTTAAGTTAGAAGGAGATAGAAGGTTCAAACCCCACTCTCGGCAGCCCTGAAAATGGTTTTCCGTGGTTTCCCATTTTCACACCAGGCAAATGCTGGGGCTGTACCTTAATTAAGGCCACGGCCGCTTCCTTCCCACTCCTAACCCTTTCCTGTCCCATCGTCGCCGTAAGACCTATCTGTGTCGGTGCGACGTAAAACAACTAGCAAAAAACATCTTCATTTTGTTTTGGATCACCTCCACCACTGTGTATACTATGTCCACTTTATTCTCCTTCACTCGCTCTTAGACACCATAGATAAATATGCATTCCCTCGTACGTTCCCGGCTACATATTGCTTCCTCTTTCTTCAATTTAACCACCTCCTCTTCCAAATTTTTTACCTTATTCCTCAATAGCACTATTACTTCCCCACTATTTCCTACTTTGGACAATGTCTCACCCATTTTTTATTGAATCCACCTCTTCATTCCATCTAACTCTTTCGATTGATCCCGTATCATTTCCTTGATTTGGTCCATTTGACCCGCCTCTTTAACCACCTCCTTAACCACCTCCTTAATGGCTTCGATATCATCTCAACTGATGTTACTATTTGTATGTGGGCCGGGATTCAATTCCACGCCCGCAATAACTATTAAAACTGCCACCACAGCTGCCACCAATACTACCCAAATCAGCCTTGCACTCCATTCTCAGTGGCTCTTCAAACTCCTCTGTCGTCTTCCAATTTCGGCTCGTATTGCTCCACTGAAATCGTATATCGGCACTAATCACTCAGCACATACGCTTTCACTGCTTGCTTCAGATATACTGCCTACTAACAATTATTCATTCACCATAATAATAGCTAAGCTTTTACAGAATCATCGGCTCTTCCTAGAATTCCAAGGACACAGTAGTCGATGGAGAACTTGGAAGATTGGATTGCATCAGGGAAGTGCCTTGTCTCCCATTTTATTTAAGGTGTACATCAATGATCAACCACAGCCTCAAGGGTGCAAAAGCTTCATTTACGCTGACGACCTTGCTCTTGTTACTCAATCAGAACAGTTTGAGGTCGTAGAATATACGCTGAATAATTCTCTAGAACAGCTTGGTAAGTAAGATTCAGGTATGTGTCTTCCACCTGAAACATACGCAAGGTAATCTGAAACTTGAATTATTCTGGAATGGCACGTTATTGATTCACTGCTTCCATCCTAGATACTTAGGGGTCACCTTGTACCGTACACATACATACAAGGAGAAGCACCTTAATCTGAAGCAGATCTTTTGAAGGAACTGCCTTTTCCGTGAACTGGTATGGACTAAATAGGGCACCAATCCCCAATCGTTAATAACAACAGCACTGGCCTCATAATATTCAGCAGGAGAATATGCCTGCCCGGTGTGGTATAAGTCATCGCATGCAAAACAGGTTGATATTGTCTTAAGCGAAAGTTGCAGGATTATTTCAGGTTGTTTGAGGCCAACTCCCATCAGCAAAGTGAAACATCTGGCTGGGGTTGCTCCGTCCGGTATCAGAAGAGAAGTGGCTGCCAACAATGAAAGGAGAAAACCACCTACTATGACCTCACACCCACTCTACGGATATCAACCTGCTGAAAGGAGATTAAAATCGAGAAAGATCTTGCTAACAACTATTCAAACGTTACAAGGAACAGTTGCAAAAGCACGAGTTGCTATGTGGAAGGAGGAAACAAGTAATTGGTCTGAATGGATGGAACCAAACGAACCTCTACCTGGACACACAGAGAACTGGCCAATCTGAAAGTCCCTGAACAGAATGCAAGCTGAAGTTACAAGAACATGGGAAAACTTATATAAGTGGCATTTTCCGACCAAGACAGTTCTATGTAATTGTTGTGAATTTCAAACAACACAGCATCCCTTACGTTGTCCGTTGTTCCCATCCAGATGCACAATGAGTGATTTCACTCCAGTTAATTCAAGTGCTCTCGAAAAGGCTGAGTATTGGGCGGGATCTTTATGAAGTCACTTGACAAACACGTACTTGTGTACTTGTGTCCATTATATGCTCCTTTTTTTTTCATATTTCATATTTTTTACTTCTGACACGAATAAATAAATGCTTACGGCTTCCTGCGTATCAATCCTCCGTTGTGCTACACTTCACCCAATGATCCAATGACAGAGAAAGCTATTGGGTGACCATTTACTGAAAACCGGGCGAGTTGGCCGTGCGCGTAGAGGCGCGTGGCTGTGAGCTTGCATCCGGGAGATAGTAGGTTCGAATCCCACTATCGGCAGCCCTGAAGATGGTTTTCCGTGGTTTCCCATTTTCACACCAGACAAATGCTGGGGCTGTACCTTAATTAAGGCCACGGCCGCTTCCTTCCAACTCCTAGGTGTTTCCTATCCCATTGTCGCCATAAGACCTATCTGTGTCGGTGTGACGTAAAGCCCCTAGCAAAAAAAAAATATCATTTACTGAAATAAAATTTTGTTAGGTAAGCTCTGAATGTATCAGCCAACATCATCCGGAATGGAGCGTCGAATTAAATATCTTCGTGCCCTAAAATCTCGGACTGCCTTGGTCGGTTTGAACTTACAATTTTGGAATCCGGATACCGACACTCTACCTGTTATCCTCACGTGGTTGCTCCATAATCAAGTATTGAATTTCGGAGTAAAAACACCTCCAAAGGCTCATAAGGCATAAAATGAATTTGAGATGGGCATTTGACACTAATTGAACTATGCGATCTGTGTACTCTAGAAATATTAGGAATGAGTTTATGAGAAAGGAGTAATATCGTTAATTCACTGCCGAAAGAAAAGAACATGCAGTACCCTCAAAGACAAGGTCATTTTATTCACAAGCGATGTGACAGTTTATCATTGCAGGAGTATATGATTACAAATTCAGACCAAATAAAATATACATGTCACAGTAAAGGGTGCCCAAACAGTCACATCAATACACAGTGAACCCCCCCCCCCTTCCTCTGCCGGCAATGCAGGCGTGTATTCGCGCATGCAAACGATCATAAAGGTGCCGAGTGACATCCTGCGATAGATTGTCCAAAGCATTTTGCACCTTTTGAATCAATTCGGCAATGTTTCTTGCAGAGTCTGGAGAACGCGTGAGTTCCCGCTTCATCATGTCCCATACGTGTTCAACTGGCTAGAGATCCGGTGATCTTGCTGGCCAGGGCAGTTGTTGTACATCATGTAGTGAACATTGCGTCGCAGCAGATGTATTTATATGCCCCGCAGAAAATGCACATCACCTTCCTGTCGAAGAAATGGCATTAGCATGGGGCAACAATCTGTGCAATGTAGGGGGCACCGGTTACGTTACCCTGCAGAAACAGCAACTGTGACCGCGTGGTGTAACTAATGACCCCCACACCATGAAGGTCGACGGGGGGGGGGGCTGGGTGTCGTGGAAGAACGCACTCTGGAATAGGCCGCTCACCAGGCCAACGCCCTACATGTGCACGTTCGTCACTTGCATACAGACAGAACTTACTCTCGTCACTGAAGACAACAGACCGTCATTCCCCTCTCCAGTCGACTCTTTAGCGACACCAGATTAACCGTCCTTGGTGGAGTCGTGGTGTCAGTGGTAGCCTGGCCAGAGGCACACGGGATCGTAATCCTGGCGCCAGCAGACGGCTTCCCATAGCACAGCAGGTGCAGCATGTGAAAATTTTTTCGTTCCTGGAAATGTTCGGTTGGCTACTGCTGTTCGCACAATGCGTCGATCTCGACTTGCGCCCGTATTACGTGGACGTCCGGAGCCTGTTCTACGGGTGTGAGAATGCTCCAAAGACCACTGCTGAAAGCAAGGACACACCACCGCGACACATGTGCAGCAATGCGTCGATACGTCCATCTAGCGTCCCGCAGTCCCATAATGCGACCCCGTTCAAATGGCTGCAGTTTCTCAAGAAGACCATGTACTCGTCGACAGGACATGGTTGTACCCTAGAATAAATGCTGCAAACGTTGTTCACCTCCAACCTCAGCACAGTTACTGCACAGAGTGCGCACGGACAGGCTTCCATAGCCCCGTCTGATCGCCGATGTCCGTGACAAATGAATGACTAACACAACAACCCCTCAATATGCACGTGCCACTGGACACAGTCCTTGAGGATGTTGCATGTTTTATGTTTTCCGGGAGTGTAGTTCCATGTGCTTATTGCGTGAGACATCTCTCTCTGATAAATTGTATTATTTGGGTGGTGCGACTTTAAATCTTTGCATTCTGTCGAAACACTAATAAACTAATTAATTAACACACACATAACATGTAAAAAACACAACATACATGTAAAAAATAGCAAACTAATAACCATGATTGACATATTTCTTTCTACGAGCAGATCATCAGTTTCTATCAAACCATTATAGCCATGCATATATGTACAATATCATTTATGTTACGTAAAGTAGTCAATGATAGTAAATTGGTGATGTTACGAACAAGTGAGGCAAATTTATGGAATCAGAAATCTTCCACTCTCACCTTCCCCTGTGGGTGGGGGTGGTAGATCAACATTCATTGATCCCCTGCCCGTCATAAGAGGCGACTAAGAGACACCCCAGGGTCCTTTGGCGGAATTTTGGCATTACTTACACTGACCTGTACCAAGCCCCTCACGTTCATCTACACAAGCCGACCTCCTTGGTCAAATCTTTTTCGACCACGGCGGTATTATTCGTAGATATCGAGGCCTAGGGTGTTTTTATATTCTCACTCCTTTCGTGGCCCTTCTTTTTCTTTGCCGATACCTCCACTTTTAAAGTGTCGGACCACTTCCAAATTTTCCGTCTGATTAGTGTTAACAGTTCATGGTTGCCTAGTTGTTCTTTATCTTAAAATAATAATAATCATCACCACTTCCACCTTAGTAATTTTGAGAAGGTTTAGTGTAAATATTATACTCTAATTTGGGTCTTACCGGAAACTTATACGCCTTTAAATTCTTACTACAAACACTAAATGCCATCAGAACTGTATGAAGAGATATGTAACCCTTAATTTGCAATCTTATCTTAAGCTGCTAACTGTCCGTCATCTCCAGCGACTACGCTGTAATAATTTGCTTCAGATCGAACGGTTCACTCTGGAGGCTTGTTAGGTATACCATTGTGTTGTATGTGAATTAGTTTGTATATGGAAAGTGTACTTGTGGAAAACTCAACCAGATTCCGTAATTCTTTCATCATTAGAAAGGTTATTATTTCCAAATTATTATAAAGACAATATAATTATCTTATCAGGGGAGCAGTTAATGCTAAAGTAAGAAGATTATGTCGGAAAAATTATGCGTCTGGGACTCTTAAAAGTGAATATGCTGCATGAACTGTTCGTCCTATTTTAACCAGATCCCACTGAGTGAATTATAACTCAGTTTCCTTCAAAAAGAATTATGAATATGCATTTCCCTCTTAACTCTAGAAGTTTTCCAGAAAAAACTGCTTTTCTATTCTTTAGCGCATCCTTTATCTTATATAAACCCAAATAATAGGTAAACCGGGCGAGTTGGCCGTGCGGTTAGTGGCGCGCGGTGTGAGCTTGCATCCGAGAGATAGTGGGTTCGACTCCCACTGTCGGTAGCCCTGAAGATGGTTTCCCGTGGTTTCCCATTTTCACATCAGGCAAATGCTGGGGATTTACCTTAATTAAGACCACGGCCGCTTCCTTCCATCTCCTAGGTCTTTCCTATCCCATTGTCATCATACGATCTATCTGTGTCGGTGCGACGTAAAGCCACTAGCAAAAAACGTAATAGGTAACGCGTTAGTCTTATCAAACGGGGAGCATATATTTAGAATGTAAAATTAAATTCAATATAAAATAGCAATATGCATCACCCTCATAACTTTAACGGTCTGTTAGAAAATTGAAATTTTACATGTTGGAGAAGAATTTCGAGAACGCGGCCCATTGGATTAAAGTTAGGGTGAAAATAGTTACTTGTATCCATTAGACATGCAAATACAACAATCATTATATTTTTCACTCTGTTAGAGAAAGTTTATTAAGTCAGAAGATGTGGGAAATGACGGAAAATGTGGACCAAGCCATAGGAAACATACATCTGGGACGCTTAAAAATGAAAAAAATCCTGCTTAATCTGTTAAAAGGGAGGAGAAAGAACTGGCAGTTCTCTATAAAGTAGATATGTACAAGAATTATTTGTTTTGCAATCTCCGACCGATCGCGAAGTTAAAACAACAGTTAGAATCCGATGAAGCGTTACGCAGATTTGTTGCGCAGTGTCTCTGGTATGCTCGTCGACCGCGTCACATGACGCTTGTCAGTTCTTGCGCAGTGTCTCTGGTATGTTCGTCGACCGCGTCACGTGACGCTTGTCAGTTCTGAGCACGTAAACATGCTTAGAGAAACAGAATCCCCAGCGAAATGTGAAGTGCGTCCTGTGATTCGATTTCTTCATGCTGAAGGGTGCAATGCAGCCGAAATTCATCGACGAATGAATATTGTGTACGGTGAAACTTTCATGAATGAGAGAAAAGTGCGGCCATGGTGCGGGAACTTTGAAGCTGGAAGTACAGTCGTTCATGACTCAGGCGGTCAGGGAGGGAAGCGACTGCGATCCGACGATCTTGTTCAGCGAGTGGTTCAGGCGATTCGAGAAAATTGCATTGCACTCTTCAGCATGAATACATCGAATGACAGGACGCACTTCACATTTCGCAGGAGAGACTATTGCTCTAGGCATGATTACGCGCCAACAAGGGCACGGGCAACTTGTTCCATGCGTGAGGCATCGACATGTATAGGGCGTGGATGGCGTCGTGGGGTAGAGCCATACATGCTGCATTCACCTGGTTCCACAGTTCATTTTTGGTGATTGGCAGTGGGTCAGAGCGCCGCACCCTTCGTTTCACAATACTCCACACATTTTAGATTTGCGACAAGTCCGGTGATCGGGCTGGCCAGAGCAACAGTCTGACATCCTCTGACAACAAGAAGGCACGTGTTTGTGCAACAACATGTAGTCCCGCATAGTCCTGCTGAAATATAACATCTGGGATATCGTGCACAAATGGTATGGCTACGGGTCGCAGGATGTCCTTCACGTAGGTTAAACTGGTCAGAGTGTCCTGGACATGCACCAACTGTGATTTGTGGTTGTAGGCAATAGCACCCCACACCATAATGCCTTGAGTTGTGCGAATGCAGTCAATGTGATGCCTCTCCCTCTGTCTGCTGCGAGCCGAAATCCGGCCATCCTTTTCAATCAAATAGAACCTGGTTTCGTCCGAAAACAGTATCTGCTGCCATTCCTGTCCATGGTGACGTCGTACCTTACACCATTGTCTAGCATGTTTATGCACATTAGTCAAAGGTAGGCGAAGAAGAGGAAGCCGCGGCAATAACCTAGACTGTAATAAACGGTGACGGACTGTCACTCTTGATAGTGTACAATGTGTTACACCGTTCCAGAGTTGCACCAGAGCCTAAGAGGACCCATATCTCTCTTGCAATGCCTTTCGGATGAGGTGTCGATGTTCTCGGGGTGTGGTCTGGGTGGTGCGACCAGACCCATCTCTTCGTGTTCAACGGCTTTCTGTGAACCATTCTGTGCACACCCTCAGCACTGCCGGCACACTTCGTCCCACACGAGCAGCAATTACCCGGATGGATGTATCACGTTCCCTCATGCCAAACTCGCTCATTTGACGGTACGGTTCTCGCATCCTGAATGTCTGCTCAAGTCACATTGATCCATTACCTTCTGTTTATAGCGACAACGAGAGCCGCAGGCACATTTTACCAATCGGTAGTGGTGCACAGAGATATCGATGTGGACCTTGTACTTGTGGGCCGACATGCTTCACAAGCTAACAATTTCTTCAAGACATACTAATGCACATGTCCTATGAATATGATGTACGTACCTCTAGTCATTCAGGGTGTTCTCTTTTTGTGAACATGGGTATATTATCTTCGTCCACGTTCGCATTTCTCGTCTGTCTCTATATACTCGGAAATAAGTTGATCACCGGAATATATAAGAGGGCTAACTTTTTTCAACCTCCGATCTGTCTCGAAATTAAAACAACAGTTAGAATCCGATAAAGCGTTGCGCAGATGTGTTCTGCAATGTCTCTAGAATGCTCACAGCACTATGCTGTGCGCAGAACATCCGACAGTGGACATCCACGTTACGGCAACCTACCTCGAAATGGGAAAGAATAAAAAAGTAATACTCTCTGATCTCGAAGGGGATTGTTATTTAAGTCATTACTGATAATTGCTGACATAAGTTTAGTTATACTTCTTTTCTCCATTCAAAACCACAAAAAAATTACTTACGTACGGTATATCATAATTTTCCACAAATCTTTCACTATGTTTATATTAACCTTGACTTAAATCTATTCTCACAGCAAGATACAACCTAAACCAACTGAAATAGAAAATAATCTGAATTTGACCAAATATGGGCATATGCCACTCTTCTCTGGCACTCAAGAATTATGCCATTATTGTTGCCAACCTTCTTAGAGGAGGGAGTACCGGGAGAAGAATAAGGTAGGCTGATATGTTCCTTTATTTCTCAATAATATATTCCATCTACATAGATCAAATCATTTCACAGAATTTGATCTACGAGTCTTAATGCAACCGAAATCACTACGTACTGAATGTGTATGTAGAGCAAGTCTCGGCGTCTGAACAACAAAGCAATTTTACTTTTAGCGAAACTAACTGAATGACAGCAGAGTTACACGAGCGTCGTATCGATCTGCGATTCGAATTACTGCCACGCGTGAAGTTCTCCGGAACGTTGTAATTCACAGGACAGTAAACGTTCTTTTAACCGAGTTAAAGGGGATCTATAACTCTCAGTCATTATCTCTAATACCCTATCAAACATATCATTACGATATTACGTTACAAAATTAAACTGTAGGAATACTGCATCTCACTAAACTTCTTCAGTGAAGTTAATTTAATAAATAGTAATAATAATTACTGAGCGAGTTGGCCGTGCGGTTAGGGGCACGCAGCTGTGAGCTTGAATTCGTGAGACAGTGGATTTTAGCCCCACTGTCAACAGCCCTGTATATGCTTGTCCTTGTTTCCCCATTTTCATATCACCTTAATTAAGGCCACGGTCGCTTCCTTCCCAATCCTAGCCCTTTTCTGTTCCATCGCCGCCAGAATACCTATCTGTGTCGGTGCGACGTAAAGCAAAATTGTAAAAAAAATTCAGTTGCAGAGATATCAAACAACACTTAGTACACATTCCCTTGCGACGCTCGATATTCTACGCGAAGCACAATACACCAACGAAACGAAAGACGTATTTATCGTCAAAAATGTGTTCCTTTTCCCTGTGTAAAGGCTGAGAAAGTTGTAATTTTTTTACTCAGACCTTTAGGCATATTATTGTTTTTGTTTCTGTTATCCTTCCATAGACTGTTCTCATGCAGCCTTCCATGCAACCCCATTATGTGATGACCACAAAACCAGTTGATTAAGTCCTGGGTTTCTCAAGGTGTGTCCTCTCGATCAAATTTGTCAAAATCGATCTCACCAATGTGATTATATCTTAAAATGCTGTGGTAAAAGTAGAGAGAGATACAAGAACTTACTGTATGCACATTTCTAGAGCGGTTACTTATTCAAGCATTTGAAACCTCAAAAGAATTATGGTGGCAAAATTTATTAAGGAGGTTATTGTCGCTACACCATCTTGTGATAGCCGGGAGAGTGGAACAAAACGGCGTAGGCACGTCTGACGTTGAAGTAACGCCATTCTGAAGTGGTATTTCCAATTTCAATTCTGAAAAAGTGAATTGGGGAGCCTTCAACACACAATTGTCTGATGATTTTCATTTTAATTTAAATGGTAGTTAATTACAATAGCTGTCTTACTGAAATCCATAAAATCCACACATTCATGTGGACAAAGCAGTCAGTTTATTTGTACCATTCCTTCCTGGCGGTAAATCCCATATCATTTTATCGGCCATAAATATGCTTTGTGCAGACGAACAGTTTGACTTACGGCATGATGGGGCATCACCACACGACGGTCGGGCGCGAGAGTCGTGATGACAAGGTACCAAGCCGATGGATAAGAAGAAGGGATATTGCTAAATCCCCTCCAAATTTCCCTGACTTGACACTCCTCAGCACCTACCTGCATGGAGAACCTTGAAGGATGTGGTGTGTCATCGAAAATCAGCAACACTACATGCACCATGGGAAAAAATTGAGATGGTCTGTAGAGCAGTCCCTGTGAAATCCTTAGCCACCGTTGCTCATGCAGTGTTTCGCAGAAGTTAGAAGTGTGTGGATGCTAATGGTGGATATTATGAGCACAAAGATTGTTATCAGTAGTCAAATACGTTTTGCATTTCTACATAAATTTAGTAATATACATTTCTTGCCGATATTTTGCATGCATATACATGGTTTGGACCACCTTGTATTTCTATACAGGCCGAATCGTATTAATTTCATTTTAAAACATGGAATATGCTATCAGCTGAAACATCATGAAAGAAATAGTGCTGCTACACATGACCATCGATATCTTGTTAATAGCTATATGACCTCCAATTTAAGGTAAAATTCGAAGTACAGGGATGTGACATTTCATTTCAATAATCCCAAAAACTTCGTCCGATATTTTAATGTCAGCTTCTTTGGTAAGAATTTTGTGAAGTTGACACTCTTGGCGATCATATCCGTTTGGTTTGACTGCCCTGTTATTGAAACTTATCTTGTTCTTGCACACACAAACGCACACACACATACACACTAAAGGATTTGGATAAGAAATTATTTTAATTATAAAGATTTTGTATTGATACATAGCTGTGATACAAGAATTTTATGAATTTAGAATCGTTATTTTTCCAAACTACGTAAACTTCCCTTTTCTGATTCACTGCTAATGCAAACCACGAAAGTTCAAATAACAACACACACGCTGGAGCATTCCCATAGGCTCAGAGGCTAGGTCTATTAGTACCACTGTGCAAGTATGTCAAATAGACATTAGCCACATTAGTGAAACAGCTACTTGATATCTGATTGCTTCTCTTCAAGTAATGCACACGTACACTAGACTGCGACCAATTCTCAAAGCTTGAAGTTCAAGTTCAACAGTGACATGCATCGATCATAGTGGTTATCGAGTTTCTATGCGGATTCTAAGGGGAACTTCAGACACACCTGGAAGCCTACGTCAGACCAGAGGTAGTAGTTGACGTAGATGCTGACGTGATACTACTGGCAGACACAGTTCTTTCGTTCAGAAACACTGATGGTAAGCAAGCCTCAGGGATGAAAGGTGAGAATACAATGCCGCTGAAATGTAGCAACTGAGACAAAGATGTATATTTTTCCAGGAATATTGGTCTCTCTTTTTATTTTTACTTCTTTGTAAATGGTTGCGTGAGCGACGCTATATTTTCTCCGGTTGTCGGTATAATAATAGACGTGGACTTACTGTAGTAAAGCTCATACTATGAATTCCTAGTTGACTGTTGCATTTACAGTACAAGAAGAAATAAAATTTGAAGAAGCGTCGTGGCCTTCGGCTCTGAGGGTTCCGGGTTAGATTCCCGGCGTGTTCAGGGATCTTAATAGCATAGATTTCATTCCCTGGGACTGGATCTCGTATTCATCCCAATACTCTCCTCTTCATAAGCTCACAAAACATTACACTAAAAAAATCACCACAGAATACATGCTATAGTGAATAACCCCCCACCCCACACCCCGCCACATGGGTTTGACATCTGGAAGGACATCCGGCCATGAAACAGGATCAAATCCACAAGTGCGACACAGTCCGTACCCATAGCCACACCAAGTTGTGGGGAAAACTGTAGAAGGTGAAGAAGAGGAAGAAAAAGAAGATTTTTTAAATGAATGGTCGTAAATAAGTTTATTTAGGAATACGTTAAGTACTTAGAGGTTCGTCGCCATAAGACCTATCTGTGTCGGTGCGACGTAAAGCCACTAGCAAAAAAAAAAAATACTTACAGGCATTTGTTTGCCTTCTTATTGCATATACAGTATATTCCTTATTCTAAGTTGGCTTCTTTCCTCTCTTTATTCTAAGTTGTTCCGATCGATTTCTTCGGTTTGTCTTGTTGGTCAACTTGGCATTTGTGAATTTTAGATTTAAATATTTCCCTTGTAGCTCAGACGGTACAGCGTTGGCCTTCTGATCCGGGGTTGGCAGGTTCGAGCTTGGCTCAGTCATGTGGTATTAGAAGATGCTCAAATACGCCAGCATCGTATCAGTAAATTTACTAGTACGCAAAATAACTCTTGAGAGACAAAATTCTGGCACCTCGGCGTCTCTGAAAACCGTAAAAGTAGTTAGTGGGACGTATTATTATTATTATTATTATTATTATTATTATTGGATGCCTTCTTGTTTTATTCCTGTAAATTTAAGGCCAGTTTTGATTTCGTCGATCCATTTCACAGTGTCTGATTTTGCTTTAACCCTGTTTTCGTAGGACTCGACTCTTCATTTGGTCAGTCCCTCAGAGTTCATTCTATTGATGCATTCGTAATATTTTATTCTAAGTTTTTTGCCACCTTTGATGTTTCTGAGTCTACATTGTACGTCTGTGATTATTGGGCCTAAAAGTTTCCTAATTATTTTGTATTATTTTCTTAATATTTTCGATATGTGTTTTCCTCTCCAAAATTATTTTTTCCGGTGCACAGAAACAGTCTGGTTTAATGAGCGTAAGGTAGTGCCTTATTTTTTATGTGTTTGGCAACACAACTTTTGTTGCAGATATTTTGTATGAATTGTTATGCTGTTTCCATTTTGTTGACTTAACTTTCGATTCTGGTTTTCTGAATTGCTTCAACAAAGTATTTAAGTATATTGTTTCTTTAAATGATACGTTGACACAGACTTCCTACGCCGTTTCTTGTAGGATTTCCATCTATTGTTGGAGTGTTGGGATGTCGCAACTTAAGATTTCTATGTCGTCAGCGAGTGCTCGGTAATGTCTCCAATTTTCCTACCTAATGCGACAATGTTAAAGATTAATTTTCGTTTATGTCATTCTTGTCCTACTATTTCACGGACTCAGTTGAAGAATAATTGAGGGAGTCCTTCTCCTTGTCTTAGTCTAGTATTAATTTTTAATGGTTCGGAGATTTCGCACATGAATTTTGGACTTCATGTTTGTCAGTTCCCGTTTAATGACTGCAAGAGAGTTGAGGTCTAAACCGTATTCCTCCAGTACATAGAACAGGGAATCACGATCTATCCAGTCATAAAATTTGTCGAAGTCAAAAGATGTGCAAACTAAATTATTATTATTATTAATATTATGGGATCATCTTAATAACGTATCCCTGTGGTGTAGTGGTAACATTGCTGCCTCTTACCCGGAGGCTCCGGGTTCGATTCCCCGCAAGTCAGGGATTTCTACCTGGACCTCAGGGCTGGTTGGAGGTCCACTCAGCCTACGTGATTATAATTGAGGAGTTATCTGACGGTGAGATAGCGGCCCTGGTCCATAAAGCCAAGAATAACGGCAGAGAGGATCCGTCGTGCTGACCACACGACACCTGGTAATCTGCAGGCCTTCGGGCTGAGCAGCGGTCGCTTGGTAGGCCAAATCCATAAAGAGCTGTAGTGCAATGGGGTTAGTTAGTTAGCCCAATAAAGTATGGGCCATTTCTCGTGCAAATGAGGTAAATTAAGTTTGCATTGACTTTCTCCATCATTGTTCAACAATGCCTTCTCCATTAATTGGAAAAATGCGCAGCGCAGAATATTTTATATGATGGCATGCTTCTTTCTTTGTGTTCCTTAGCTATCTGTAGTCTATAATAGACCTCCCTCGATTTATTACAGTAAGGAATGCTGGATTCTCTAGAGAAAATCTGTTTCAGTGAGAAGAGAGAGAACGTGAGGAATGCTCATTCTCATCTACATCTCCTCAGGGATATTGACAGTTGATAGAGAAGTTCAAGGATGGAAATCGTTTCACTTGAACTCAGTTCAAAAGGAAAAGTAAATATATGTCAATTGATCATTACAAGAATGTTACACACGCAAACACAGACACACACACTCATTGTCGAGGAAAACGCTGCACTAACAGATATTTATCGTTCTAAAGCACATTCCGTAGTCCAAGAACTTCAATAATAATTATAGTATCACTCACTCTACAAACCCCATGATAACACAGTAAACACATCCCATTCCCCACACCCCCTACGTACACAGAAACACATCGATATGATAAATTGTGATGAGCCTCTAAAGTGAACAAATGAACTATGTTCATTAAACAATTACTCGCAGATGACGTGTAAAGAAAAGTCACGTTGTTTACTTTCATCTTCAACGTAAGTCTTCTTTGTCATTGAAGTAAATATATGCATGTAGTTGTTAGGATCAGTTCGTAGACAGATTTCGTTCAACCTTACTTGTCAGTTTATCATTGATGTTCATGTCTTGATCTCACTCGACCAGTTTTTCTATCGATAATTCTTTTAAAAACCAACTCAACAAGTGCTGGATGCATTAGCATGTGTCCTATCAATCTATCCCTTCTTCTGAAAAAATGTCACCAATTCGTTCTCTTCCCACCAACATAGTTCAGTATCTTTTCATATGCGCCCCCGATATACCATCTCATCTTCAACATTATTATCTAACATAAATTTTCAGAGATTCTCTTTCATTCTTCACCAGGTAATGTCTACGTTTCACTTTAGAGATACTATGCTATGCTGCATCAGTCCGGCTCCATGGCTAAATGTTTAGCGTGCGGGCTTTTGGTCGCAGGGGTCACGGGTTCGATTCCAGCCAGGGTCGGGAATTTTAACTATAATTGGTTAATTTCGCGGACACGGGGGCTGGGTGTATGTGTTGTGTTCATCATCATTTCATCCTCATCACGACGCGCAGGTCACCTTCGGGAGTCAAATCAAAAGGCCTGCACCTTGCGAGCCGGACATGTCTTCGGACACTCCCGGCACTAAAAGCCACACGCCATTTCATTTAATTTCTGGTCCATCACAAATTCTCAGCAACATTATTTTATTATGTATAAGTATTAGGTGAGTGTTATATTTTATTTTATGGCACAGTGTATACCATACTGATCATTCTTAGGTATAGATCTCTTAGTTCAGCTTTGCAGAATCATAGAGAGTAGCTCTAATTGACAGGATTCACTGTTCGCCAGTCAACATTACAATCACAACAAGGAGAGGGCCATATTTTCATCTTGCATGAGTGTTCTTCTCACACCGTGCGGTTCGTTCTGATCCGATTTAATTTGGTCCAAATCCCTCGAGGTTAATGGAATCCCGGTGTGCTTTATCCGGTGCGAGCCATTTAAGAACAGTGAGAGGAACACAAACTTTCTCCATTCATATGACTACCTTTCAATAGGCTGAATTTAGTGGCTACTGGATTCCCTACATTAATAACAATAATACAGTAACAGACGGGAGTCCCAAACTAAGTGTACTAAAGTAATTGATCGATATTTGCATGAATGGGCACTTAATATAGAATTAAATCAGCAAGAAGTTCAAACTTGAGTATGGTGTATGTAAAATTTTAGCCGTATGAGAATTGTAGAGACAATTGAAGTAACAAATGAAATATCTTCGCATCGAACTATGGATTGTATCCAGACCTAATTCGTATATTGAGCATTTTGGAGATCAGATGAAAATAGTTTTGTCTACAAGCATATAGGTCTACAGTAGTATAATACAGGGATTCGGCGGCCTCCTCCTCCTCTCGCGGGAAATTTGAATTCTGGCGGGAAATTTGAATTTTGGCGGGAGATTCGAATTTTGGCGCGAGATTTGAATTTGTAAACAAAGCCACGTGCGTTTTGACAGCTGTCATCGACAACAACGCATCGCTAACCATACTGCTGCCATCTTGACGGGCCTAAACCTCAGTAGTGTCAACTTAACCTAACTAGCGTGAGGTAAACAAAGCCACGTGTTTTTTGACAGCCACGTGCTTTTTGACAGACAACAACGCATCGCTAACCTCAGTACTGCCATCTTGACGGGCCTAAACCTCAGTAGTGCCAACTTAACCTAACTAGTGCGAGGTAAACAAAGCCACGTGCTTTTTGACAGAGATAAACAAATCCACGTGCTTTTTTGACAGCTGTCATCCGCCATCTTTAATCCAGAGAGCACCGTGCTGCCCTCTTTAGCTACTTACCTTTGAAATGTGGTACGTCACAGCTGTCATCCGCCATCTTGCATCCGAAACCTCAGTGCTGCACTCTTTAGCTAGATACCTTTGAAATGTAGTGGTGGCAAATTCTTTATGCTCTTGTTTGGAAACAAAGCCACGTGCAGCTGTCATCCGCCATCTTTAATCCATAGAGCACTGTGCTGCCCTCTTTAGCTACTTACCTTTGAAATGTGGTACGTCACAGCTGTCATCCACCATCTTGCATCGCAAACCTCAGTGCTGCACTCTTTAGCTGAAATGTAGTGGCGGCAAATTCCACGTGCTCTTGTTTGGAAACAAAGCCACGTGCAGCTGTCAACCGCCATCTTTAATCCAGAGAGCACTGTGCTGCCCTCTTTAGCTACTTACCTTTGAAATGTGGTACGTCACAGCTGTCATCCGCCATCTTGCATCGCAAACCTCAGTGCTGCACTCTTTAGCTAGATACCTTTGAAATGTAGTGGCGGCAATTTGAAAAATTCTTTATGCTCGTGTTTGGAAACAAACCTATGCGCTTTTTTGTCAGCTATCATCCGCCATCTTTAATCTAGAGAGCACCGTGCTGCCCTCTATGTGGTGGTGGTAAATTCTACACGCTCTTGTTTGGAAACAAACCCATGTGCTTTTCTGACAGCTGTCAACCGCTAGAGAGCACCGTGCTGCCCTCTTTACGCCGGTGGGAAATTCGACGTGCTTTTTGACAGCTGTCATCCGCAAGAGAGCACCGTGCTGCCATCTTTAGCTAGATACCTTTGAAATGTGATGGCGGCAAATTCCACGTGCTCTTGTTTAGTAAACAAAGCCACGTGCTTTTTTTGACAGCTATCATCCGCCATCTTTAATCAATAGAGCACAGTGCTGCTATCATGCGGGTAATTTCGTCAGCTGTCATCCACCATCTTTAATCTACAGAGCGCCGTGCTGCTCTCTGTAGTAGCGGGCAATTTGAAAAGTTCTGTTACTTGTCATCCGTCATCTTTAATCAACAAAGCTTCGTACTGCTATCTTTAACTACATACATTTAACATATGGTGGCGGATAATTTGAAAATAAAAAACCTTCCGTTAGCTATCATCCGCCATCTTTATTCAACAGAGCATCGTGCTGCTATCTCTAGCTACATACATTTAACATGTGGTGACGGTAATTTGAAATTCTATCTAGATGCCATCTTTAATCAACAGAGCACCGTGCTGCTATCCCTTTGAATTGTGGTGACGGATAATTTGAAATTCCGTTAGCTATCATCATTAAACATTAGTGCATTCGCTAACCTAACCTCTCATCTACTACCTTGAAGGAGATTATACGACACCTCCTCTACCTCCTGCTCCTCCTCCTCCTCCCCCTACCACCTCCGCCTCCTCATCCTCCTTCTCTGTCAAGACATAACTTTATCGAACACGCATCGCGAAGGCAAGAGTGTGCAGCGATATGCATGTTTAGACTTGCGGATTACGAAAGAAACATAACAAGACTTGAAACGAACACTGCAATCGATGTCCTTAACCTTAACATGTGATCAGAACATTGATTGATGTGTTCAGAACACTACATAAGTAGAATCGAACGCTGTACAACATGTTAGGGGATACATTTGTTCTAAGAAAATTAGATTGCAAAATAACAAGACTAGAATCGAACACTACACTCGATACAACATGTGATCAGAACATTGATCGATGTGTTCAGATCACTAAACAAGTAGAACCGAACACTGTACAACATGCCAGGGGATACCTTTGTTCTAAGAAAATTAGATTGAAACATAACAAGACTAGAACCGAACACTGTACAACATGTTAGGGGATACCTTTGTTCTAAGAAGATCAGATTGAAACATAACAAGACTAGAATCGAACACTGCACTCGATGTCGTTAACCTTAACATGTGATCCGATACAACATGTTAGGGGATACCTTTGTTCTAAGAAAATTAGATTGAAACATAGCAAGACTAGAATCGAACACTGTAAGAACATTGTTTGGTGTGTTCAGAGCAAAAGTACAACTTCAATGATTTACCTAGTGTAAAAATCAAAAACACACACTGTGCACATATCGCATAGCTATCTCGCCTATCACTTGCCTAGTATGAAAATCAAAAACACACTGTGCACATATCGCATAGCTAACTCGGCAACACTTCAAATGATTTGCTTAGTACGAAAATAAAACAATCTATACCGCGTAACTAAGTCGTTCATCACACTGCTAAGACGCTTAGTAATTGCAAATTCACTGATATATGTCATACGAAAATCAAGAAAGCACACTGCGTAGCCAACTCGCTCGGGTCACTCGCTTAGTAATTGCAACACGACTAGAACACTGATGCACGTTACTCTTTTTTTCTCGAAACACACACACACACACACGGATAAGAATGTTCCGAGATACTACATACTTACATGTTTTTTTTAAAAAAATAGGGGGATGAAAGATCATAAATTATATGTACACATGTTGTCTCCTCCAAGTTGTAAGACGAAATAGACGCAGTACTGCGAGTTTCCGCTCTAGCTGGCGAACGGAAGTAGCATGATATCTCAGCAAAAAAATACGCGTGAGCTTGCATACACGTAAGTCAGACACAATGATGTATACCGCGATTCAAATCCTGGCAACTGATGCCGTCAGGAAGGGCATCCGGCGAGCATCTAGCTGTAGATCCCCGATTCTCATGTTAAAAAGAGCATCTAGTTGTAAAACAGATTCTTAATCCTAGTTCTTTGACGGCAGGAAGGGCAACCGTTCGAAAACAATAGTGTATGATGTAAGAGGCTAGATACTGCCAGTTTTGCATCAGGAAGGGCAACTAGTCTTAAAACAAATTATTCTGATTTAAAATCTTAGTTTGCGTCAGGAAGGGCATCCGGCTGTAAAACAATAGTTCGTGATACAGCGATTTAAAATCTAAGAAGAGCATCTAGCTGTAAATCCTCGATTCTCGTGTTAAAAAGAGCATCTAGTTGTAAAACAGATTCTTAATCCGAGTTCTTTGACGTCAGGAAGGGCAACCGGTCGAAAACAATAGTGTATGATGTAAGAGGTTAGATACTGCCAGTTTTGCGTCAGGAAGGGCAACCAGTCTTAAAACAAAACAGATTCTTAATCCTAGTTCTTGGACGTCAGGAAGGGCAACCGGTCGAAAACAATAGTGTATGATGTAAGAGGCTAGATACTGCCAGTTTTGTGTCAGGAAGGGTAACTAGTCTTAAAACAAATTCTTGCGATTTAAAATCTTAGTTTTGCGTCAGGAAGGGCATCCGGCTGTAAAATAATAGTTCGTGATACAGCGATTTAAAATCTAAGAAAAGCATCTAGCAGTAGATCCCCGATTCTCGTGTTAAAAAGAGCATCTAGTTGTAAAACAGATTCTTAATCCGAGTTCTTTGACGTCAGGAAGGGCAACCGGTCGAAAACAATAGTGTATGATGTAAGAGGCTAGATACTGCCAGTTTTGCGTCAGGAAGGGCAACTAGTCTTAAAACAAATTCTTGCAATTAAAAATCTTAGTTTTGCATCAGGAAGGGCATCCGGCTGTAAAACAATAGTTCGTGATACAGCGATTTAAAATCTATGAAGAGCATCTAGCTGTAAATCCCCGATTCTCGTGTTAAAAAGAGCATCTAGTTGTAAAACAGATTCTTAATCCGAGTTCTTTGACGTCAGGAAAGGCAACCGGTCGAAAACAATAGTGTATGATGTATGAGGTTAGATACTGCCAGTTTTGCGTCAGGAAGGGCAACTAGTCTTAAAACAAAACAGATTCTTAATCCTAGTTCTTTGACGTCAGGAAGGGCAACCGGTCGAAAACAATAGTGTATGATGTAAGAGGCTAGATACTGCCATTTTTCGTCAGGAAGGCAACTAGTCTTAAAACAAATTCTTGCGATTTAAAAATCTTAGTTTTGCGTCAGGAAGGGCATCCAGCTGTAAAACAATAGTTCGTGATACAGCGATTTAAAATCTAAGAAGAGCATCTAGCTGTAAATCCCCCATTCTCGTGTTAAAAAGAGCATCTAGTTGTAAAACAGATTCTTAATCTGAGTTCTTTGACGTCAGGAAGGGCAACCAGTCGAAAACAATACTGTATGATGTAAGAGGTTAGATACTGCTATTTAAAATCCTAGGAGAGCATCCATTTGTAAGACAGATTCTTGTGATTTAATATCTCGCGTCAGGAAGGGCAACCGGTCGAAAACAATAGTGTATGATGTAAGAGGCTAGATACTGCTTTTTTAAAATCCTAGAAGGGCATCCTGTTGTAAAACGGATTCTTGTGATTTAAGATCTCGCGTCAGGAAGGGCAACCGGTCGTAAAACGAATTCTTGCGATTTAAACTCATGCGTCAGGAGGAGGCACTCGGCTTTAAAACATATTTTTAATCCCGGCCCTGCTACGTTAGGAACCACATCTAGCTGTAAAAACACGAGCTTCAAACATTTACAGTTTTAAGCTTTAGGAACGGGTTATGGGTTACATTTTTTGTTCTACTGCATAGAACACTATCTTTGTAGTTGTATCGGCGTAGTCATTCAGAGCGAGGTATGGAATGCATGTGTTGGCTGAAATTGTACACTCGGCTTCCGGCTGTAGTAACCTTGAACGAAGACACTCCATGCTGATGAGCGACTTGTAACTCACGTAGCCCGTGTAAGCTCCTAACATAAATTATCATGATTGCACGGAGAGGTTAAAACACACAGTGCCAGCATATAGCCCCCTCCTATCGAAAGAGCCTGCACGGCGCCGGCATGTAGGCTACTCCTGTTGAAGGAGCCTGTACAAGGTTTAACACCCCTCCATCAACAGCCCTTACTTAACGCTAGCTTTTTTTTGCGCACCTGCCTCTTAGATCATACACCATAGTTTTACGACCGGTTACCCTTCCTGACTAGGATTTTAAATCGCAGTATACGCGATAAATTTGTTGTAGCGGGCTTTATAACTAGATGTCCCGGTACCGGCACATAGCCTACTCCTACCGAAGAAGCCTGCACACAGCTTATTGCCTCCATCCGACAAATGAATCACCCTCAACGTCTTGTACTCAAAATCATTTTCGAAGGAGTCTGCACAAGGTTTAACGCCCCCATCAACAGCCCTTACTTAATGCTGGCTTTTTTTGCACACCCGCCTCTTAGATCATACACCATAGTTTTACGACCGGTTACCCTTCCTGACTAGGATTTTAAATCGCAGTATACGTGATAAATTTGTTGTAGCGGGTTTTATAACTAGATGTCCTGGTACCGGCACATAGCCTACTCCTACCGAAGAAGCCTGCACAAGGCTTATTGCCTCTATCCGACAGATGAATCACCATCAACGTCTTGTACTCAAAATCATTTTCGAAGGAGTCTGCACAAGGTTTAACGCCCCCTATCAACGGCCCTTACTTAATGCTGGCTTTTTTGCACACCCCGCCTCTTAGATCATACACCATAGTTTTACGACCGGTTACCCTTCCTGACTAGGATTTTAAATCGCAGGATACGTGATAAATTTGTTATAGCGGGTTTTATAACTAGATATCCTGGTACCGACACATAGCCTACTCCTACCGAAGAAGCCTACACAAGGCTTATTGCCTCCATCCGAGAGATGAATCACCATCAACGTCTTGTACTCAAAATCATTTTCGAAGGAGTCTGCACAAGGTTTAACGCCCCCCACTATCAACAGCCCTTACTTAGTGCTAGCCTTTTTGCACACCCCGCCTCTTAGATCATACACCATAGTTTTACGACCGGTTACCCTTCCTGACTAGGATTTTAAATCACAGTATACGCGATAAATTTGTTGTAGCGGGTTTTATAACTAGATGTACTGGTACCGGCACATAGCCTACTCCTACCGAAGAAGCCTGCACAAAGCTTATTGCCTCCATCCGACAGATGAATCACCATCAACGTCTTGTACTCAAAATCATTTTCGACCCTGTTGAAGGAGCCTGTACAAGGTTTAACACCCGCCATCAACAGCCCTTACTTAATGCTGGCTTTTTTGCACGCCCTCGAAACTACCTTCAAATATACTACCGTAGGGAGAGGGTAAAACCCAGTGCCGGCACATAGCCTACTCCTACCGAAGAAGCCTGCACACAGCTTAACGCCTCCATCCGACAAATGAATCACCATCAACACTCTTGTACTCACAATCATTTTCGAAGGAGTCTGCGTAAGGTTTAACGTCCCCATCAACAGCCCTTACTTAATGCTGGCTTTTTGCACACCCCGCCTCTTAGATCATACACCATTGTTTTAAGACCGGTTACCCTTCCTGACTAGGATTTTAAATCGCAGTATACGTGATAAATCAGTTGTAGCGGGTTTTATAACTAGATATCACAGTGCCGGCACATAGCCTACTCCTACCGAAGAAGCCTGCACAGGGCTTATTGTCTCCATCCGACAGATGAATCACCATCAACGTCTTGTACTCAAAATCATTTTCGAAGGAGTCTGCACAAGGTTTAACGCCCCCCCCCCCCTATCAACAGCCCTTACTTAATGCTGGCTTTTTTACACACCCCGCCTCTTAGATCATACACCATAGTTTTACGACCAGTTACCCTTCCTGACTAGGAGTTTAAATCGCTGTATACGTGATAAATTTGTTGTAGCGGGTTTTATAACTAGATGTCCCGGTACCGGCACATAGCCTACTCCTACCGAAGAAGCCTGCACACAGCTTAACGCCTCCATCCGACAAATAAATCACCCTCAACACTCTTCAATCATTCCCGCTACTTCGGGAGATAGCAGGTTCGAGCTCCTACTGGCGGAAGCCGTAAAAAAATAGCAAATGCTAGGCGAGGGACCTGCGCGATCGTCATAACATGATCTAGCCGGATGCCCTTCCTAACGGCATAAGTTGCAAGGATATGAATCGCGGTATCCATCATTGTGTCTGACTTACGTGTATGCAAGCTCACGCGTATTTTTTTGCTGAGATATCATGCTACTTCCGTTCGCCAGCTAGAGCGGAAACTCGCAGTACTGCGTCTATTTCGTCTTACAACTTGGAGGAGACAACATGTGTACATATAATTTATGATCTTTCATCCCCCTATTTTTTTTAAAAAAACATGTAAGTATGTAGTATCTCGGAACATTCTTATCCGTGTGTGTGTGTGTGTGTTTCGAGAAAAAAAAGAGTAACGTGTATCAGTGTTCTAGTCGTGTTGCAATTACTAAGCGAGTGACCCGAGCGAGTTGGCTACGCAGTGTGCTTTCTTGATTTTCGTATGACATATATCAGTGTATTTGCAATTACTAAGCGTCTTAGCAGTGTGATGAACGAGTTAGCTACGCGGTATAGATTTTTTTATTTTCGTACTAAGCAAATCATTTGAAGTGTTGCCGAGTTAGCTATGCGATATGTGCACAGTGTGTTTTTGATTTTCATACTAGGCAAGTGATAGGCGAGATAGCTATGCGATATGTGCACAGTGTGTGTTTTTGATTTTTACACTAGGTAAATCATTGAAGTTGTACTTTTGCTCTGAACACACCAAACAATGTTCTTACAGTGTTCGATTCTAGTCTTGCTATGTTTCAATCTAATTTTCTTAGAACAAAGGTATCCCCTAACATGTTGTATCGGATCACATGTTAAGGTTAACGACATCGAGTGCAGTGTTCGATTCTAGTCTTGTTATGTTTCAATCTGATCTTCTTAGAACAAAGGTATCCCCTAACATGTTGTACAGTGTTCGGTTCTACTTGTTTAGTGATCTGAACACATCAATCAATGTTCTGATCACATGTTGTATCGAGTGCAGTGTTCAATTCTAGTCTTGTTATGTTTCAATCTGATCTTCTTAGAACAAAGGTATCCCCTAACATGTTGTACAGTGTTCGGTTCTAGTCTTGTTATGTTTCAATCTAATTTTCTTAGAACAAAGGTATCCCCTGGCATGTTGTACAGTGTTCGGTTCTACTTGTTTAGTGATCTGAACACATCGATCAATGTTCTGATCACATGTTGTATCGAGTGTAGTGTTCGATTCTAGTCTTGTTATTTTGCAATCTAATTTTCTTAGAACAAATGTATCCCCTAACATGTTGTACAGCGTTCGATTCTACTTATGTAGTGTTCTGAACACATCAATCAATGTTCTGATCACATGTTAAGGTTAAGGACATCGAGTGCAGTGTTCGTTTCAAGTCTTGTTATGTTTCTTTCGTAATCCGCAAGTCTAAACATGCATATCGCTGCACACTCTTGCCTTCGCGATGCGTGTTCGATAAAGTTATGTCTTGACAGAGAAGGAGGAGGAGGAGGCGGAGGTGGTAGGGGGAGGAGGAGGAGGAGCAGGAGGTAGAGGAGGTGTCGTATAATCTCCTTCAAGATAGTGGATGAGAGGTTAGGTTAGCGAATGCACTAATGTTTAATGATGATAGCTAACGGAATTTCAAATTATCCGTCACCACAATTCAAAGGGATAGCAGCACGGTGCTCTGTTGATTAAAGATGGCATCTAGATAGAATTTCAAATTACCGTCACCACATGTTAAATGTATGTAGCTAGAGATAGCAGCACGATGCTCTGTTGAATAAAGATGGCGGATGATAGCTAACGGAAGGTTTTTTATTTTCAAATTATCCGCCACCATATGTTAAATGTATGTAGCTAAAGATAGCAGTACGAAGCTTTGTTGATTAAAGATGACGGATGACAAGTAACAGAACTTTTCAAATTGCCCGCTACTACAGAGAGCAGCACGGCGCTCTGTAGATTAAAGATGGTGGATGACAGCTGACGAAATTACCCGCATGATAGCAGCACTGTGCTCTATTGATTAAAGATGGCGGATGATAGCTGTCAAAAAAAGCACGTGGCTTTGTTTACTAAACAAGAGCACGTGGAATTTGCCGCCATCACATTTCAAAGGTATCTAGCTAAAGATGGCAGCACGGTGCTCTCTTGCGGATGACAGCTGTCAAAAAGCACGTCGAATTTCCCACCGGCGTAAAGAGGGCAGCACGGTGCTCTCTAGCGGTTGACAGCTGTCAGAAAAGCACATGGGTTTGTTTCCAAACAAGAGCGTGTAGAATTTACCACCACCACATAGAGGGCAGCACGGTGCTCTCTAGATTAAAGATGGCGGATGATAGCTGACAAAAAAGCGCATAGGTTTGTTTCCAAACACGAGCATAAAGAATTTTTCAAATTGCCGCCACTACATTTCAAAGGTATCTAGCTAAAGAGTGCAGCACTGAGGTTTGCGATGCAAGATGGCGGATGACAGCTGTGACGTACCACATTTCAAAGGTAAGTAGCTAAAGAGGGCAGCACAGTGCTCTCTGGATTAAAGATGGCGGTTGACAGCTGCACGTGGCTTTGTTTCCAAACAAGGGCACGTGGAATTTGCCGCCACTACATTTCAGCTAAAGAGTGCAGCACTGAGGTTTGCGATGCAAGATGGTGGATGACAGCTGTGACGTACCACATTTCAAAGGTAAGTAGCTAAAGAGGGCAGCACGGTGCTCTATGGATTAAAGATGGCGGATGACAGCTGCACGTGGCTTTGTTTCCAAACAAGAGCATAAAGAATTTGCCACCACTACATTTCAAAGGTATCTAGCTAAAGAGTGCAGCACTGAGGTTTCGGATGCAAGATGGCGGATGACAGCTGTGACGTACCACATTTCAAAGGTAAGTAGCTAAAGAGGGCAGCACGGTGCTCTCTGGATTAAAGATGGCGGATGACAGCTGTCAAAAAAGCACGTGGATTTGTTTATCTCTGTCAAAAAGCACGTGGCTTTGTTTACCTCGCACTAGTTAGGTTAAGTTGGCACTACTGAGGTTTAGGCCCGTCAAGATGGCAGTACTGAGGTTAGCGATGCGTTGTTGTCTGTCAAAAAGCACGTGGCTGTCAAAAAACACGTGGCTTTGTTTACCTCACGCTAGTTAGGTTAAGTTGACACTACTGAGGTTTAGGCCCGTCAAGATGGCAGCAGTGAGGTTAGCGATGCGTTGTTGTCGATGACAGCTGTCAAAACGCACGTGGCTTTGATTACAAATTCAAATCTCGCGCCAAAATTCAAATCTCCCGCCAAAATTCAAATTTCCCGTCAGAATTCAAATTTCCCGCGGGAGGAGGAGGAGGCCGCCGAATCTCTGTATTATACTACTGTCTACGTCAACATAACCATCGGAAAATTTTGCCAGTTTCATTCTTAAACAGATTACAGGCTCTTGCTGTATGCTGTTCTGAATTAAAGGTAGTTAAGGAGGAGAAACACTGTTGTAAAGTAATATTATTGACTTTACGCACCACTAACCACTTTTACGGTTTTCGGGGTCGTCGAGGTACCGGAATTTCATTCCGCAGGAGTTCTTTAACATTTCAGTAAATGAAATGACACGGGGCTGACGTACTTAAGCACCTTCAAATACCACCGGATTGAGCCAGGATCGAACCTGCTAACTTGGTATCAGAAAGCCAGCGCTTTAACCCTCTAAACTACTCAGACCTTCGCGATATTATATGAGCTAAAGTAGTATCTTAGTGCACAGTGGGCTACTGTAACGTTACTATAATTCAATTCACTTTTCCTCGAAAATTAATGCATCGTGAGAGTAGTTTGACCGGTGAATTTGTAAAATACATGTAAAAGCGAATTAAATTTGCCAACACTATAATTATAAGTGGTGAAGATGGCATTTATCACTTCAGTAAATGAATTAGTTTCACAAGATGTGAAATATGTGATAAAATTACTGAAATGTAATGCAATTTTTGTTCAATTTTCTAGTTTAGCAACTGATTCAGAAAACATAATTCATGGTATTCATCAAGTAAAAAATCACCAAAGCTGTTATCGCATTGAAAGGGTGTCAGAGTTCAAATAACTTTTTTTTTTTGCTATTGGCTTTACGTCGCACCGACACAGATAGATCTTATGGCGACGATGGAGCAGGAAAGGCCTAGGAGTCGGAAGGAAGCGGCCGTGGCCTTAATTAAGGTACAGCCCCATCATTTGCCTGGTGTGAAAATGGGAAACCACGAAAAACCATCTTCAGGGCTGCCGACAGTGGGATTCGAACCTACTATCTCCCGAATAAGATAATGCTGGGGAACATGGAGCGGCAACAACACGTTCAACTTAAGGGCTAACAACATTCCACAGCCACTTATACGGAAAATATATCCGATGTGATTGAGTAGTGACTTAAGAATTTCAATTGTTTGCAACTAAAAATGGATGAACTGTGGACATGTGTTAATGATGTATTCCTCAGTGCTCATATGAGTAGCATGTGAGGTGTGGACATATATCATTTTGTTTACTGAACACATTTAGGTTATATAGAGGTGAAGTGTAATCATTTCTTCCGTACCACGTCAAAAATCACATGTTATTAAAGCAGATAACGCCTCACGGTGTTCAGATATCGTTGACAGCATTAGTGGAAGTTTAATTTCAATAATTTGCAATAACTTTCAAATCTTGATATCAATTAGATTGGGGTGGACGATATGTTGCTTTTATAACAAATCTATCTCTCATGCTTTCTCTCCCCATACGGAAATAACTGTTTATAGAACTCAAATTTGTCTTTAGTGTGGGTATACCTCGTCTGGTCCCACGGTGTAGGGGCTCGATTCCCAGCCGGGTCATGCGTTTTTAATTGTAAATGATTAATATCCCTGGTCTGGGGACTGGGTGTTTGTGTCGTCCTTAACATTCCTTTCCTCACATTCAACACTTTACACTTACGAATTACAATTACAAGTAGATGCAAGTAGTGGCCCCGAGGATGGCAGCTAAACGTTACGCTACGGAGGTGTACAGCACCAGGTTAATCCCCGGGGGAAAAGGTGGCAAAGCACAGGGGAGCCACTCTACCCCACTTAGTGCCGAGTTTACGAATAGTGAAAGCCTTTACTTTCCACTCTGCCAAGGGCCTGCATGGCTTGTACAGGGATGGATGAGAGAAATGTTGGTGCACAGGAGTACGAATCATGGCTGTGGGAAGATTTGAAAGTTACTGTTCCGGCAGTCCATTCGCCATACGCCAACAATGCACATGCGAATGGAGGTGAATTTTGTGTGTGCCGCTGGCTGTTCAGTTTAACATTAACAAATATTAGATTTCACCAACCATGTGGTGTAATGGAGCGTGCCTGTCACTTATCCAGAGGTCCGGGGTTCCGTTCTCAGTCACTCGAAGGATTTTTTTTTCTTTTGCTAGTTGCTTAACGTCGCACCGGCACAGATTGGTCTTATGGCGACGATGGGACAGGAAAGGGTTAGGAGTGGGAAGGAAGCGGCCGTGGCCTTAATTAAGGTACAGCCCCAGCATTTGCCTGGTGTGAAAATGGGAAACCACGGAAAACCATTTTCAGGGCTGCCGAGAGTGGGGTTTGAACTTTCTATCTCCCCGATACTGGATACTGGCCGCACTTAAGCGACTGCAGCTATCGAGCTTGGTCGAAGGATTTCAACTCAGGACTGTGAGTCACAACGAAGTTAAACCACCCTCGTGAGATCAACTGAGCAGCTGCCTCATATGGGTGTTAACGGAGCTGGTCACGAAATCTAAGCACCATGGCTAAGGATGTCGAAACGCTGACCACGTGCACTCTAAAATATGCAGGCAATCAGGCTGGACAGAAGTCGTCTTGGAAGGCTAAGTCCTTAATTGTCTGTGTGTGTGCCACATGTTTGATTTTTGGCTTTGAAAAAGATATATCAGAATAAAATTCAAACCAATTCCAGAATTAATTCAACCGGCTTCCCTAAACATTTTATTCGTAATTATTGTTATAGATTTTACGTCTCACCGACTAAAACAGGTCTATGGCAACAATGCGACAAGAAATACCTAGGACTGGGAAGGAAAAGACCATGGCCTTTATTATGCACAGCCCCAGTATTTGCCTAATTTGAAAATGGGAAACCAACGAAAATCCCCTTCAAGGCTGCAATAGTGCAAGCTCACAGCTGCGTGACGGAACCACGCATCCAATTCACTCAATACTATATATTTTCATTGTTTTACAATTAACCTACTTGGAAAATTTTCTGCCCTGTGAATATGGTCATCCTCGCCAAATGACCCGTCTATTGTACGTTTCTACGTGATATCTGCGTAATGGACATTTGCACGTTGAGGAATTAACATACCACTTCCAAAATCACTTCGTTTGGGTCTCCCGTCTATTACTATTATTTTTAATGTGGGGAAATCCAGTAGCCACTAAATTCAGCTTAATGAAAGATAGTCATATGAATGGGGACAGTTTGTGTTCCCTTCAATGTTCTTAGATCGCTTACACCGGATAAAACACGCCCAGATTCTATTAACCTCGTATATTGTGCTGAGTTCTATCTCTGATATGCCGTTGATTGTCAGGGGTTCAAACCTGATTTCTTTGTAAATGATTTCCATAATAATCTTTCGAGTCAATAATTTTGGGGGTTTTGTGTGTATTTTTGTGTACGCGTTGCTTTACTTGGGCCTACTGATTAGTTCAGATCTCACTCTGATGTTTTGTTTCAGTGTTATAATTCGTTGATACCACAATAAATGGAAGTACATTCAAGTGTTTGTGATTTATTTGATTACCGAGGTAGCAGTTATTAAACCTGTTGTGTTGACAATCGTGGTACAGGGGTACTTATTCAAACCCAATAATTAGTTGCAATCTTCAGGTAAATATGACTCACAAATGGAAAGACGCTTCAAATGGTATTAGTAAATATTTTTCAAGTAAATGTCCATCAGTCGGGGCTAGTGTCGTTTGCAGTATATGTGTGTTTTATTAAGTGTACAGTCAGTCAGAGTTAGCTACTGATGGCAGTGTTAGAATCTAGGATTCGTTACAGGATGTTAATTTCCCATTTTATTTTATTTTATTTTACTTTGATTCTGTTATTACTGTTTATTTTGTTTTGCTTAGACATAATAAACGATAGTAGAGTGCACTACGTGCAGTGATTTTCCAGAAAATTCGGCAGAATGACGCACTGAAACATATTTATAGAGTAAATTTTACCAGAGAGTGCACAAATAATAGGGCGGAACGCTGTTATTTTTATGAAGCAGACAGCGAAATTATTGGCAGTTTGGAACCCTAGCAGTTTAAATAGACCGAAAACCAGTATATTTCCCTGCTGGAAATTTTTAACTCTGAATAGAATGTAAATACTTATGCATTTGATTCATTTAGTTTTTATTCACTTCTGTTAATATTATTTGTTTAATTTTGTATTTATTCTCAAAATAGTCAAAATAAGTAGGACTACAACTCGAGCTCAATATTATCCCAGATAAATTCTGAAATTCTCTTTATATTACCGCAAAAATTGTCCCATTTTTGACATATCAAGACCTCTGAATTACTAAAACAACTTGACATAGAAATCTGCAGTTTACACCAACTTGTGGAGTAAACATCATTCCTGAAGTTGGTAGTATTATCATAAGAAACATAGATACTTAGAGTTTAATGCTTTGTTTGCAATTAAAGACGTGGTTTTGTTAATTGCTATATTCAGTTACTTCGATTTCACTTAAGTAAAAAATAAAATTTAATAAAGTAGGAATTAATAGAAAATAGGTAATAATTGAGGAAAGCCGTATAAGACAAATATGTAAATACCAAGTGAATGTATTTGAAGATAAAATGCCCCTCAATAAATTGTGATTGTATGAGGTATATAAGAAGGCGGTAACAGAGGAGGAATTTAGGTGCAGCGATTCTTAGATAAACAGATAAGAAGATGACTTATGGTGTTTTTACTTAAGCCTAAAGAGGCAAGGCAGAGGCAAGAAATTAATGCGAAAAACAGATGTAGCGAAAGATCTTAGAGTTCGACGCTAATAAAGAACTAATATCTAGAGGTCCCATGAAGAAAAAAAAGAATAGAAATACAGTAAAAATTATAACAAATGCCAGAAAACATCTTAGGTCTGAAATAATGGGCTACACCCCGCGGTACTGTACAAATGTTCACAACGCCTCTTACAAGGGAACATCCACAATGGTGAAGTCTCCGATCGCGATGAAACTTAGAAAACACATTGAGGTACATGTAAAAACAATGCCAGTATCAATTTTAGGCGCCAACATTCATTAGCTCGTTAACTAAGGGGCCTAAATTTTGCGACATTTCAAGTTCCGCGCGATCAGCGATGAATACCTGCTGGCCAATGCTAAGCCGGCACACACACTTCCCGTCTGGAGACACACCCTCTGCACCGCCTTTTACCCTCCAAGTGGTTCTCCCCGGCACGTTCCCCTCCCTTCTCCTCGCGCTTGCCAGCTGCTTGGCTGTGGAACGAGACCGGCGCTATATTTTGCTTCTTTACGTACTATAATTATTGAAATCCTTTAAATCACGTTCCGTTTCACACATGATGATAATAAATAACCTAAACATATTTACTCATATTTTATGCAAATGTTATATTTTCATTCCTGCTAATTCCGGTGGGTTGTCAATTCGTGGGTACAACCCCGAGTTAAGCACCATCGGGCGTGGACAAACGTGGTATAAGGTACCGCGTCCGACCTAGGCTTAAATTATAATATACGTCTGAAACACCTTGAAGCTGTCGGTAGTGTCATTTAGAGTGATATTGCCCTTAAGGACTCGTCGCAAACGTTTTCATAAATATTTCATAAAATGTAAACTGCCTATACAATGTGGAAATTCCAAGGGAGAGCTATGAGGAAGGCTGATAGCGTACGCAGTGTAGCAACAGGTTCTGTTCGACAGCTAAGCAGACGGCAGCGCGTGGAGAGGGAAACGAGTGGTGCTGAACCGGGCGGGGCGGAGGGGAGGAGGAGCAGAGGTGTGGCACAAAGCAGTGTTCCCGCTAAGCATTGGTCAGGAGGAATTCATCGCTGTTCGCGCGGAACTTGAAATGTCGCAACTTTTAGGCCCCTTAGTTAACGCGCTAATGAATGTTGGCGCCTAAAATTGATGCTGGCATTGTTTTTACATGTACCTCAATGTGTTTGCTAAGTTTCATCGCGATCGGCGACTTCACCATTGTGGATGTTCCCTTGTTAGTGCTATTCGAGGACGACTGTAACCTCCAACAATATTCCGCCAATATCCCGCAGAACGGCCGATTGTCGCCTCTCTTACTTTCTACTAAAATCACGAGTTTACAGCAATAATGACGAAAATGGCAATACGAAATTTCCCTGCTGGCAAGCAGTCAGAGACGTTGCCATGGTAACCTGTAGGTTTGTTGTCGGTCTGTCGGTCACTCAATGCAGAGCATGATACCCGCAGAAAGTAGTAATTTCCTCCGTAATTTGAAGAGTAAGCGATATTATGTACATAACAAAAGTTGTTTATAATGAAGAGACGTTTCACATGCAGTCCACGGATTATACAGAATATCAATTGTATAAGAGAAAATGCAACAAAACTCTCTTGGTTATCGTATAAACTCCCGTCTATTCAAAGATCTGTAAATCATATGCATATCGAAACCTTCCCCGGCATGAGTATACTCTAAATATGACGTTTGGTCGAGATCTATTCAGCCGTTTCACCGTGATGGTGGAACAAACAGACACGAAAAATAAAAACCACTGATACGGTCTTGAATTGACCGGAAACGAATAAATACCAGAACAATTGGCAAAACAAACGAAATTACAGACAGTGGAACCCCTACAACATATAACTATGGCGGTGGAACCAGGACACCTCATAGAAGATTATTCAATGTGGGTATATATGTCCATTGTATACATTTTCCAGACTCCACTCACAAAGTGTGCGTCTATGTACAGGGTCACCTAGTTGAAGAGTATGTGCCACAATTATTTCATACGCCTTTGAGTGTAATAATGTACTCGTAGTGGCCATTTCCTCAGGCTCATATGAAATTCCCAAATTCCCATTTATTGTCCAAGGGGACGAAAATGTTCTAAACGATAGCTAATGTCATGCGTACACAAAACAAAAGGCCGGAGTCAGGGAAAGATGGTATATTAAGCGATCCCCTTTCTGCACACTGTGAACGAGTAGGGAGCTCGCCCACAGAAAAAATACCGCCCCGGATTGCTCTGCTGTTCGCTGTCTCTGCAGTTAAAACTACGATAAGTACTAGAACTTCAGTTGCAGGGTTTGGGATTATCCATGACGGTATCAGGGACAAAGAATGATGGATGGTACTTGAAGTATCACGCTCAAAGCAAATATTGCCAGCCGAGGCATGATAGTGGATAGCTGAATATCGCAGGGTATAGTGTCCCGGTACTCACTCAGTGATAACGAAATTAAAGCATCAGATGGAAGTAACTATCAAACAATAGAAATATTCCCAATAATTTATACAGTAGAGAAGGTAAAGTGCTTGCAACGGGGACCAGTGGACGGCTGCGTCATGATATATTGTTAGTGATTATTATCTAAGCTGAAACCACTCTATCAGCTTTTTATCGTCAGTCATAATGGCAGACTTTATTGATAGGCAAATATTGTCGTGTGTCACAAACTACATTTCGTGCTGTAAGAGGCAGAATTTGGCGTATGTACACTAGAATCAGTATAACATTTCAGACGGTTAATGTTTTCTTTCTACTTGTTTAAATTCGTAGTAACACACTGAAGATTTTTGGCGACGGAAGGATTGAGAAGGTAGGGGTCGTGGACTTAAGACACAGTGAGAAAATGGGAAAATGGAAAACCACGGAAAACAATCTTCAGCTCTGCCGGTGGTGAAATTTGAATCCACTATCTCCCTAATGCAAGATCACAGCTGTGCGACCCTAACCGCACAGCCATTTCGCTCAATAGAGTAATGTTTATGTTCTAGCCATGTATCATACGGTATTCATAGTTACCGATTTAAGTGTCTAATAGGAACGAGTTAATGAAGTTATACTAATTAGTTGACATAAAAATGTCTGGTAATCGTGGGCGTTCGTTAAGTTATACTTTGGGTCATTGAAACCTGATAAAGTATTCCGGTCCTTACAATCAGATGCTCTGCACAATTAAGTTGAACTTTATATTATGAGATATTACAAAGCCATTACCGTAACAGCTGAATATCTCTTTCCCACCTGAATAGGTATATTTTCTGTTAATATTTCTTTAACTGTATTTTCGGAATAAGGACCGTGTTTGGAAAAGTTAAAAATACTTAAAAATATATTTCCAGTATACGTGTGCCCGGGCATGTCTCTTCGTTTGTTTACAATTTTATTTAGATAGCATTTGTGAAGTTAAATATTTCTACGGATGAAATTAATATGAAATTAAGCATGATATGTCGTCATTGTTGTGTCAGTACTGCGAATGAGACAATGGTCTTCCTATCCACTATTTCTCTTAAAACTGGTCACGCTTCCCTGCCACAAATTGATATGCAATCCTTCAGAACAATTTTTGCTAATGTAATTTTCCTATGCTCGTGTGTAAAGGAAAATGAATCTTAAATGCATCATACTCTAGAATTGGGTATATTTGTCATGCAAACATACATTCCTACAGTACGTTACAGTAATATTCATGGTGAAATAATGGAAAGAAAGAACATCGTTACATTTGCTGTTCTGGCATAGCAACAAAGACGTGTCACCCATATTAAAGTAGCCTGTATATAGCATTATGCTATTATGTTACATTATTAATTGCTATATTTTCATAACATAAAGCTTCCTGTAGTACAGAGTTTCAGACCAACAAGGAGATGCAACTGGAAGGAACTTCGTTTTGAATTAATTTTCGGTGTATAATCCATAGCAGTCTATGATACCGTACGTCATAATCGCCGCTCTGGAACACGGTTTTCTTGCCTTTCAATAACTTCTTCATTCATATCCCCAAAATTATCATCCATCCTGTAGGAAAATCCGTGGTTAAAATCTGAAATTTTTGAAGGGTCTGTGTGACTTGATAAAGTTTTATTTATTTCATTAAATAAGAAGCTCTTAGCCTATTTGATCTGGTATCTGGAATAAACTCCGCTTTACAGTTCGACTTTAACATGAATGATAATACGGCTATAAATACTGGCCTTTACACTGGAAGCAGCTGCAACGCTTTTTTATGTTTGTCCCAGTCTACAAATGGAAAGTTTAGATACAAGCCTAGTGGTATACTTACACTTACAATGCAGCCATGGGAGGGCAGGAAAGAGAGAGACTGTGATATGTCATATGACTAGAAGTCAGGAGTAGAATCTGTACCCTGTGTAGCCATCTGTGAAGTTGCGGTAGGATCTTGGATTTGGCCCAGTTTGCAAGTTTTAGCCAGGTCTTCCTAGTATTCCTCCTGAGATGAATTAAATACCAGCATGTAACTCATGCCTCCCATAAGTCCAACCCATCATCCACTTCGTGGGCGGTTGGCAACGGCATGAAGTAGGGGATTGCCTGTACGGGTGATGTACACCGAGGACAGTGTGTGCCCCAGGACTGCTACGGTAGCTATGAAGGCCCTTCAGGAACCCTGAAAAGTGACGGCTAACGAGGCCCTGGTGAAGTCCTCAGTGGCAGATGCAGCGGAGAAGAAGACCTTTGGAACGGCAAATCTGGCAGAAATAGGGGGAAACCGCTGTCTTGTGGTGAAGAGGGATCTTCAAAGACTAAGGGAAACAACCCCTTCAGAAAACGGAGGCTTTGAGACTCAGGTTGCAGCCCCACCACCAAGCTCGAGCGCTGCGGGCTAATAACTTGCACATCTTAAATCCACTTATTAAAGAAAATGATGTGAAACGAAACCGAATGGATGTCTCGATGACGAACTTTGGCCCGAAACGGAAAATACGACCACAATAGAGGCGTTTCACGGATGCCCTATCTTCCAGTGGGAACGAGAGGAATTAAGTCAAGAAGGTCATGTAACACATACTGAATAATAATAATAATAATAATAATAATAATAATAATAATAATAATAATAATAATAATAATAATAATAATAATAATAATAATAATAATACATTAGTGTGCCGTACATAAAATGCATTATTCCTTGATGACCCACATTAGGAAAGATATTAATCTGAGAATGCTAGTGGCTTTACGTCGCACCGACACAGATAGGTCTTATGGCGTCGATGGGATAGGAAAGGCCTAGGAGTTGGAAGGAAGCGGCCGTAGCCTTAATTAAGGTACAGCCCCAGAATTTGTCTGTTGTGAAAATGGGAAACCATGGAAAACCACCTTCAGGGCTGCCGACAGTGGGATTCAAACCCACTATCTCCCGGATGCAAGCTCATAGCCGCGCGCCTCTAACCGCACGGCCAACTCGCCCGGTTAATCGGAGACTAGTCACCGAGTACTCCATGGGACGTGATAGAAGAAACTTGCACCAGTACTCTTGACTCCCTCGTGCTGTTGGTATTCGCTAAAGGCAACGCAACAATTAAGGGCTGGGAAGACTTGGGAGAAAGGAGACGAGCTGCTCGACTAAGTGGTATGTTCAGAGCTGTCAGTGGAGAGATGGCGTGGAATGACATCAGTAGACGAATAAGTTTGAGTGGTGTCTTTACAAGTAGAAAAGATTACAATATGAAGATAAAATTGGAATTCAAGGGGACAAATTGGGACAAATATTCGTTTATAGGAATGGGAGTTAGGGATTCGAATAACTTACCAAGGGAGATGTTCAATAAATTTCCAATTTCTTTGCAATCGTTTAAGAAAAGGCTAGGAAAGCAACAGATAGGGAATCTGCCACCTGGGGGACTGCCCTAAATTCAGATCAGTAATGATTGATTAAATTGTTTTCGCGTGCGTGAACAAAGGGGAAGGAGAGGGAAAATAGATTGACACCAATTCATCACACACGATTTATTTATATTTCCTTATAATTTAAGCAGGCTAACAAGGAATGTACTTTATTCCGTGGTCGCAAATGCAATATCTAGTTAAGAATGTTCAAAATATCAGTAAGCTCTACTAACGGTGGTGATAGAAATATATTACGTGCTAACGACTCAGCATGTAGATACAAGGACGAGAGAAAAATGAGTGTGTGCGAAGTGCCAAGAGCAACATTCTGCGGATGTATTTGGCACACGTTCACCAGATATTCAAAACAAGTCTTTAACCTGCATCTTAAGCAGTGAATGAAAGCTGACGAGTCACAGTGATCCCAAAAGTTCGCGTCAGCAAGATCAAAGGCAAACTCTTTGAGAGTTGTAAAGCGTTCACGACGATAACTCTTCTAGAATGCATATATAATATTGATATATCATGGTAACCAAAACTAGTCATGTTGCTTGAATCCCGGTCTGCGTATAAGCTATACCGTCTCAGAGCAAACTATCCCTCCTCTAAAGTGCTTGACCTTGAAATTCATACCACCTGGAACCACTGGACAAATGCACCACCTGGATGCCTGTATTTTCCCGTGTCTACAAAACATATTATCACACTATCTACATCTGTGCTGTGATGGATAGCAAGATTCATTATAAGCTGCACGATAGATTTTACGAGCTTAGAGAAATCTAAGTTGGTTCCATGTTGGTCGTATAGTTAAGAAACCGTGATAAAAATGGTCAGTATCATAAGAGGAGGTCCGTTCAAAAACTAGTTGTATCAATTTCTTTTAAAATTTGGTTACAGGTAGTAATGCCATATTATTATTATTATTATTATTATTATTATTATTATTATTATTATTATTATTATTATTATTATTATTATTATTATTTACATGGCGTGACTCAGGTTATGAAGCCTGCTATTCCGCCGAACCATGTCTTATAATTTGCATACAGATTAACAATATATTACACACACTATAATACTAAACTGTATACAGTACATAGTTATAAAAACATATTAAAGGAAAGAAAACAAGACATGTATAAATATATCCAGAATAAAGAAAATTGTCCTAATGCATCAATAAAAAAAAATTTAGTAAAACTTAGTGACACACGAAATGAAATAACAAAACAGGGATACAGAATTCATGTATTTACACTCAACTTGATACGTCAAAGTACCGCTCGCAACATTTCTTTACTTAAATACCGCTTCACAAGGGTGTCCTATAGGTCATCGCGCAGCGAATTCCATGTTCGAAATGTAGTGACAATATAATTATTGCAGAGGGTGTATCTGTAATTTGGTATTTTGAGGGTTAGGTTAGCTACAGTTCTGGTCGGGATGTTGTGAATGGTTAAGAGCAACTGGAAATAATCTGTTAGATAAGAGGGTGTCCGCCTGTATATTATTTTGTGGAGTAGAAGCAACGAATGATAGATACGACGCTTGTTAAGTTTAAGCCAATTTTGCTCATGGAATTGCAGGAGTTATATGATGACATATTGGAATATTCATTACACTACTACTACTAGTAAAATGTTTTCATCCCCCCCCCCTAAAGGGGGAGGCGGGCCTCTTAAGCGGTAACGCCGTCTCTTAGGCCGGGAGATTTGTTTCGATGAAAGAGATACTCAAATAAGGTGTGGGGGTTGGCGGTTTTGGCCTATATTAGGAACTCTCCCGTTATTCCCCTTTGTGCAGGAGAATGGAAAACTACGCAAACCAATCTCAGGACAGCCGACGGTTGGGGCCAGCCATGAGATCCAGCCCGTACCCGTCTCCCAAATGTAGAGGCGTAGTGTGGCGGTAGAGCCGTAGCCACCCCTCCTCTGCTCGGTTGGCCGGTCAGAATGAAGAGCTGTTGGACGACGGACCAGCCGTGGCCACTTGGGGGCCGAGACCCACTCTGCATTTGTCATTACGAAGCGGACGCACGTATTCTGAGCTTTCTGAAGTCTATTAGAGTTTGCACCACTTAATCTGCCGTACACTACATCACAGTAGTTGGAGGCATTATTAGCTGTTGAACGAACTGTTTTCTGACCTTGTAAAGAAGTAAACAGTTCATTCTTTTAAGTGAGTAAAGGGAGAAAAGTACTCCTTGGCATATACTGTCCAGTATTCGAGCGTAGGGTTAGGATAGGCAACCCCCGCACATGAGGTATTCTATCCCCGTTATGCATTGTATAAAGGGAGAATGATCAAGGCAAAATCATGCTGGCGTATACGTAAACAACGTTCCTTACGTCAGTGAAATAATGCATGGGATAGGATATCTAAATTAGTAGTAGTGAAAGTGAATTATTAAAGCACATCGAACGTTTGGTTTCAAACGGATAATGTACATGTTATTAAACTACATAAATTAACGTACCTACAGTTCACCCTTCCACCAAAAGAACATGCATAATGGTAAAATATAGCACTATAACTTATTGCTGCGTTTGTAGTTCTTATTAACCGTACTAAAATAAAAGTTTACTGGCAGTGTGGCTCAAACGGTTAAAGCACTGGCTTCCTGGTCCTTACTTGGCAGGCTTAATCCTGGCTCAGTCTGGTGGCATTTTAACTTGCTCAAATACGTCAGATTCCTATCAGTAGACTTACTGACACGTTAAAGAATACATGTGGAACAACATTCTGGCACCTCAGAGTCTCCGAGAACCGTTGTCTATACAGCTGTGCAGTTTCTCCAGCTGATCCGTAAACAAGGTGAATATCAGCTAATGCGGCACATGTAGGCTAAATATTTCCGTTATGTAACCGTATGCAGCCAGTCCCTGCTATGAATGATATGAAAATGTTGCTCATAGGGTGAGTTGGTGCATGCATTTCAGTGGCCTTGGCAGACTGATATGTAATCGCAACACCTGGCTCGGTGAAGAAAGCAACGGGAAACTACCTCACTCCTCATTTCCCTAGTATGCCTCTTGGCCATCTATGACAGCTGATGGCGGAGCTGTTGAGGATCCAACCAGCCTTAGGGCTGACGACTGAACATACATACAATCAATTGGCTTCAGTGATGTTGTTAGCTCTAGATCTGGCTCACGACTGCGGGGAAGGCAACTGCAACTTGACAGCAATGACAGTGGGGCAGGTAGCGTGGAGCCTTTATCCAGTGCCGCATTCACTTGTTAACGCACCATCTCTGAGTGGAACGTCACTCGGATTGCTTGCATAACAGCTGCGTCAGTTCGTGTCCTCATCTGATTGGTATACGAAGAGTGAACAATGTCTTGAGATTAAAACATATTGCATTTAAAATAAAAACAAGTATATATTTTGGAATGAATCAATGGAATGAAGTTATATGTAATAATAATGAGAAGGAGAATTGACTACTCGTAATTAATGCTCTGCCTAGAAAACGCTTATCAACGTGTATAACTATGGATCTCAACGGGTGTATAATGTCCTGAATATGGTGAAACGGATGCTCTAATGCCGGGTTGATTAGCTGGACGGTAGAGCGCTGTCCTTCTGGTCGCAACTTGGCCTCGTGTCGGTATATTTACTGGCACGTAAAAGAACTTCTGCGGTACTATATTCCGGCACCTCAGTCTCTCCGAAAACCGTAAAAATAGTAAGTGGGACGTAAAGCAAATAACATTAATAATTAATAATAAGAACGATAATGGTTTTCGAAGACTCCGAGGTGCCAATATTTTGTCGTACAGGTATCAGTAGGCCTAAGTCTACCGACATAAGACCGGAGTATTTAAGCACTTTTCAGTACAGCCGGACTGAACTGGGTTTCAATCCGCCAAGCTCGGCAGAAAGCTAGTGCTCTTCCGTCTGAGTCACTCAGCCTGCTTTTTGGCAGCTAATAAGTTATGTGGATAAACTCGTTCAATTTCCAGTACTCTAAACGAGATATAAAAGTCAAAAAAGGGAAGATATCAATTTATTCCACATTGACAAGTAACGCGAGGCGTTGGGCAGTTGACTGACAGCTGTTTGTCCAACGTTAAGTCCCAGCATGAGTAGATGAATTGGCAAGCCAAATATTCCATGTAAATCTCTCCTGTCAGTACAAACGGAGTTTTCCATTAAGAATTTGAATGACCATCACAAAAGATTTGGACGGTACAAGAATTTGGCACAATACCTTCATAATATTACAAACGCTGAAAACACGATGGAGAGCCTCCGTGGCTCAGGCGGCAGCGCGCCGGCCTCTCACCGCTGGATACCGTGGTTCAAATCCCGGTCACTCCATGTGAGATTTGTGCTGGACAAAGCGGAGGCGGGACAGGTTTTTCTCCGGGTACTCTGGTTTTCCCTGTCATCTTTCATTCCAGCAACACTCTCCATTCACATTTCATTTCATCTATCAGCCATTTATCATTGCCCCAGAGGAGTGCGACAGGCTTCGGCAGCAGGCACATTTCCTATCCTCGCCGCTGGATGGAGGCTTCATTCATTCCATCCCTGATCCGGTCAAATGACTGGAAACAGGCTGTGGATTTTCATTTCAAAACGCGATGGAACTTTTCAGGAGGAGAAATAGAATGTCATCCTCAGGAAACGAATCGCCTATTTACAAACTGCGGAAGACCGCAGCAGTAGATAGTGGGTCCAAAAACATGATATATTATTATTATTATTATTACTATGGTCCGCCTCTGTGGTGTAGTGGTTAGTGTGATTAGCTGCCAGCCCCGGAGGTCCGCGTTCGATTCCCGGCTCTGCCACAAAATTTGAAAAGTGGTACGAGGGCTGGAACGGGGTCCACTCAGCCCCGGGAGGTCAACTGAGTAGAGAGGGTTCGATTTACTCCTCAGCCATCCTGGAAGTGGTTTTCCGTGGTTTCCCACTTCTCTTCCAGGCAAATGCCGGGATGGTACCTAACTTAAGGCCAGGGCCGCTTCCTTCCCTCTTCCTTGTATATCCCTTCCAGTCTTCCCATCGCCTCACAAGGCACCTGTTCAGCATAGCAGGTGAGGCCGCCTGGGCGAGGTACTGGTCCACCTCCCCAGTTGTATCCCCGACCGAAAGTCTCAAGCTCCAGGACACTGCCCTTGAGGCGGTAGAGGTTTGATCCCTCGCTGAGTCCGAGGGAAAAGCCAACCCTGGAGGTTAAACGGACTACGATACGATTATTATTATTATTATTATTATTATTATTATTATTATTATTCACTTACTAAATTCTGCGTCTTGTTGCTGCAACCATTGACTACTTCCCTCTGAAATTCGTTTCGTATGTGCGTAACCTTGACACCACATGACTTCCGCTAATTCTTTTAGGATCTTCTTACGTGGTTTTCCTCCGTCCTTCGTACCCAGCACTTTGCCTTCAAATATATATATTATATGAATCTTAAATGCATTATGCCGGGCTGAGTGGATCAGACGGCTGAGGAGATGGCCTTCTGACCCCCACTTTGCAGGTTCGATCGTGGCTCAGTCCGATGGTATTTGAAGGTGCTCATATACGTCAGCCTCGTATCGGTAGATTTAGTGGGGCGTAAAAGAACTCCTGCGCGACAAAATTCCGGGACATCGGCGTCTCCGAAAGCTGAAAATGTAGTTAGTAGGACGTAAAGCTAATAACATTAATTTTTAATTATTTAATGCCTTATACTCTAGGAATATGTAAATACCTACTTAATGAAAGTATACATTCCTACAGTGTGGTACAATGAGGTTCATTTTCCTTCACAAACTGGCATAGGAAACGGAACTCAGCGGGCATTGTTCTGATGGTCATATGTGGCTGGGAGGCGTGAACAGCCTCAGGGAAAAGACGGAAACTGTGGGATACGACGTATTGCTCGCGCAGCGACGATCTATTCGCAGCCGAGTCAGGCGCGGATTGGCTAGCCCATCTGCTACCACTACCGTTACGTCACTAGAGGTCTCATCGTGGTGTAGGAAAATGCCTCGTGTGTAACTAGAGTATTCGGTCTCCAGAGATTCCCAGCGGCTTCTCCTCGTCCGAATTATCTGGATGTGCCCCCCCCCCCCCTCCCCCGTATAAAAGACAGGCCGAATGAACTACGGCGGTTCAGTGTAAACTCAGCCATTCAGCGGTTGAGAACAAGCAGTCACGTCGGTAGATGCAGAGTGGGTCACGGCATGTAAGTGTTCACGGCTGGTTCGTGGTCCTGCAGCTCTCCATTCTGACCGGCCAACCGAGCAAAGGAGGGGTGGCCACGGCTCTAACGTGGCTCTACGCCTCTGCATTCGGGAGACGGGACAGGGCTGGACCTCACGGCTGGCCCCAACAGTCGGCTGGCCTGAGAATAGTTTTCCGTGGTCTTCCATTCTCCTGCATCAAGGCGTATAGGCCACGGCCGACAACCCCCTCGCCATCTCCGTGCATCTCCTTCACCGTAACTATTATCCCGGACTGAGAGACGGCGTCACTGTCTAAGAGGTCCGTCTCCCTCTTCAGTGGAGAAATGAAAACATTTGAGTAGTAGTAGTAGTAGTAGTAGTAGTAGTAGTAGTAGTAGTAAGCAGTGCAGCCATCGTGACGCTTGAGTTCTGTGGGGACAGCACCAGGGAGTGATGGCTTCGGGGCACTTGAGTGCTGCGTGTGAACCAGGAGAACCGTGCAGCTGATCGACGTGAGACCGTGAACAGAGAACTGCCGTGCGATCACTGAACCACGAACAGATTTGTGTGAATGTGTTACGCGCGTGTGAACTGTTATTTGTGCTACCCTAGGGTAAAGTGACTGAAATACTAGTGTGACTAAACACTGAGAAAAAAAAAAAAACACTGGGAGAGAGCTAGGTGGGGGGAAGGGTGGGGAGAGAGTATGTGTAATTGTGTACTGTGTGTGATTATTACCAGTGTGATTATTACGCTACCGGTCGTGTATTTATCACCCTACCATCATATTACTATTATCTTCTTCTTCTTCATATTATTATTATTATTATTATTATTATTATTATTATTATTATTATTATTATTATTGATGCTTGTTGTTTTAAGGGGCCTAACATCGAAGGTCATCGGCCCATTATTATTATTATTATTATTATTATTATTATTATTATTATTATTAAGTACAGAGATAATACTACTACAAATAATAATAATAATAATAATAATAATAATAATAATAATAATAATAATAATAATAATAATAATAATAATCGCCGAGTGAGTTGGCCGTGGGGTTAGGGGCGCGCAGCTGTGAGCTTGCAAACTGGAGATAGTGGGTTTGAACCCCACTCTCGGGAGCCCTGAAGATGGTTTTTTTATAGTTTCCCATTTTCACACCAGGCAAATTCTGGGACTGTAGCTTACTTAAGTCCCGGGCCGCTTCTTTCCCACTCCTACCCCTTTCCTACCCCATTCTCGCCGTAAGACCTATCTGTGCCGGTGCGACGTAAAGCCAATTGTAAAAAAAAAAGAAAAAGTGCAACCTTGGCTGCTGTGGGAAGGTATTTTTGATATACTGTAACGTCACAAATGTTACCGACGTATAAATTCGATCTTCCGTTTTATCAATCAATCAATCAATCAATCAATCAATCAATCAATCAATCAATCAATCAATCAATCAATCAATCAATCAATCAATCAATCAATCAATCAATCAATCATCCGTCTCCATGGCTAAATGGTTAGCGTACAGCCCGTGGTCCAGAGAGTCCCGGGTCGGAGATTTTAACTTTAATGGTTAATTCCCTTGGCTCTGGGACTGGGTGTTTGTGCTGTCCCCAACATCCGTGCAACTCACACACCACACATAACACTATCCTCCACCACAACACGCAGTTACCTACACATGGCAGATGCCGCCCAAGTTCATCGGAGGGTCTGCCTTACAAGAGCTGCACCCGGGTATAAATAGCCACACGAAATTATTATCAATCAATCAATCAATCAATCAATCAATCAATCAATCAATCAATCAATCAATCAATCAATCAATCAATCAATCAATCAATCAATCAATCAATCATCCACATTGAGGGGTGTCGTACAGGTGGTAGATAATTATCTTATTCTTAAGTACAGAGATAATACTACTACAAATAATAATAATAATAATAATAATAATAATAATAATAATAATAATAATAATAATAATAATAATAATAATAATGCTAATAATAATCGCCGAGTGAGTTGGCCGTGCGGTTAGGGGCGCGCAGCTGTGAGCTTGCAAACTGGAGATAGTGGGTTTGAACCCCACTCTCGGGAGCCCTGAAGATGGTTTTTTGTAGTTTCCCACTTTCACACCAGGCAAATTCTGGGACTGTACCTTACTTAAGGTTGATTGATTGATTGATTGATTGATTGATTGATTGATTGATTGATTGATTGATTGATTGATTGATTGATTGATTGATTGATTGATTGATTGATAGTAATAATAATAATAATAATAATAATAATAATAATAATAATAATAATAATAATAATAATTTCGTGTGGCTATTTCTTTAAGTGTTTTCAATGAACTTGGAAATGTACCGAATATTTTGCTTGATAAATGATGAATAAATTCAATCATTTACTCCCCGTTCTATAAATGAGTATTTGTCCTCTTGGATTCCAACCACTACCAGAGTGCAGAGGAACAGATACTCTGCTGGTCAACCCATCGCCATTCTGTCGAGGAAACACCAAATATAAGTAGCTATCACCTGGTATATTTCATGTTCCAATTTCGTTCGACATGAACCGGCGAATGGACATTATTCCGTCATCTGACAACGTCTGTCGGATTTAAACCGGTGATCTTGGGATTCAATGGTGAACACTTTACCACGTATACTAATGAGGAAAATATGTGTGTTCAAACGCTCCGAATTCTATGAAAATTGGTAGGGCCGCTCAAATATGGTCACTAAAAGCGGTTGTAGAGCTCTTTTCCGGGTAAAATTAAGCATTTCATCAAATGAGTTACTTCAAGTAGTTGTGGTTCGTAACATGCTATGACGTTTCTTTAGAGCGCTTTCCGATCATTTTCAACGTTGCGACCAAACGCCACAGCACAATAGTTCTAACTTACTCAATCGAATGCTTAATTTTACACGGAAAGGAACCCTACAGTCGTTTTAGCGACTATATTTGAGTTAATAAAATCCAGGGCATTCTAACGAAAATACTTTCCTACTTAGTGGAAACAACAACAACTACTACTACTACTAGAATCAATTACCGAATACATTATTATTATTATTATTATTATTATTATTATTATTATTATTATGAAACTTGCAGTTTTTAGTGGCTTTGAATATCGTGATCATTACCGTAGGGCCTCTAGTTTAACCTGGTATCCGAACCACCAAGACAATTTTTTTAAATTTCAAAACTCCCACGTGCTATGTCATTCAACTATCATGTCCCCTATTTTATTCTATTATTATTTTTAATAATAATCATAATATTAATATCGCACCATTTCACCCAAGTGAAGTAAAAGTTAACGTTCTCCATATGAGAAGAAAATGAAAAATGGTAAGTACGGAAGATTCTCACATACAATCGGACGAATATGACATGAAATAGGGCATGACTGAAACGAAAAATACATAGGTCCTTTAGATTTCCGTGATTATTCTCCATTAATTTATACCCAATCGAGATTTGAACCAGAGGTGTGTCTTTGCAAGACTGACGCTCAAGTGTAACGCCAAATAGGGAAGAATGTAGGGCATTTACACACATTAATAAGAAAATTAATACATTTCTGGCATCATACAAATGTACATGACATGTACGACCACAGTCTGCAGTTAACTGGGTAGAGGACGCTATGTAAACAGGTATATAGCGACTAATTGAAGTGCTGCGCCATCCTGTTTAGTGCATCGTGTTCCGGACCATGAAAACTTGGTGATCACATTACTTCTGCGCTTAATGGAGCTATAAACACCAGCCATTAGAATGTATAGTTCAGATGGTACCACTGGTCACGTTCTGTGTGCCACTGAACGTGGACTGTTTATAAATATTAGTATAATCAATAAACAAATCATGAAGTTACTAAATAGTCTCTTATGGCCCGCTAATGTTGAATGATCATATGAAGAATGGACGAATGAGACTGGAAGTGTATCGAAATCTCTTAAATTTTCACTCATTTTTTCGATAGTTCTACTAACCCTTTGCACCCGTATATCGGATGTATTTCGATATAACGATCTGCTGTTGGATTATTATTTCGGAACATTTTTGACAGATGTTAATTATATGAGGTAAGTAGGTAAGGGTTATTCTGCCCGAAGGCAGGTCCGAACCTCCGCAGAGGTGTTCCTGAGCCGGAGTTTACGTGCGGTAGGGTGGCCAGTTCCTTTCCGCTCCTCCATTCCTTTACCCCCCACCAACAGCGCGTGGCAACCCATCCAACTCTTGACCACGCCCAATGTTGCTTAACTTCGGAGATCTCACGGGATCCGGTGTTTCTACACGGCTACGGCCGTTGGCGATTATATGAAAAGCGTAGGTTAATGGCAGAACTTATACTCTTGGCAACTTTTGGTCAATATCGCGTCAACTGAAGTCGCAATTCATGATGTTTGCAATATATTTCCTCGAAAGACACTCAAAAGATTTAATTTTATTATGTTGCATGGGAAGCTTCAGTGACATCTCATCGCAACTTACCTGAAATTCCGTTGACAGAACAGCTATCGTGTAAGAATATACTGTATCAAAAATCAGCTGAGAGCTTTTAACTGGAGGCTCCCGAAACGAAGGCTGGAAATAACGCGTTTCACTGCTACTTGCCAGCTGTAATGGACATCCCTGTCAGCTTGATGGAGCGGCTGAGGGAAGTGTCTGAGGTCTGCTGCTCGCTCTCCGTTGTTTTCTGGTTGGTTAGGGGACATAGCGCTGACGAATACAGTTATTAACGCAGCTTGTATGTTGTATGCGCATGATCCGGCACTTACAGGGACTGCCCAAACCGATTGATAAAACTGGTACTTCTTACCCTGCGATCTTCTACGTGCTCTGAAGTCAATTTCGGAAACTTCCAGTTAATACTCGCAGATAATTTTTAATAAATGGCCATTTCGTGGTTTGTAAATTATATTGGCAAGATTACGGAATTTCGATGTGATCCTATTCTGTTGTGAGTGTAGCAACAGATACAACAAAGACGAAGAGAAACCAACTTATTCTCAAAAACATTTTTGATTAGGCCTTGATTGACACATACAATTTCAGATGTGCTATGTAGAGGTAATAAGGCAAGCAAAGTTAATAACTCTGCATTTCAAGCATTTCTGTAATCTCGTAAGGTATTGTATTTCCGTTTTAGAGTAATATGAAAACGATTTAGTCTTAAGAAGAGACAACAATGCTTTCCTTTCCAGGAAAGTAAATAAGAGTCGAGTTATGAAACCAGCCAAACTGAACTGACTGCTAAAGATGAAATTGGTTCACTTATCACGAGGAACACATTTCATACTAAAATTCCTGAATAAATTAAAGGCATGGATGTATCAGGCGGCTATAGGTCTAGTGGGAATATCCATCCATGTGTCTGCTCATACAATACACCTACGTCAAAATTTCAATTGCGTTAGAAATATAGTGCAGTGTTGGGGGTTAAGATCACTTCAGGACTGAATATATGTCCAATATTCATAATGACTGAATGACTCCCTAGCTACTTCTCATGAAGGTGACCGGGGTTTAAATTCGAGAGAAATGAAGTGTCTCAGTGATTTTTTGTTTTATTTTTTTGCTATTGGCTTTACGTCACACCGACACAGATAGGTCTTATGGTGACGATGGGACAGGAAAGGACTAGGACTGGGAAGGAAGCGGCCGTGGCCTAAGTTAAGGTACAGCCCCAGCATTTTCCTGGTGTGAAAATGGGAAACCACGGAAAAGCATCTTCAGGGCTGCCGACAGTGGGGTTCGAACCACCTATCTCCCGAATACTGGATACTGGCCGCACTTAAGCGACTGCAGCTATCAAGCTCAGTCCCAACGGATCACGTGGCTTATGACCTAGATTAACAGTCACATAGAACTTCAATGCTGCTTTGCCTTCAATATCCATGGAAACGGAAAACAGTTGGGTTTGGATCCCATTACAAACCATATGTATACCTTGCCACTTGAAATGCAGGATTGTAGCAGATTTATATAATTCTCGTCCTGTATTTCTTCCTCCGGCTAACGTTTCCGGAATGATTATCACAAGTAGTGTTGAAAATGATATGCACTCGAAATCGCAAAATATGCACGCAAAATATGCACACAAATATGTTCAAAAATACTCAGATATACTCAAAATATTAAATATTTTAAACGTACACCCACAAACACGCACATGCACAAACATATTCTTTATATCCTAACTTACTTTTCAAACATAACTGTTTCTTTTTTGAAATTCTAAGGTATATAATTTTCTTCATATTTTCTGCTTTTATGTTATTATTCCTGTCCGTATAATACACGTATGTACAGTCGCTCAGAGAAAGAATGAGCACATGGTATTGTATGTTCCTCGTACTTCATATTTTACCGGATATAATTTTTTTAATTATTATCAAAATATAATTTACCTCCCATGTAGAAACAAACCCTGTAGATACCCACACCAAACATTTTCTTTCTTTCTTTCTTAATCTGCTTACCCTCCAGGTTCGGTTTTTCTCTCGGACTCAGCGAGGGATTCCACCTCTACCGCCTCAAGGGCAGTGTCCTGGGGAGGATGACCAGTACCTCGCCCAGACGGCCTCACCTGCCATGCTGAACAGGGGCCTTGCGGGGGGATAGGAAGACTGGAAGGGATAGACAAGGAAGAGGGAAGGAAGCGGCCGTCGCCTTAAGTTAGGTACCATCCCGGAATTTGCCTGGAGGAGAAGTAGGAAACCATGGAAAACCACTTCCAGGATGGCTGAGGTGGGAATCGAACCCACCTCTACTCAGTTGACCTCCCGAGGCTGAGTGGACCCCGTTCCAGCCCTCGTACCACTTTTCAAATTTTGTGGCAGAGCCGGGAATCGAACCCGGGCCTCCGGGGGTGGCAGATAATCACACTAACCACTACACCACAGGGGCGGCACACCATATATATGACTTGAATTGCTTCTGAGAAAAATGTACCTGCGAGAAACTTATACAACATAATGCATTCGTTTTTTGTTTTTTGTTTTTTGAGAGACTGTACATACAACATCCTGTCAATATCGTAACAACCGAAGAGAAGAAACTATAAATCTGCCAATAAGCTAGAGTTAATGACCACATCACCATCACAATCTTGAAACTCTTCGCCGGGCTGATTGGCTCAGCCGGTTGAAGCACTGGCTTTCTTTCTGTTTTTTTTTTTTTTTTACTAGGGGCTTTACGTCGCACCGACACAGATAGGTCTTATGGCGACGATGGGATAGGAAAGGCCTAGGAGTTGGAAGGAAGCGGCCGTGGCCTTAATTAAGGTACAGCCCCAGCATTTGCCTGGTGTGAAAATGGGAAACCACGGAAAACCATCTTCAGGGCTGCCGATAGTGGGATTCGAACCTACTATCTCTCGGATGCAAGCTCACAGCCGCGCGCCTCTACTCGCACGGCCAACTCGCCCGGTCACTGGCTTTCTGACCTCAACTTGGCAGGTTCGATCCTGGCTCAGTCCGGTGCTATTTGAAGGTGCTGAAATACGCCATCCTCGTGTCGGTACATGGGTTAAGAAGCTACGGTAAATTACTGAAGAATTTCAACAATAATAATGTTATTGGCTTTACGTCCCACTAACTAATTTTACGTTTTTCGGAGACGCTGAGGTGCTGGAATTTAGTCCAGAAAGTTCCTCCACGTGCCATTAAGTCCATTATCCTTTACAAGGACATTTTCTGTCATTTACTGCCACATTTCCCCAAGCCACGTTTACCATTCTTTGTTTGTTGTTTAACGTCGCACCATCACATCTAAGGTTTTGGTGACGGAGGGATGGGAAGGAGGGGTAGCGTGCCTTCCTCTTACCCGGTAGCCCCGGGTTTCGTTTCCCGGCCAGGTCAGGGATTTTTACCTGAATCTGAGTGCTGGTTCCAGGTCCACTCAGCCTACGCGATTACAATTGAGGAATTATCTGGCGGTGAGATCGCGGCACCGGACTAGAAAGCCGAGAATAACAGCCGAGGGGATTCTTCGAGCTCACCACACGACACCTCGTAATCTGCAGGCCTTCAAGCTGAGCATCGATCACTTGGTAGGCCATGGTTCTTCGAGGCTGTTGCACCATGGAGTTTGGTTTGATTTAAGTATGGGAAATGGCTAGGCTTGGGTGGGTAGCGATCGTGGCCTTACTTAAAGTACAGTCTGGTTTACACTTTTGATGGCAGCATCAAGCACCTACAAACTTCCAGCTTCATACCCTGTGTCTCCAACTACTTGATACTATTGTACAGACCCAGAAAATTTGACTTTGAGTGTACACTTCACGCTCTCGCCGAGATTTTTTTTTCTGCTATTTGCTTTACGTCACACCGACACAGATATGTCTTATGGCGACGATGGGATAGGAAAGGCCTAGGAATTGGAAGGAAGCCGCCGTGGCCTTAATTAAGGTACAGCCTTGGCAATTGCCTGGTGTGAAAATGGGAAACCACGGAAAACCATCTTCAAAGCTGCCGACAATGGGGCTCGAACCCACTATCTCCCGATTACTGGATACTGGCCGCACTTAAGCTACTGCAGCTATCGAGCTGGTCTCGCCGAGATTACTAAGGTACTACCTCAGTTCAGAAAACTCGAAAATGTTATTCGCCACTAGAAATTGTAAATATATTCGTACACTAAATACGCTCTTAATATTGAAATATGATCAAACGTCTAAAATATGCACATACACGAACAAACATGCTTCAAATGTGTTGGTTCAGAATGAAACGTGTAAGGTTTTTTTTTTTGCTAGTTGTTTTACGTCGCACCGACACAGATAGGTCTTATGGCGACGATGGAACAGGAAAGGGCTAGGAGTGGGAAGGAAGCGGCCGTGGCCTTAATTAAGGTACAGCCCCAGCATTTGCCTGATGTGAAAATGGGAAACCACGGAAAACCATTTTCAGGGCTGCCGACAGTGGGGTTCGAACCTACTATCTCCCGAATACTGGATACTGGCCGCACTTAAACGACTGCAGCTATCGAGCTCGGTAATTTCTAAGTTTTAGTGAGATATGTGGCCGCATTATAAATATGCATTTGCATATATTTCAAAACACTCATCATACGTTGCATGACTTACACATATCTACGAGTAATGGAATCCACTGATAAGTGACTTTCCATTTGCAAATCACAATCTCAGTCATCCTCTTGAGGAGACTGTGATGCAGCTATTATAACCTTGCATAAATAATATGCATGTGGCGAATATTTTAAGTTTAAACACTTTTACTGTAACTGCACTATTTTGTTCTCAAAATTCAGCCTTAGGCAGATTTGACGTGAATGAATTTGGAAATACATTTACGTATTATCCTCAAGACTATGCCTTGCAGAAACCCTGTGGACTGGCAGCGCGTGTTAACGCACGGCGGTTACGGAGGCAATCTTTGCAGTAGGGAGAGAAGTGGGTTCAAAGCCCACCATCGGCTATCTTGAGAATGGTCTTCTGTTGTTTTCCATTTTAACTTCGAGAAAAATGCCGGGACAGTTCTTATTCATGAGCCACAGCCGATTCCCTTAACTTCCTTACCCAGTTTCATTCATCATCATTCATTTCACCTTCATTAGTTCCTCAGTGAGTTTGGCGTCAGGAAGGGCACCCGGCTGTAAGAAAGTACTGTGTAAATTCATCTCACCCCATCTCCGACCCCTATCAAGAAGCGGGACTAAAGTGTACATACATTACAATACATTGACTTCCAGAAGCGCTAGAAGGATGTATGGGTTCATGGAAGGGATCTGAGACATAATTGTCAACAATCTTGTATATTTAGTGCACGTTTACGCGCTGTGATACGTTTCTGGAAGACACAGGAATCGAACGCAGACCAAATTGGTAGGAAACTAGACTACGATAGCGAACACTTAAACACGGATAATACAACTCAGAAGGAAGTCCAACTCTCGGCTAACGCATATGTCTTTCTCTGAGCTTTGTCACACCGGTTATTTCCATTCCAATCATTATTTTAATTAATGCTAATATTAATTTTATTAGCTTTATATCCCATAACTTTTTTTGTTTCTGGAAACACCGACGTGCCGGAATGTAGTCCTACAAGAGTTCCTTCGCGTGCCAGACACGAGGCTGACATATTTGAGCACCTTCAACTACCACCGCACTGAGCCAGGATTTAACCAGAAGGCCAGCGCCTCAACCGTCTGAGCCACTCAGCCCGGTCGTTTTAGTTACAGTCTCTGGCACAGACATCATACTGACACAGGTTACCAGACAAACTATATACAAGGTAAGAACATGCATAGGTTTGTCGACCATATTACATCTTATATGATCCAACAATGAGGTTTAAAGTACTCCGTTTTCGTCTCCGGAAGTCCTTTTTTTAATTTGTGGCACATGGAAGCAAAGTACAGACTCTGGTTCATTTTGGGTTCTGTTTGGGGATACAATGTCATACCACCTGCCTGATGTCACTGATTTCTCGGAAGGAAAGAAAGAAAGAAAGAAAGAAAGAAAGAAAGAAAGAAAGAAAGAAAGAAAGAGAACAAAAATTCAAATAGTAGATCATACTTATTCGCACGCACATAGGCTATATTCAAGTAGGTAACAAGGAAGCTAAACGCAGTCTAGAAAATGTTTAAAGGAACCATCGCTGTATTTGACAAAAATAAAAATACCAAATATAGTTGGTTTGAACCTCGAAAAAGCCTTAAACCTAACTTCGACTGCCATTAGAACATATTATCGTAATTAATTCAACCATGTAGTCTTACTGTGAGTATGCAAAGAGCGAGGAAGTGACTAAGCCAGGAAGTTTGCTGACGTTGCAATTTTAGCCACATAGAAGTTTCATGTGGAAACCGAAATTTGGAAACTCGCCGCCTTGATGAGAAGCGTGTGAAGCCACCTAGTTCTTAGGTGTAGTATTTGATATGTCGGGGCCTGAATCATACATCATCTTGCAACTAATGTGTAAATTGTCGTTGTCAGTGTATGAATTCAAATATCTGCAATGTGAACTTTATAGCCTATGGGACTTATCGTGAAACAAACTTATCCAATCGGCTTTGATGATGCGCAAATCGCCATTCGAGATATTCAAAAGAACTATTCGATAAAGGCTAGGGAAACAACATATAGGGAATCTGCCACCTAGGTAACTGCCCTAAATGCAGATCAACGTTGATTGATTGATTGATTGATTGATTGATTGATTGATTGATTGATTGATTGATTGATTGATTGATTGATTGATTGATTGATTGATTGATTGATTGATTGATTGATTGATTGATTGAAGCTGGAAACCAATCCCTGGTCTTTACAGCAGCAGCAAACTGCGCTATAGCAAGTTAATGCGAGTCCTCATGAACGACAGGAATAACACCTAAAAGCGTTGGAACCTTTTCGTAATAAAATATAAGTTTTATAATAATAATAATAATAATAATAATAATAATAATGATGATAATAATAATAATAATAATAATAATAATAATAATAATAATAATAATAATAATAATCCAGAAGGAAACTATAATTTAATTTCAGAAATTGTGAATGTTAAAACAGCTTGAATACTGTATTTACAATAAAAATTCTTGGATATAATCCTGCTACTCTAATATGCACAGGGAGATCGTCACCTATTTTCAATACAGGGTACGGGAAGGCTTTGTTTCGAAAATTAAAGGATTGTTAGTGAGTCAAATAGCAATATTGTGAACAAAGGAACCATGGGTCTGCGGTGATCAGTTCTATGCTGCCTACCTTCCAGACGCTCGATGGTTAATGTGGTAGTGCCGAAACTAGTACCTCATGTGAACGACATGTGATTGATTCATATTAATAAATGTCTGTGTGTTGAATAGGAGGACACCTATTAATTAATTTCAATTATTGCGATGGTAAATGAGCCACATTGTTTTTGCTGAAGGCCCTGTCAGTGCGCAGATTGTCAAGATATCAGAGAAGCGCCGAAAATTTTCCAAAGAATACGTGAATCAATGTTGCGCTGATGTGAATTGTGCTGCAAAGTTGGATGGAAACATCTGCTCTGAGGTACTGTAGGTTTGCCCTTTCCATTGTCTGTAGCTAAATGTAAACAAAAGCAAACAGTGTGGCGCGTTTACGCTTGAGCGCTAGGGAGGCTGGCAACCGTTCTTAAATCTTTAAGCGCGTCTAGCATTGAAACTATTCATCGCAACTTATGGTTCTTCTTTTCAAAATACTTGTATTTATACCCTCCAATACTCCTTTACTTTAGGAACATTTTCCACACCCTGCATAAGAAAATTAAGGAAGTCTGATTGACCAAGATAGAAAGGGAATCACAAGATACGTATACGGGATTACTTACCAGAAGGTAAAGAACACAGTTTAAATAAAGTGATCTTTAGTTTTGGAAAACGAGAAAAAAAGCGAATAATAATAATACTACTACTACTACTACTAATAATAATAATAATAATAATAATAATAATTGTACCGGGCGGTACACCTCCACTCCGCTAATTTAAAATGTGCGCCTGTGGAAACTCCTCTGCTGGAGGAAGTCTGAACTTTATTTACCCTATTAATTTTCTAGTTTCTCAGAAGATGTCACCACCTGGAAATTTTTGAGTTTGTGAACTGTGTCATTTTCGACGTACTTTTGTTTTGCTTGAAGTAAGAAGTGTGAACTTTCTCTTCTAGAGGACACCACTGAAAAACTACAATAGTGCACCCTAGTGGGAAGAAAAATAACTGTTCTTTGGAGAAAATTTTATTTCAAAAGTTTGTTCTTTGTTAAATTTCTTTCTGTTATTGTTTAAGTTGGCTGTATACCCCTCTCTTTCCCCTTGTTTTGCATTCGACCAATCCCGAATTTCTGTTATTAATTTCTGACCAATCATTGGTATCTTCCCCCAACTTGAATATGTTTCTATACCCTAGCCAATAAAAAGTTTGTGGGAGGGTGTTTTCTTTCCCCTAACACCTAGAACCTTCCGCGAGAGGATATAAACTGCTGATTTTTGGGTCTCCGGGCCACTTCTGTTCCATCTTTCAGTGTATTAAGTACATAGCAGGAGGCGGGAAGCGCCTCTTTCTCCGGCAGCGGTCAACTATAAGGTAATGGCCGATTAATATATTCTTTCTTTGCTAGCTCAGCAGTTTAACTCTCGGGGTGGGTGCGAAGCGTTCCACCATGTAACCTTTTCCTAAAATGTAAATGTAACTACTCTTTTCATCTATTCTCTTGGAAAGCTACATTCTGGGATAGAGAGTGCTAACCCTCTCAAGCTCCCACTCATATTGTTTTGAGGTGAACTTATTTTTCTCAACCTATTCTTCGTTAATGTAAAACAAATTGTTCTCTTCTTAAGTCACCTCTTTAGTATGGGATTAGCCCTTGTATTAACGGCCTAGCGCCAAGTAGGTCTTAATCTAGTATATTAGGAGTGCAAGTTCGCCTCCTCTCAAATTGTTATTTTAGAGGTCATTTAATTAACATTCTTTTCGTTTAATAGACCTCAGTAGATTGGGTATTTTACCCCTGTGTTTATGTCCGTTGAGGACAGCTTGAATGTGGAGTTTGGTGTGGCCTGGGAGAGGCTTAAATTTGAGAGCGAGTGGCTCTTTTGAAAATTGTATGTTGTATGCCTCGAGGAGGCTTTTCAGTGTAATTTGGAGCAAGGGCTCCTAGGTATGAATGGGGTTTTTTGCCCCTCTGTTAAAACTTGTGTTTGGGGTAAAACGGGGCTGATTGCCCAAGCATTGTGAACTCGGGGCGCGAAGCCCAAATTCTGTAAATATTGTAACTACCTTATTTTGACTTGCTATTCTGTACCTGCCATGCTTGTTACTTATTTATTTTGAAAAGAAAATATAACCGTATTAAATTTTAAATTTACTTTACAGGCACTATAATTTCGTAGCTTGAGATCCATTCACACCCGCACCTTCTTTCACCTCTACCTACCGCTAAAACACGGTAACAATAATAATAATAATAATAATAATAATAATAATAATAATAATAATAATAATAATAATAATAATAATAATAATAATAATAATAATAATAATAATGGGGAAGCGACTGCCGGGTCATGTAGATGTCAGCTTGCATTTGAGTGGGTTAGAACCCCTTTTCGGCACCCCTGAGGATAGTTTTCAGCGTTTCCAATTTTCGCACCAGGTGAATTCTGGGGCTGTAACTTAATTAAGGCCACGGTCGGTTCCTTCCCTCTTCTATGCCTTTATCATCCCATCGTCGCCATAAGAACTATTTGTGTCGGTGCGACATAAAGCAAATTAAAAAAATAACAAAATAAATTTAAAAAAATGTTGGTGGGATCATCAGTCCGTAGACTAGCTTGATCCAGATCTATTCCCTTTCTTTCTGAGCTAGTTGTTGTATATAATGCCATGCTACAGTTGAACATCTTCATAAACATCTTTCTAATTTGTATATCAATGTTTTAAGTGAACAACATTATTTCCTTAAGAACATCCATCCTTGCTTGTGCTAGTCTGGATTTAATCTTCTGATTACTTCTACCATAGTTATTATCTTCTCGAAGTAAAAATATTCATCTACTTCCTTTAACACTTCATTTCCTAATGTAACATTTCCTACTTCATCTGACTTATTTCGGCCACATTCCATTACTTTTGCCTTCGATTAATTTCTTCTTGCACTCCTCCTTAAAATCGGTATTCATAGCGTTCGCTAATGTCTACAGATTTTTATCTGACACAAATAAATAAATAAATAAATAAATAAATAAATAAATAAATAAATAAATAAATAAATAAATAAATAAATAATTAAATAAATAAATAAATAAATAAATAAATAAATAAATAAATAAATAAATAAATAAATGCATTAATTAGTTAATTAGTAAATAATAAATAAATAAAAATAATAATTTAACAGTACTTGTATAATGTGCAGCGAATTGACAAGACGTGCCCTGCAGATCACTCTAAACATAGATAATCAAAGAGATGAATACGGTTCTTTAATTTGGTCCAGTGGAATCGGTTTACAACAGCCGTCAGGAGAGCAGACTATTTAGACTCATTTTCAGCTTAATCTATACTCTCGGCTACTATTTTTCTTAATGACAAAGTAACCTAGACATTTACATCGTGACCATCAAGTCTGATATTCTGATAAAAGTACTTCCCACTGCAAATTCTTCAACCGAAGAATATACTCCTTGGAAACATTAAATAATGTATTCAACTTTCTCAACTGAATTCAGTAGGAAAAAGGTAAATCCTCCACGACCTGCAATTATAGCTGCTATACATTGTGGCACTGAAACAAAGAGTATTTGTGATGGATATTTTTCTCGAAAACAGTACTTTGAAGGTTGGTAATACGATATTCATAACGCAGTTCTCAGTTAAAGTTTTAAAAAATGCGAACTTATCTCCGTACAGGCCATGAAGGTCCTTGGAGGGATGGAAAGTGACGGCTTTCACTGTCCGTAACCTCAGCACTCTTGATGATGATGATGATGATGATTGTTGTTTAAAGGGGCCTAACATCGAGGTCATCGGCCCCTAATGGTACGAAATGAGACAAAATGGAATGACAAATTAAAAGTCTAAAATTCTCCACTAACCAGAATTCAAAACGTGAGAACGAAGAATGAATGGATGGACATGAATTTAAAACAATCAGTGCATGCGACCCGCAATGCTTTACATTCACACAAACTGGCGTAAAAGAATAGGATTACTGACCAAGGGACTGCTGCTAGAGCATAACACTGAAACGATTACCCTTGCAGTCTAAGGGGGTTCCAAAATCCAAGTTATTGACCCCTCATTACGGTACTGATCGCTAGGAAAGTAGAACCATGGTATTTGTCCTGTTGTGGTACTAATCAGAAGTAGCAGAGACTCGCGGTATTCCACACATTATGGTACAACTCACAGGTTGTGAAATTCGGCATATAATACAGACCTATGTTTTCTCACTTTGCGGCGCCATTTACAGGCAACACAAACCTATGGTGTTCATCACATAAGAGTACTAACCACAGGGACCTTCCCCTATCCCGTGGTGTTCCTCATATAGTGGGTACTAATCACAGGCAAGGCAGAACCATGGTAGCTATCATCCCATGGTCCTGCTCATATGGTGGTACTAATCACAGGTACTGCAAAAGCCGACCGCATGGTGCTCCTGTGTGCTACTAATCACAAACCTATTTGGTACCTAAAATAGTGGTACTACGCGCAAGTAAAAGCGACCCATGATGCTCTCCGCGTGGTGGTACAAATCACAAGTAGTTTCATGGTTCCAAGACAATCATCCCTTGGCCGTCCCTGTTAGTCGCCTCTTACGACAGGCAGGGGATACCGTGGGTGTATTCTTCGTCGGCGTCCCCCACCCACAGGGGGTTGTGTGTTTGGTCCGCGAGAGGTACTTTATTTCCCTCAAGTCCGCCGGCAAGCCGGTTAGGACCCCCTATCCACCACCTGGGACGCGCCACGTGGGAGTATCACCTCCCCCTGCTACGCCAGCGTTAGTAGGTTCGTGGATCAGCACTTTTAGCTATATTCCAGGCCAACTTTGTCCCTAGGAATTAACCTGGTACTCATTCTTGGTGTAATATTAGAGAACGATGTGCACCTCCGAGAGGTGAAATCTCGTTTCTTAAATTTTTCGACTCCCTGCATATCAAATCGAATCCACGTTCTTCCGGGTGAAATAATTATTCCTTTACCGCCTCAGCCAGGCAACCCCTAAGCCAAAGGTAGAATACCATAGTTATTCAAAAAATGTTAATAGTTTAAGGAGACATCACTCCCTTCTCAGTCAGTCGTAAACTGTTGGGGCAGGTGCTGAGCTCTATCTAGGCCGTCTGAATAAGACATGTCAACCGTACAGGCTCGATTCGAATAGTTATAATTCAGTAGCTGGTGGTTGTAGCACGTACTTGCCTTAGACTTAATAATATACGATTTCTCCAAATGATGACCTACAGTTCTGGGAAGCTTTTTGTTGAGGGGCGTCTATCTTAGTTACTAGAATAGACTTCATTCATGATTCATATGTTACTTCGGCTTTACACAATCGTAGTTAATTATGAGGATGGTTACTCGTCTTGGAGGTGAATGATGGTAGACACTTTTGACAGGGTAAGATGTCTTTATGACGATGGGATGCATGATATCGAACTTACTCGACGATACAGGGCCACCGGAAATTCAGATTCACTTACAGTGGAGTAACACAGTAAGCTACCAGAGAACCTTTCCCAACTTTGTGACATTTATTAATATCACCCAGTGAGACGGACTTTAGGTGATTTTCAAATAGTTATGCCACTGTCCTCCTGTTCCAGAGATAGGATATTTGATCCTGGGTATTTGACGAACCATAAATACGACACAGCCGTGTCATTTAGGTTGGAGTACGTTAAAGAACTCCCATGCGTCAAAATGTCAACACTCTGCTGTCCTTTAAAATATACAGCGCCGGGCTGAGTGGCTCAGACGGTTGAGGCGCTGGCCTTCTGACCCCAACTTGGCAGGTTCGATCCTGGCTCAGTCCGGTGGTATTTGAAGGTACTCAAATACGTCAGCCTCGTGTCGATAGATTTACTGGCACGAAAAAGAACTCCTGCGGGAGAAAATTTCGGCACCTCGGCGTCTCCGAAAACCGTAAAAGTAGTTAGTGAGACGTAAAGCAAATAGCATTATTATTATTATTAAAATATACAGCAATAATAGACGATAATAATTGTAACAACATAATAATAATAATAATAATAATAATAATAATAATAATAATAATTTTACCCACAGGCCTAGGGCATATAGGTCATTACGGTTATTTGACTACGACGACAATTAATTGTTGCCCATGTCCAGCAGATATTGGAGTGACACGTGGTCAGCTTAAAATTCTGAACCTATTGCGTGGATTCTGCGACTGGGTTCACTGCCACTCTTATCAGCTGGTCTCACAAGACTGAGTGAACTCTCTTCTACTTCTCAGTCCACAATGAAATTCCTTGGACTGGCCGGAATCCAAGTCGGGGCTTTCTCATGAGATACAGACACGTTACCCTACACGAAGATACTGGCTACTAATTTAAATATTAGTAATACGGTAATAATTATAAAAATTATTGTTATTTGAAGAGTATTTCTTCTTACCATTTTTGTCATCGAAAATATTGATTCTAGTAGAATGACTCGTTACTTCTCTCTCCATTATACCCATGTGAGGGTCTAAGTGACTTCCCCACCATTTTCTCGCTGAACATCAGTTGTGTGAGTGTTCTTCAGACGTACTATCTTCATTACATCGGCATCAGGCAAGAAAATCGCTGCTGTGCCAAAACCGCGAGTATGGCAATGCTCTTCCTATCCATTATTTCCCTGGTCACGCCTCCCAGCCACATGCTGATATACAGTCCATCAGAACAATTTTCTTTGAGTTCATTTCCTATGCGCATGTGTAAAGTAAAATGACCTTACTGTACGATGGTGGTGGTGATTATTGTTTTAAGAGGAAGTACAACTAGGCAACCATCCTCAGTATAACACTAATCAGAGGGGAAAAATGAAAAAATGATCCGACGCTTGGAAAAATGAAGGTATCGGACTAGGAAGACAAGGACCACGAAGGCGAAAAAATGAAAGACTCCCTAGGCCTCGCAACATAATGCCATCGGGGTCAGAAAAGAACAAGAATTGACCAAGTGAGGTCGGATAGGACAAATTAAATTAAAATAAACCTGGCACAACTAAGTGCAAGCAATGACAGGACTCAGATAATTTCCCCCTGGTCGCCAACCCACACTCCCAAGTTGAGAGCCCCTTGTGATCCTTTTAGTCGCCTCTTATGACGGGCAGGGGATACCGTGAGTTTTATTCTAACGCCCCCACACACAGGAGGAGAACCTTACTGTACCGTACTGTATGAATGTGTATTTGCATGACATATTTATCCACTCCTAGAATATGAAGTATTTATGGTTCATTTTCCTTTACACACGTGCATAGGAAAATGAAATCAGCGAAAATTGATTTGATGGACTGTATATCAATGTGTGGCTGAGAGGCGAGAACAGCCTTCAGGGAAATAATGGATACAAAGAGCGTTGTCACATTCGAGGTTTTAGCACGGCAGCAACGACATGTATTCTAAAGGAAATTCCTTGAACAGCCAAGAAGTAACACGTTCTGAAGAGATGCAGTTAAGCTTCGACATATTTCAGAGATCGAATGGGGTCTATTTCACAGTATGGATGGCATGAATTACACATAAATTCGCAAGGCATTGTTATTCTTCTTCTTCTTCCTCCTCTGGTTTTCTCTCTATAACTTTGACATCGGTGCTACGTGTGGATTTATCCCAAATGTAGGATCGGATGTCCTGCTTGACGCCAACCCTAACTTCTGGAAAGCATTTACTTTTGCATGTCACAGTGGTGGTTGACAGTAGACCTAGTTGTTTTGTATACATGAAGAAGAGTGTATTAAACAGGAACATCCAGTCAACGAGCCTGAGAATTTAATCAGATAGCCAGACCAGTAATCGAGCCCAGGATCCTCTGAACCAAAGTCCCCTACGCTGACGTTTCAGCTAAGGAGCTGGTTTTACGGGACCACGTTTTACGGAAATAAAAATCCGGACATCTTGCCATGATGGACAGAAAATTTAAATCAGGTCTGATGACGGATTTAGAGAAATGAATTATTTTAATTTTTCTGAAGTTATTTAACGTCGCCCTAACATGACGCAGACAGCATCTCGGCGGAAGTTGGAAGAGAAAGGCTAGGAACGGGAAGAAAATTACTGTAGCCTTAATTAAGGGTTAGCTTTGGCACTTTCCTGGTGTAAAAGCTACACGTCCTAGTCACTGACACCAGGTGTGTTACGGCCGAGGCATGTAGGCGACTCGCTTTAATCCGTCATTGAAGGCTTTAGCCCACCGTGACACGGTTCTTTAAGGCAATGCCTACTCTCTGCACACATCTCAAAGACTTTCATGACATCGTCGTGCAGTACGCAGGGACCTTCATTGTTAATCCAGCCGCGCTGTTCCTGTTTGTCACAGTTGATCAGAAAACTGGAAGAAGCAGGAGTAACAGGTGTAGCGATGAACTGGTTTAAGAGTGATCCATCACAGTTCGTTCCATATAAAAATGCAAAACGTTTACCACTCCCTATATCAATTTGAATTCTTCAAGGTTCAGTAGTGGGTCCAATTTTATATCTAATATTTGTGAATGATGTAGGATCCCTAAGGCCTGTTGTCATTTCTTGATGGATGCAGTACTTTTGAATCCATCTCTTGGCATAGGCCAGAGCAAAGTGTAGCTTCCACTGAAGTCCCAGTCTCACCCATGGCTGTGACAATATGGAAGTTCCTGGGGTGTGGGTTGTGCTGAGTAATGGTATTCAGAGCACAACCATTGCGTCTGAGTGTTATGAAAGGTGTTGCTTATAGGATCAGTCGTGCTACAATAGCACTGCCTGGCCCAGTGAAGAAAGCAATGGCAAACTACCTCACTCCTCGTCTTGCCTAGTACGCCTCATTTAGGTACTACCATTGGTTTTTGTGGTATTCTTATAACTTCATAGCCTTTGGTGGTGCTATTTGAGGATGCAACCAGCCTCTGGGATGATGACCTAACAGACAGACAGACAGACAGACAGACAGACAGACAGACAGACAGACAGACAGACAGACAGATAGGATCCATAAAATTACAAGGACAATTATATCTTTTTGCAGATGATATAAATATGTTTTGTTGGTACTTCTGTTAACGAACTTGAGGTAAAAATGCAGTTTGACATCAGCTTATTACACACTTAGATTTCAAACAATATACTATCTATCAATCTTACCATGACCAACTACATGATTTTTCACAAGCCCTCATGTGCAACTCCTCTTGATCTTACATTAACATTTTTCGATCATCCTAGATTTAAAAATAGATGAAATGCTTGACTGGAACGAGCAAGTTAAAACCATATGCAAAAAAGTTACTCCAGCAATTGGAGTGCTTCGCAGACTAAGATATAAATTCAACCATAAGATTTTAACATCTATTTATTATGCTCTCATTGAACGTCATCTGACTTATATGATTGATGTTTAGGGATGTTGCAATAGGGAACCCTTTGAGAAAGTTCCCCTTTTACAAAAAGAAAGAGCTCCGAAATACTTTAAAATTTACCGCCCTTAACACCTACGGATAATTTGTATAAGAAATGCAGACTTCTACCACTCCACATGTTACGTGATAGAGCTTCAGCTATGAATGTATATAAAACTAAGCATAATTTGGTTCATACAAACACTGACATACACTCTTATAACTCTCGAAGAGCAGAGAGAGTCCATACCGAATTTGTAAAAACTAGTAAGTATGGTTGTAACTCCTTTTGACACTACTCTGTGAAGGTGCACAATGCTCTCCCTGAACATATACAACAGGCAACAGCAATTTCAAAATTTATACAACGAATAAATAATCGTTCGTTCGTAATCTGTTTACCCTCCAGGGTCGGTTTTTCCCTCGGACTCAGCGAGGGATCCCACCTCTACCGCCTCAAGGGCAGTGTCCTGGAGATTCAGACTTTGGGTCAGGGATACAACTGGGGAGAATGACCAGTACCTCGCCCAGGCGGCCTCGCCTGCTATGCTGAACAGGGGCCTTGTGGAGGGATGGGAAGTTTGGATGGGACAGGCAAGGAAGAGGGAAGGAAGCGGCCGTGGCCTTAAGTTAGGTACCATCCCGGCATTTACCTGGAGGAGAAGTGGGAAACCACGGAAAACCACTTCCAGGATGGCTGAGGTGGGAATCGAACTCACCTCTACTCAGTTGACCTCCCGAGGCTGAGTGACCCCGTTCCAGCCCTCGTACCACTTTTCAAATTTCGTGGCAGAGCCGGGAATCGAACCCGGACCTCCGGGGGTGGCAGATAATCTCGCTAACCACTACACCACAGAGGCGGACGAATAAATAATCAATGGACAAAAGAAAATGAGAAGTAAATTTTACAAACCAAGTAATGTACAGTGGTCTTATATATTTTTAAGGGTTTTCTCTTCTCCAAGACTTTAACATATTTAGAAATAAGGTAGTGTGGTGTTGTAAAGATTTGGTAAACTCTGCCAATATTTAACCATTGTATTGCACCGTTAAGGCCGGCCCCGTGGTGTAGAGGTAGCATACCTGCCTCTTACCCGGAGGCCCCGGGTTCGATTCCCGGCCGGGTCAGGAATTTTTTCCTGGACCTGAGGGCTGGTTCGAGGTCCACTCAGCCTACGTGATTAGAATTGAGGAGCTATCTAACGGTGAGATAGTGGCCCCGGTCTCGAAAACCAAGAATAACGTGCCCCTGATAGAAAAATTAATTTAGTTTCAGATGAACGAGATGCTGACAAAGTCAGTTGGAGAAACAAAACAAAATCATGGCGCGTACCAAGCTATAATGGGTGATTATGATGATTACTTCTGTTTTAAGGGGCCACATATCTAGGTCATCGGCTCGAGCTATAGTAGAATGTCTTTACACACGGTATAAGATATGTATATAGTTCATATCACTACTAACCAAATTTATGAAGTGATTGTATTATATAATTATTACATTTTTTCCTCTAGAGTTTAACTGAGCCCTTTTGAGAAAATTAATAAAGAATCCTCTCTGATTCCTAGGAACTCTTTAATTTTCACATGGGAAGCAACTTTTCTTAATTAATCCAAGTAAAATATTTGAGATATTTAACTTTTGGAATTAAGCACCTGTAAGTAAGTTCACTTATTTATGCTTACTAATCGATTCGGCAGTAGAAACTTTATTCTTCCATGCAACACCTTACCTGAAAAGAAAAAAACAGCCATAATTAGAAGAATTCCATGATACAAGATTAAACATCTACACATTCCAATGGTGCTTGTGTTTAAACCAAAATATGGTTTGTGGAAAGGTTACACCGATTTTACCGAGCTCGATAGCTGCAGTCGCTTAAATGCGGCCAGTATCCAGTATTCGGGAGATAGTAGGTTCAAACCCCACTGTCGGCAGCCCTGAAAATGGTTTTCCGTGGTTTCCCATTTTCATACCAGGCAAAAGCCGGGACTGTACCTTAATTAAGCCCACTGCTGCTTCCTTTCCTTCCCTTTCCTAGCCCTTTCCCATCCCTTCGTCGCCATACGACCTATCTGTGTCGGTGTGACGTAAAGCAACTAGAAAAAACCCACCGATTTTGAGAGAGAAAACCAAGGCTGTAGTATAAATACTTAAAAACAGTTTGGTACAGTAGACTTCAAGTAATAAAGGGAGAGAGGTGGATATATCCATCTAGTAAGCAGGGACTGGGTGGTCATATACGACCTAATTCGATGCAAGGAGGCAAATTACTATGTAAACAAGCCTAGAAAAATAAAATGAGGGAAAATATTGACATCCCTACGTAACCTCCTACATTTTGATAATTAACTGGAGTAAAACTGCGTTGCGAACGAAGAATAAATCGTGCTGTTAGAACAGAGAGGAGTAAGAATTAGCGTGTAAGTAGTTTTTAAATAATTTGGTGTCACAGCATTTTTCAGGTATCACCTGAAGAATGGCACAGTCATAATAAACAATATCAGGAGTGGGATTCGTTGCGAGTAGCGGAGCATCGCAGTCTTGTCGATGAGCGTAACTATATCAATATCAGTTTAGGATTTGACGCTCATCTTTATAGCAATTGGAATGGTATGGTCATGTCCAAAGAATGGTTGCTGAAAGGCTACGGAAGCAAGTTTTCTGCTGGATGCCATCAGGAAGAAGAGGGGGAGGGGGAAGGGGAAGGCCGGCTACAAGGTGTTAATGCAGTCATGAAGGAGGGAGAAATGAATGATGAGGATTAAGAAGAATGGAAGAGAGTGATAAAACTTAAGTAATGGCTATTGTATGTTCAGTCTTCCGCCCGAAAGCTGGTTGGATCCTCAACAGCTCCACTCATAGTTGTCATATATGACGTAGGCATCACTGAAGAGGCGTACTAGGGAACTAAGGAGTGAGGTAGTTTCCCATTGCTTTCTTCACTGAGCCAGATGTTGCTATTACATATCAGACTGCCAGGCCCACTGAAATGCATGTACCAATTGACCTTACGAGCAACATTTTCACACCATTCATAGCAGGGACTGGATGCGTAAGGAATGACAATACTAACATAGTTCGTACCTCAGTCACTTTCATATTGTCAAAGCCAAGGATAAGAGTGAGACACATCAATGAAAGTAAAAAAAAAATACTCTAGCCCATGCCAGAAGAGACAGTACATTTTAAACACCAGGTCTCGCCAGCAAAGACATTAAGGGCTATTACTATAAAATTTTACCGAGATTCCCTTTTTGTTTTTCACGTATTTCTTTTTTATTAATGGATATTTAAACATTGATTGTAACGCCAGAAGCGTTTGAAATGTGAATTTAAAGTATAAAATTTGAAATATAAATTTACCGACGTTTGAATAGAATATCATGTGATGACCACGTGCATAACCAGGAACTATCAACTCGAATGAATAAATAAAAAGAGCTCCTTAATTCCATCAAACAAAGGGGTCTATAATACTTAGGACACATCGAAAGAAAGAAAAGAAAGTATCGAACACTCCAACTTGTCGTGCAAGAGAAGAAAAGTGGAGGAAGTCTATGAATCTCCAGGTTTAAGAACCCAAGGAACTGATATCTAATTTCATCAACAGAACTGTTGCTAATCACCAACAACAACGCTGAAGTCGGCATAATGAAAACCAACATTCGGAATGGATAAGAAACTATTATTAAAAGCAGAACTACCTTTCTTCAACACCTAGAGAGGGAATGAATATCAGTGGTATGCTGCACTCAGGAAAATGTCCCAGATATTGTAAGCCTGGTAAATAAATATATTTCATCATAGCAATGAAGAACGAAGTTGCAAGTATGAAGTATGAGACATGACAATCATAACAATAATGTCATAATAATGACATCTGTCTTGGGGCTATCGCTAACAGACACAATGACACCGAGCTGTGACATTTAAATAACGTTAAATATCACTGACCTCAGTCACGATTGAACTACCTAGCTACCACAGCGACAACAGTCCTATAACTGACCAATTGCACGACCTATGGTCCAGGAATAGGTCATGGAGTACATAAGGTTTCAAGTTAGCATGCTCGACAGTGTAGGAGTAGGGGGATCTTCCTCTTACCTGCATGCTACTGCTTCGAATACCGGCATGTTTGAGAGGTTCACGGATCTGTGTGAGGCCAATTGAGAAGCTGCCCCATATGAGAGGCAAGATACTGAATCAATAAATTCAAGTTACTGTAAGTTATCGTCAAACAAACTTCATGATTCAATATCTCCAAGCTCTTTGCTTGAGCAGCAGTAGTCATAGTCCATAATAGGCTATATGGATCAAAGGTTCCTGATATGGTTTCAAATTAATACAGGGATGAGGGGAGGGACGGGGAAAAGACCTGAGCAATTATTTCACTTTTCCACAATAAGTACTGATTTCTGTAGAACCCGCTTCATATTAAATGTAACATTGACTCCCTCTATATGAGGGCATATCTCTGCATAGCATAAAGTAAAGTCGGTCCGTTTTCTCTGTCTGTTTGAAATCGCTAATCACAGGAAGTACTGAGCGGATTTTATTCCAGTTTTCACCTATAGATAGTCTATTGAGGAATATTTATATTAATTAACACATATAAGTTGTAAATTAGCTGAGCTGTCACGGTTTATGTCAAGCAAGTCGTATAGTTTAGAATTTGATCGCTGGAGATGCCTAAAAGATGAGATCGCATCATATGAGTTTTGTATCATACAGTGTCTGGTCGTGTGTTGGTCGTTGGTTTTGTTTTCTTATTAATTAACACATATAAGTTGTAAATTAGCTGAGCTGTCACGGTTTATGTCAAGCAAGTCGTATAGTTTAGAATTTGATCGCTGGAGATGCCTAAAAGATGAGATCGCATCATATGAGTTTTGTATCATACAGTGTCTGGTCGTGTGTTGGTCGTTGGTTATGTTTTCTTTGCGATGTCATCATACCTCGACGACGTGCTAATACAGGATTCTGCACAGTAAATGCTAACAGACTATGCGTACTACACAATAATGAAAGTGATGATGAAAGAGAAGACTGTTTAGAGACTAAAAGATCAAACTATATTTTGCGGAGGGATAGGGAAAAATCCCTGGAACGAAACGGTAGATTATCTCAAGCTCGTGAAAGGCATAGCTCCCTAAGAGACAGAGAAACGTATGTTGATTGCGAACAGCGTATGCTCAGAGATCGCGCCAGACATGCACAACAATATCATAACGAGGTTAGAACACGTAACTCAAATAATGTATGGTTGGAATGTTCAGCAATGTATTACGATCCTACCCTAGATTACAAAAATAATCCGATGGTTTCGATAGGTGCTATGACTATCGTCTGTCAATACTCTTCAGCGTTGAAGTGGCTTCCAAAGAAAATGTGTTTGATTTGGCACCAGATTGAGGGCCACGTAACGTAGTATATACGGAGATATTTAATATGTAAGGTCCCCCGTGCGAAACCGGGGAGAGTCAGCTAGTACAAAATATTTCCGTTGAATTCGCTTGTAAGACGTAGCAAAAGGTTCTCTCAGTTTGATAATGCGAATTAGCGGTCACGGAAACTCTAGCAGATTCTGTCATTGCTTTCACTTACTAATGTCAGATTCCTCTCCCTCCTCTTTTCTATCTGACGTATCAATTCTTCCGCTGTTCGACTGCGTATTTGTCCGGTTCTCGGTAGGTCCTGTTACTTTAGATTAGACACCAGACTACACGAAGTTCGCTGCTTAAACATTCCACGTTAACGGAGTGTATAAACATCGCCAACTATCGGCACATCAACGATGGGTGCATTCCGCTATTATATCTATACAATAAAAAACAATTTCTACACCGTCAAAATTCTAATCGTAACCACTTTCAACGCATTGACCGTTTTCTGAACAGAGCATTACCACTTCCCTTACACTTTTCATTTTTACGAGGTTTTTGTATTTTTTCTTTTGTATTTTAATACAATTTTCAATCTGGATAACTTAAATCAAGATTCTTATTTTTCCAAAGATGTGTATATACCGTTACAGATCATTGCGTGCCAATTAGTACGTCGTGTCTCAGTAATTTCTTCCAGTACACAGTGATTAAAAGTTAGAATCGAGAACATATGAGAAATTTGTGATGCGAAGATGTGCAAAAAGTATCCCTCTTTCATAAATCTACACAAAGATTATTTTTCACAATCTTATTAGGTATCTACTTTACTATTCTTCAAGCCTATGAATATATTGAAGCTCCTTTTACCATTAGTGACGCTGTATATGGATCAACCTTTTTTGTGGCAACAAGATTCCATGAGTTCCATGTCATTATTGGAACTACTTTCCTATTAATCTGCTTATTACGACATTTAATATGTCACTTCTCAATCAATCATCACTTTGGATTTGAAGCCGCTGCATGATATTGACACTTTGTTGATGTAGTATTGTTATTCTTATATATTTCTATCTATTGATGGGGAAGATAGTTCATTATTTATTTAGTATATAAATACATTTGACTTCCAATCAAAAAGATTGATTAATTCAAAATAAATAATCTGAATTATATTTATCGTCTCATCATTCACAATCATTCTTACATCAATCGTCATAACGTTGGCCTCAATTCTCTCCAAAAAAAACATCAATGACCGAGAAAAGGCTTCCCCCTTTGAGTGTTGATTTGACCCTAAAAGCTCAGCCCGCCTCCCTTTCTCCTTACGATTCTTCTTAATTGCTGTAATTTTCCTCATTTTTGATGTAGAAATTGCTTTACTTCTTCCTGTTATCATTATTATAAGTTGATCAAATATTTTATCATGATCAATTAATTATTAGTACAATATTTCTACTAATCCTATTATTAGGGTTATACCACGAATGAAAGCAAATTTCAAGAAATATACAATATATATGCTATGATTATTATTCTAATTAAATATTTATTACGTGCTTTTGTGTGTGGTCTCTACAGCGTTTATAAGTTTATAAGGTAAAATAATTAGGGAACCGAAGAATAAGCAATTAAAGCCTTTAAATCCGTTTGATGTAAACATACTAAACTAACTAACACACCCCCAACTAAACTAATGGCAACTCAAAAGAAACCATTATTCTCCATTTACTCATATGGAGAATAAATGAGCTCAAATATTGAAAACGTATTTGAAAGGATAGAGTGGATTGTAAAAATTCCAAAATGTCCAAAATCACTAATGCTGAACGTAGAAAGTCTCTTCGGGAGCGTTTGAAAATGACGACGATGATTTCCACCCGGCTAGAGCCCCAGCAGAAAACATATATTGTTCCAGTGGTGGAAAATGATTTGGAACTCATGGATGTGATGATAATAATGATGATGATGATGATGATGATGATGATGAAGCGACCCTGGTGCGCCCATTGATGCTCCTACGAATACGCATGGTAGACCTACAAATATATATTTAATTTTTGGCTGTTATAATTATGTTGATCCCTTACCATATAGTTAATGTTACTCCTCATATCGTAGACTCATTGTGCATCTAATTTGTCTTAAAGTGGCCAATTTTGTATAGAATTAAGAAATAAATTTCAAAAATATAATTTCAAATGTATAAAAAAACAGCTATTTTGTTTCGATATTATCTCTCGAGCGGTAGGTTTTCTACGTCAAAGCATGTAGGCGGCTCCGACACAATCCCTTTCGAATGTCTTTCTAACAATAGCAGAGTGCGATGCCAATCAATGGGAGAGACCGAGTTGTGCTCGGCAGTCAGCAGCATCGAAAGCGTTGTTATACGAAGTTCAATAACGTTTATATTTCACTTTGTATCTCTGTCCACCTGTATCATAAATTGTGTTCGCGGACTATCTAGATTTTTTCATATTCACCTCCGGAGGGAAGCAATATTACAGACCATACGTTGCGAATAGTTTATAAACTGAAAAACATTACTTCTTTGTTGACATACTGGCTGATTTGTTTCAGTTCGAGTGACTCTCAATATAGTGAAATTACGTAACTGCATGATTCTCTTCTTCATGGATTGAGTGGAACTAATGTGAGATTCAGTAAGTTCCTTGGTTATTATTAATGTCCGTAGGAACATGTCACAGTTTGGATGTTGTAATCACAATTTTATTTTATTTTTTTCGCTATTGGATTTACGTCGCACCGACCCAGATACGTCTTACGGCGACGATGGGACAGGAAAAGGATAGGACTGGGAAGGAAACCGCCGTGGGCTTAAGTAAGGTACAGCCCCAGCATTTTCCTGGTGTGAAAATGGGAAACCACGGAAAACCATCTTCAGGGCTGCCGACAGTGGTGTTCGAATCCACTATCTCCCGAATACTGGATACTGACCGCACTTAAGCGACTGCAGCTCTCGAGATCGGTACAATATTTTCTCACAGAAATGTAAGCGAGTAAGAAAATCGTTAATCATCACATTAAATTACTAATGTACGAGTATTCTGTCATCTTTCAAATCTTTGAAGTTCCCATTTAATGCAAGCTGTAACCTTTATCACAGTTTTCTTAATTTAAGACGGAAAATGGCTATTGCTTAGAAAGTACAGAGTCTCTCTTATACACGCACACCGAGCGGACGGTGTTTATATTCTGCACTACAGCAGCTGCCTCAGCCCAACTTAAGTCGCGCTCGCCGCCCTGCTTTAAGCGTGTATACAATCTTATATGAAATCTTACCTTATATAAGATACTAGAAGTGTCATTGTTCGTAACGAGGGATTTCATAAACACCATTAAAATTTTCTGCACACCAATAGTGAGAGTTATGTCTGTTCACACGACCATTATGACCTGTCCTCATCCGAAAAGAATACAATCTACGGGTCGTATAAACGATCATTCAATGATGCAAGATACCACTCAAAATATCTCACCTTTATGGTTGGATTAGCAGGTTTTACACAATGGGTCCGTGTAAAACTGTACGGTATGATGTTTAACAGCTTTTCAGCTCTGTGTGCAGAAGAAACAGAACCCCCTACTTGTGCTAATTTTATGAGTGATTTAACCGGTGACCGTTCAAGATTCGCACGAATGTCATCTATCATTTCCTCTGTTAAAACTGTTCGTGTGCGCGCATCTTTTTATTGAGCAATGTAGCAGTAGTTTCAAATTTATTTACAATTACGTGAATCTGTGCTTATGAAGGTGGAACTTCACCAGGAAATTGCTGAACAAATCGTGTACCCATCAAGTCGACTCGTACTTAAACTAACTTTTACATACGAATATACGGCGTTGCAATAACTGTCTCACCTTGTTAACAGCTGAGATTGAGATTGGCTTTTGATGCTAGGTCGAACACGCGCACTCACCTTGCGCACGCCTCCCGTATAGTTGCTCAGGTCTCGGACAGTAGATACGCCACTGGACGGTCTACGATCATAAGAGAGACCGTGTATAGCGAGCTTAACGATGTGGAGTTCTATTAAGAATTTTACCTCATTAATGATTTATGGGCTAACAAACTTTCTAAGCAATTTTCCTGCAACTTATTCCAGACAAATGGACCGAATTTCATACCTGGTATTACTCCAGGTAATATTGCTGAACTAGCAAACGTACCCGTGCTTCGCTACGGTATTCGACATTATATACGGATATCGATGTCAATTACTGTACATACAGTGAATAAGATTTTTTTTTAAATTGCGGATCTCTTAGCATTATCCAAGAAGCAGCATGGGAAGGTCCCCATACGTTGTTTCCAATGCAAAGTGCGAGTTGTTAAGTTGTGATGATAACAGCAGGCTCACTGTCTTGTGCCATTCACAATCGAGTTCGGAAGTTTTCATTATAATGTCAGACCCCATTGCCTACTGCGTGGTCACAGTCGATTTGGGGAGTATTCTTTACAATGGCAGGCCCCCTTTTCTACTTCCAGACGGATTAAAGTTGAGAAGATTTTATTATAATTGCAGGCACCTTCCCTACTGCCAGTCAATATTGAGTTGTGCTGTTATCATTATAACGACAGGCCCCTTTTCCTACTGCCAGTCAGCTTACTGCCAGATATACCTAGCTTGTGAGTTTCCAGTAAAATAGCAGGCCACTGTGCCTAATGCCAGTCACATTTTCGATGGGTAAATTATTGTTTATAATGGCGCGTATCCTTGCCTATAGCCAAACACAGTCGGGTTGGGGAGTTTTGAACTAAACTGCCTACTCCCTTGCCTTCTGCAGGTCAAATAGAGAAGGGAATTTCATTGCAATGGTAAGCCCCCTTTACTAATGCCAGTTATATAGGAGGTGAAGAAGGACCCCATTCCTACTACAAGCCAAAGTCGATGTGGGGAGTACTGATTACAACAGCAGACACAACCTTTCTCGATTCCTACAAATCGACATAACTGAATATATAAATAGATCGGCATACGAAAGTGTATGCATGTTTGCAATATTGCAGATTAACTGCTGCTAAATGGTACGTCATGTCGATAAACAGATTGTACCATAAGACGCCTTATTTAGCGGTCTAAATGGCTGGTCCTATGATATTTTCTCGTATCTCATCTCACATTGAGTTAGAAATGTTGAATAAGGTGAAATCTGGTTAAGATTTTCTCACAGTGCATTACTTTTTGGATATGACAGCTACAAACATACCATTTGGCTTATATATGGCTAGTGGGTGGGCCAATCTTTGTGCAGAATTTGATGATTCTATCTTTTCTATAAGTGATCCAAAGTATGAATTATGCATGTAAAAGGTGCAAAATGTATTTACAATCGAGAAATAGAGACAAATCTAACGTATAAGGGGGTAGAGATGCGACAAAAATGTCACAGGGCCAAATATGTAGATCACTCCAAATTGAAATGAGATTGTACCTTTCGTTTTACTATAGGACTTACGGTTTAGCCACGAAATACCTCATAACGAAGGTCTGTACCGTCATTAAAATTGCCTCAGTATTTCGAAATTCTTCGACGTTTTCCGTCGGTTACAGGCTAAAACGTATAATTTTTCCAAATTTCAATTTTCTAGCTCGTCCGTCAGACTGTGCTGCAATGTTGACTTTGAGTAAGGGGGTAAAAATCAAAACTTTCAGGGAACTAGTGCTAAAAATATGCAGATGGTCATTATAACCCCTTAAATGGATAGCTGTACAGAAATTTCGCCAAAATAGTCAATGTACGAACACACGGTCGTTACGATTCCCCGTTCATGATATCTCCCTTATTAATCCTCCTGTCGAAAAAATGCACATGAGAAAAACGGTTTAGAAATGGATTTCCATCGCGGTTGGTCGATTTCTAGTCAGGTTGGTCTTGTAAATATTGTGGGAGAGTAAAATCACTGTTTCGGTTCCCTATAAACCACCAGTCCATTCCGGGAATTTGAAATAGTATGGACCTTAAAACCTACCTTTGGACAGGTGGATGCTAAATATAAAGTCTGGTTGAAATATCTTCAGTAGTTTTCAAGTTATAAGAATTACGCTTTACACGTACCGCTTTTAAGTTAAGTCCGTTGGGACTTGTGCTGAAAACCGTCCGTTAATGGCATCTCCCTTATTAGTCCTCCTATCGAAATGATGAAAATGAGTAAAAAGTTTTAGAAATTGATTTCCTTTGACGATGGTAGTTTTCCATTAATTTTGGATGTGCATATTTTGTGAGAGTGTAAAATCATAGTTTCGGATTCGGATAAACCCCCAGTAAAATTATGTATTCAGGAATAGTACTAGCCATGAAACCTACTCACGGACAGATGGATTGTATATATCAAGTTTGGTAGAAATATATCCAGTATTCTTCAAGTTATAATAACTCAAACGAACAGACACCAAAGCTAAAAAATATGAGATGGTCATTGTTACACCTGAAACGGATAACTGTACGGAAATTTCGCCAAAATATTCAATGTACAGACACATGATTGTCACGATTGTATTTATATAGATATTGCTGAGAACTTTTAAGTCACATTAAGATGACATGAAATGGCGTATGGCTTTTAGTGCCGGGAGTGTCCGAGGACAAGTTCGGCTCGCCAGGTGCAGGTCTTTTTATTTGATTCCCGTAGGTGACCTGCGCGTCATGATGGGGATGAAATGATGATGAAGACGACAAATACACCCAGCCCCCATGCCGCGATATTAACCAATTAAGGCTAAAATTCCCGACCCTGCCGGGAATCGAACCCGAAACCCCTGTGACCAAAGGCAAGCAAGCTAACCATTTAGCCATGGAGCCAGACACATTAAGATGATACACAGTAAGATGAGATGAAGTAAATAAATTAAATGATTTTTCATATCAAATTTCTAAGGCAGAAGATACAGTCTGCAACGAGTGGTTAGTAAATTGACTTGTGTCGTCGAAAGTAAGAGGGACGTAAAATATAGACTATCGAAACAATAAGGACGTATATCGTTGGTGAAGAAACCAAACCTCGTACGTCACAATGATCTTCCTATCCATTATGTTCCTTAAGACTGGTCGCACCTCCCAGCCACATATGGACATCAGAACAATTTTCATTATGTTCATTTTCCTATGCAAAAGTGTAAAGGAAAATGAACCTAAATACGGTATAATCTGGGAGCACGTTTAAATTGTCGAAACCACGTCTCACATGTTTGACGGACTCAACTTGTGTGTGTTGGTAGGTTAGTGTCAGACGAACAAACTGACGTATGTGTCAAATTCATACGCTGCGTACTGTTCGCTGGCGCCATCTCTTAGTGAAACCGGAAAAGACTTCTGCTTACACCTGGTATGTTCATTGTGTTCAGCTTTCTATGCGAAAGTGTAAAGGAAAATGAACCGTAAATATAACACATTGTAGGAGTGCGTAAATACGTCACGGAAACATACTTTCTTACAGTGCAATACGGTAAAGTTCATTTTCCTTTACACATATGCATAGAAAAATGAACATGCCAAAAATTGTTCTGATGGACTGCATATCCATTCATATTGCTGGGAGGCTTAAGGAAAAATGGATAGAAACAGCATTTTGAGACACGTGGTTTTGTTGATTAAACGACGATATGGAGTCTTTGTTTTGTATAAAACGCAACAATATGAAATGTGTTGAAGTTTGTTGGTCCTCGTTAGACTCACCTTTAGCCTAAAAGTAATTAATTAACGCATACAGCTTTATAATGTAAGAACATAAGGACACGTTACTTACTCAAAGCACAAAGCAATAATGAGTACAATACAGAAGTATAATAGCTTTACAAACTAAAAGTTGTGCGTGTATATCATTTACATTATGAGAGCTAATGCACTATTTTCTTTGGTGCCCGTAAGTCCTGAATTGCTGAAATTTCTTTCGGCAGAAACACTTGTTGCACGGATTGCTAAAATTTAGCCGGTTTCGACCACATGTAATTATCTCTAGCGCAGTTAAGCGTCACGTATTGTACGGGATATACTGTAACTGAGGTCCGACTCCATGGCTAAATGGTTAGTGTGCTGGCCTTTAGTCACAGGAGTCCCGGGTTCGATTCCCTGCAGGGTCGGGAATTTTAACCATCATTGGTAAATTTAGTTGCACAGGGGCTGGGTGTATGTGTCGTCTTCATCATCATTTCATCCTCATTACGACGCGCAGGTCGCCTACGGGAGTCAAATCAAAAGGCCTGCACCTGGCGAGCCGAACATGTCCTCGGACACATCCCGGCACTAACAGCCATACGTCATTTCATTTGATATCACTGTAATTGAGGCTAGAAAATCATTTCCTGCATTGACAGGACCGTAAAAAGCCCGTATAGCAGTAATAAATTATCATTTTATTTGCTTTTAGTTTTGAATTCATTAATATCGTTAGAATTCCTTGCCATACGTGAATACATCACTTTGAGAAGAAAATACGTAGAACAATATAACATACGAGTATAATTCTTCGCTGTTCGGGCAAAAGGTTATATTTCACAATGCTCTTCCCATCCAATACTTCCCTTAGGACTGATTCCGCCTCCCAGCCACATGTGGATATTTAGTCCATTAGGACAATATTCGTTGTGTTCATTTTCCTTTGCTTACCGTACCGCACTCGAGGAATATATGTTTGCGTGACTTGTTTACGGACAACTACAATATAATATACCTAAGGTTCATTTTTCCTTTATATGTTAGCGTACGAAAATGAACACAATGTTCTGGTGGACTGTATATCCATATGTGGCTGGGAGGCGTGAAAAGTGTTAACAAAAATAATGGGATAGGAAGAGCATTGTGAGATATAACCTTTTGCCCGAACAGCGACGAATTCTGCATGTTATTTTATCATATGTTCATTCTCTTGAAGAGTTTCATTCTAATGTGCTTTAACTGTACAAACAGAGAGACGCTAGGAACAACCTGCAATGATATAAAACTATTAACAATGAGAATTAACTCCAATTATCGAATCATGCCAATGATTATAATGGTGGTCTGTCCATTTGTCAATTGTAGAGATTATAGAGACACAGAGCCGAAGCGATTCTCCTCCATGTAGGAGTAAGCAAAGAAAAACCTTTGTATTTTTGGACTGCATTTTGCGGGCGACAATATACTTGTAATGCTAAACTTACAGTTCGTAAAAGAGGATTTCTTACTGCTTAGACCTACAGAGGAGCAACGTTTAGCAACTATTCGTCATTTCCTGTTTTAAGGTTTACATCAGGTATTTTGTTGCCAGATATGTTTCATAACACAACAGGGCGGTGGGATTGAGGTTATATATGTACCGTATTGTCCTTTTAGAAATCTGGCAACTCAAATATTTTTGCCATTGCGTAACTGGATTGACACTGTCAGTTACCAGGCGGTCCAGCAAACATGTAGCGCGCTGATACCATGCATACACGCTAGCTGAGCTTGGTGAGACAGAACTCAGTTCACTGCGATGTGTTGTGCGGGGCACATTAGATGTCATCATGACGAGCTGCCTCGTGAGGACCAAGTTGGCGCTAGCTGTGACAGCGTGATGCACGCCTGTGATCGGGAGGCTTCTGTCGTATGTAGGAAGCTGCATGTGGTGAATGTAGTGTATGATGTATAAGTTACAGGAATGTTGGAGACCGCACAAAAACTGAAGTCGTCAACCAATAAATTAACCATAAACTATTATAACCCCACGACTCAGCTTGCAATCGAACACGGTACTCCGAGAACCGATGGTCCGATATCAACATGGAAAACAGGAACTCGTAAGCAATTCAAAATGCATGTAATTTCTATGAGAGTACTTGTAACTACTAATTTGTCACGGTTAAAATAATTTTTGGTCTTTGATTAAATCATTACATTAGCACAGAATACACAGTAGAGCTCAACATCGTTTAATGACTCGTATGATACAATAACAATGGAGGAATGTATTGGTCTGATGATTTAACTTCTTAACTCCTCAATGTAGATGGTACAATAACAATTCGTGCTGATATGTCTAACCTGGATCAGCCCTTGTAAGGCAGACCCTCCGATGAGGGTCCGATGAGGATGTTATTGCGGTGGAGGGTAATCTTGTGGGTGGTATGTGAGTTGTACGGATGTTGGAGACAGCACAAGAATCCAGTCCTGAGCCAAGTGAATTAACCATTTAAAGTTAAATTCGCCAACCCGGCCCGGAATCTAATCGGGACCCTCTGAACCGAAGAGTAATACACTGACAATTCAGCTAAGGAGCCGGACTCCGTAGATTATATTACACATTTAACAACGTGAAGACCTGGATCCAGGAGGAAAAAATGTGAATCTCGCGTGAGCGTTAATTTTTTGATCAGAATCAAATCAGTGGGATGAGATTTTGCCTATTAGGTTATTTTATTCCTGTGTACAGAAACGAAGGCTTTTAAGATATAAATTCGTTTCGGCTCTTTTTAGCAAGTATTTGTTGATTTTATTGTACCTATTTGTATTATAATTGCAAATTGAATTCCTGTTTACAGTTTTCTCAAAAACACAATTTTCTTCCAATGCATTATATCCTATGTGGTGTGGTCCATTGAATTATTTCCTTTCTCAACATCTGTGAATCCCCACTATCAATAAGGAGAATTCTCAGAAGTCTCCATAAGTAGCACCTGGAGAACAATTCGTCGCTGTTCGGGCAAAAGGTCATATCTCGCAATGCTCCTCCTTTCCATAATTTTACTTAAGGCTGGTCACGTCTCCCAGACATATACGGATATGCAATTCCATCACAACAATTTTCGTTGTGTTTATTTTCGTACGCTAACGTGTAAAGGAGTCTTAAATAACATGAATTCTAATGTTGAAGACGGATACAAACATCCAAACACCGAGCCATAAAAATTAACTATTGAAAGTTGGAATCCCCAACCCCTCAGGGGACCGAACACGCGATCCCTTGGCCAAAGACCAGCATGCTAATCATTTATCCATGAAGTCGGACACAATATCGAATGAAAGGTGGGGAATGAGAAATTGGACGAGATTTAAAACGTTATGTTCTCAGAATGTATCTTTTGTTCAGCTCCTTGGCTGAATGGTCAGCGTAGTGTCCTTTTGTTCAGAGGGACCAGGGTTCAATTACTGGCCGGGTCTGGAATTTTAACCGCACCTTGTTAATATTACTCTAAGGGACTGCGTTTTTCTGATTATCTCAATACACAACTTTATTTACACATTTCACTCCAAACCACCATAGAAACATTAAATACTGAATACATCCCTCCATATCGGGTTGGATGAATCCTCAGAACTCGTTAAAATCAAGATTATGCCTGCCAGACTTATCACCGGTAGTTGTTGGAGAAGTGACGAGTATCCACGCCACACTGTAATAAACCTCCTTTGGTATAATGGCGTATGGCCTCCATGAAGCCTGGCGCAGGTTCTTAGAATTGACGCCTGCAGGTGACCTGCGTGTCTGAGGATGGAACCATACTTATGATGATTTCAGACATTGAAGAGGGTGCAAACCCCTAGTACCCGAACCAGAGAAATTAAAATAACCAATTAAGATCAAAATTCTCAACCCAGCTTGGAATCGAATCGGGGGCCCCTTGGAGCAAAGGTCAGTACGTCAGCTATTTAACCATGGAGCCGGGAAACCCCTGTAGCGGAACTGGTAGAATACATCCACCGTATCCCCTGGCTGTCGTAAGGTGAAACCCTCTGGTGTTCTTAGCTTGGCAACGTGGGTTAATGACTGCGGGATTTCTAGCTGAGCTTGGCATCGGTTCTACTTGTTTATGCTAGCCTTCTCACTTTGATCTTTCCTATTTGAACTCCCTTGGTCTCTTCCGTTTCCGACAGGCCAACAGAGTCATTCATTTTCACACCTTTCATAGCACTTACATTTGTTTTCCCGACATTCTCATTCCTCAAAGGATCAGAGCCAATACTTTCAAATTAGTGTCAGAAGGTTATGATTGCTCATTTTTACTGCCCTGTAAGTCAATAATCAACACCATCATACCGAAATTAATCATTCTCGGCATATGTATTCCCTACACAATAGAAACACGCGTCCGACCGACTGGGCAAATTTCCCAAATGTCTTGCATGCCAGCAATGTGGCCTATTTTATAGGCGCCAAGTTGAAAGCATAGCTGTCTTGTAGACAGGATGCGCTCCTACTCTGCTGGAAGAAGATTTCGAATGTTTAAGAAACCTACAAATACGATCAATAAACACATTGAAAGTTTGATCAAAAACTCAAACGTATGAAACCTATTATCGTCTACTTGACGTCATGTGATGTGCGTCGTATGACACAACTTTTCCCATTTTACCTGGACTTTTGAGAGCTTCCTACTAACAATATGAATACAGCTTAGTAAACTGTCTTACCGGGCGAGATGGCCGCGCGGTTAGGATCGCGCAGCTGTGAGCTTGCATCCGGGAGGTAGTGGGTTCTAACCCCACTGTCGGCAGCCTTGAAGATGGTTTTCCGTGGTTTCACATTTTCACACCAGGCAAATGCGGGAACTGTATCTTAATTAATGCCACGGCCGATTCCTTTCCACGGATAGGCCTTTCCTATCCCATCGTCGCCATAAGACCTATGTGTGTCGGTGCGTCCTAAAGCAAATAGCAAATAAAAGCTAAACTTGTATTGTAAAATCCTTAATAATTTTGTTCGGATAGTTAGCGTATGAAGTACGATTTATGTACTACGTACCACACGGGATGAGCTTCTAATGCTTGTTGTTTAAAGAAAACTAACATATAAGGTCATCGGCCCAGGGTGAGCTTCTACTCTCCTGCAAGAAGATAGTAGTAAATATTTAAGAAACCAACAAATACGATCAATATTTTTCTTCTTGTCAGACAAACTAATGAATATAGATCTGACGCAAATTTTCACCACTTTTTCTAGTATTTTTCGCCCAATTAAATGGTTTCAATTTTGTTTATAATCACAATATATAAGGCTGAGGCTGTATGTGTTTATGCTGATTTATAGTGTTCTTCAAGGCCGATATTAACAAGTTTTTTATCATTCAAAAGCTTTGCTTGAATGAATCCCCTAGAAAAGTGTGTTCTACAAGGGCGATATTAAGAAGTTTTATAACATTCGTAAACTCTGCTTGAATGAATCCCCCCAGAAAAGTTAATGTCGGGTTTCTCAGATAAATCAAACAAAAGAATAGAAAATATCTTCTTAACCGTTAGCGATAACAAGTTTGGTCTAATTTATTCAATGTTCGACCCATAAATCTAGAATCATTGTGTGTCAAAACGTGATTTCGTAAATATTTGCGCAAACGTTTCTAAAAAAGTATATTGAATCGATAATGCCTGCTTTGAAGGAAATAGATAAATCTAACTCTCTTTCTCTTGTCAGTAGAACGGATGATCACGAAGGCCGTGGCGTGTTGTTACGTAACATCAGATATTTATGATTTCCATGTAACGTGAGGTATCAGGAGCATTATTCAGTCAGAATTATTTGTGCTTTGAAGAAGCTGCATTTAATTTGTATATCGTCGCTGAGGGAAGATTAGCGCCTGTTGACAATATTTTAGCTGTCCGGTAACTTCCTTAAAACTCGTCACGCCTCTCGTTCACATATGGATATGTAGTTCATCAGAACAGTTTTCGTTTTGTTCGTTTTGAGTGGACGAGTTGGCTGTACGGTTACGAGCGCGTGGCTGTGAGCTTGCATCCGGGAGATAGTGGGTTCGAATCCCACTGTCGGCAGCCCTGAAGATGGTTTTCCGTGGTTTCCCATTTTCACACCAGGTAAATGCTGGGGATGTACCTTAATAAAGGCCACGGCCGCTTCCTTACAACTCCTAGGCCTTTCCTATCCCATCGTCGCCATAAGACATTCTGTGTCGGTGCGACGTAAAGCCACTAGCAAAACAAGTGTTCATCTTGCTATGTTTTTATGTAAAGAAAAAGGAACCTTTAAAGAACTACACTGTAGGAGTGCGTAAATACGTCATGTGAACATACATTCCTACAGTTCGGTACGGTAAGGTTCATTTTCCCTTACACGTAAGCATAGAAAAAGGAACACAACGAAAATTGTTCTGATGGACTTCGTAACCACATGCGTCTCGGAGCCGTGTGCAGTCTTAACGGAAACAATTGATACAAGGAGCATTTTCAGACAGGCGGTATTGTTTCTTCAGCGACGATGTTCAAGTTTGATGAACAGAGAAACAATAGAGCGCCAAAAGTTGGAAATAAGCCCTAAGAGGGATGTGCATCACTTTCTGTTCTACAAAAATATATAACTTACACATTTCCGCTTTTCGGTTAAAGAAAAAATAAAATGGCGTATGGCTTTTAGTGCCGGAAGTGTCCGAGGACAAGTTCGGCTCACCAGATGCAGGTTTTTTCATTTGACTCCTGTAGGCGACCTGCGCGTCGTGATGAGAATGAAATGTTGATGAAGACGACACATACACCCAGCCCCCGTGCCAGCGAAATTAACCAATTATGGTTAAAATTTCCGACCCTGCCGAGAATGGAACCTGGGACCCGTGTGACCAAAGGCCAGTACGCTAACCATTTTACCATGGAGCTGAATTTCAGTTAAATAAATTGTCAAGTACAATTTTATCTTGAGTCCGCTGAATTATTCCATGCAATGGGCCTTATTTCTTGTATAGTTTAAGAGTCAGTTGAAGAGATTACCAATTTCAGAAATTGTTTGTCAGTATTTCAGTACTTGGGTGACATCCTAAAGGCAAACGATATTTTCATTTCCCAGTTTCCCTTTTTATCGTCACACAGTAAGATCCGATAACTTTAAGAGGAGAAACAAAGCTTTTAGTACGTGCAGGACATCCCATCGGCAACTGAAAATTACTTCCTCCCATTATTCTCTCCTACCGAGGGTAAAATGTTCTGACATAGGAGTCCTTATAATGAGAAGCAGTGGAAAAGCAAGAAGTGTTTAAATAATGTCTTTAATGGTGGTAAGTATGGAGTTTCCTTCGGCCATTCAGTTACCATTAAACTGTTTTATAATTGATGCGCCGAGCAAGAGGCTGTGTGGTTTGAGGCATGTAGCTATCAGCTTGCATTCGGGAGATAGTAGGTTCGAACCTCAATGTCAACAGCTCTGAAGATTGTTTTCGGTAGATTCCCATTTTCACACCAGGCACATGCTGGGGCTGTACATTAATTAGACCACGGCTGCTTCCTTCCCAATCCTAGCACTTTTCCACCCTTACGTCGCCGAAAACCTTAAAACGTTAAACCACAAGCAAAAGAAAAAAACACAGATAATTGATACTACACATGCCATGTCAGTTTGGTATCTAAACCTTTCTAGTGTTGCGGTTTCACTCTGAAGCCACCTCTTCATCGCGCGTAGACCATATCCAAACAAATCATTCGCTCTAAACGAAACCTGCGGTGCATAGAGTTTACAACAGACATCCGGGACCGATTTATTTAGCAATTCTTTGATGACACCTGTGCAAACATGTCTTCATCATCTGCAAAGAAAATGTTAATGAAATACCAATGACACTAGTTGTCTATATTATTATTATTATTATTATTATTATTATTATTATTATTATTATTATTATTATTATTATTATTATTATTTTACAGTTTGCTTTACGTCGCACAGATAGATATCATGGCGACGATGGGATATGAAAGGCCTAGGAGTAGGATGGAAGCGGCCGTGGCCTCCATTAAGGTACAACCGCGGCATTTCCGTTGTATGAAACAACCGAAAACCATCTTCAGGGATGCCGACAGTGGAGTTCAAACCCACTATATACCGGATGCAAGCTCACACTGCGTGCCTCTAACTGCACGTCCAACTCGCCCGGTTCTATAGTTACTGCTCAGACCTACCTACACGCGTCAAAAATATATTGCGGCCCAGTTTTCTTCTGGAGACATGACATAATAGAACCTCTCATAGGTCCTATGGCTCAGAAATATCGATATTAGGGCCTATAGGTTATAGTACCGGTAAGGAATTTCATTTTACAAAATAGGGCAGTATGACATGCAATATGGGTCTTTTTTTAACAAAAGATAAAGAATTGTTTCGTAGAAATACGAAAGAGAACGCAGCAGTTAATTTTATCACCAACTAGCAAATGTACCCGTGCTTCGCTACGGTGTTCAACATTGTATTCGAATATCGAAGTAAACAGTGTACATGCAGTAAATAAGATTGTTTTAAAATTGCATGTCTCTTAGCGTTATCCGAGAAAGAGCATGGGGATGTCCCCATACGTTGTTTCCAATGTAAAGTGTTTGTTACGGATTTGTGATATAACGGCAGGCTCACTTGCCTACTGCCATTCACAATCGAGTTGGGAAGTTTACATTATAATTGGAGGCCCCATTGCCTACTGCGCGGCCACAATCAAGTAGGGAGTGTTCGTTACAATGGCAGGCCCCATTTCCTACTCCCAAACAGATTACAGTCGAGGAGATTTTATTATAATGGCAGGCAAATTCCCTACCACCATTCAAAATTGAGTTGTGCCGTTATCATTATAATGTCAGGCCGATTTTCCTACTGCCAGCCAGCTTACTGCCAGTCACACCAAGTTGGTGAGTTTCCATCAAAATAGCAGGCCACTATGCTTAATGCCAGTCACATTTTAGATGAGGACACTTGTTTATAATGGCGGGCACCCTTGCCTTCTGCCAAACACAATCGGGTAGGGAAGTTTTACACAAAACTGCATGCTCACTTGCCTTCTGCAAGTCAAATCGAGAAGCGAACTATTCATTACAATTGTAGACCTTCCTTACTAATGACAGTTACACAGGAGTTGGAGAAGGGCCCTTTCATACAGCCAATCAAAGTCGGTGTGGGGAGTACTGATTACATTAGCAGACCCACCCTTTCTCGATCGCTACAAATCGACATCAGTGAATATATATAGATCGACATACGAAAGTATATGCGTGTTTATATTGAAGACCTTCATTTACAGATTAACTGCTACTAAACGTACGTCATATCGACAAAGAATTATACTATAAGACACGCCGGATTTAGTGCCCTAAATGGCTGGTCCTATGATATGTCATCTATTCTATGGTCAGATTGAGTTAGAAACGTGGAACAGGGTAACGTTTTTGTAAGATTATCTCACATTACATTACTTTTCGGATAATTATGTGACAGCTACATGCATAGCATTTGGCTCACAGATGGCTACTGGGTGGGCCAATTTTCGTGAAGAGTATGATGATTCTGTATTTCATATAAGTAATCGAAAGTATGAATTATGCTTGTGAAAATTCCAAACTGACTTAATATCGATTAATAGAGAAAAAAACAGCGTAAAAGGGATACAGATACGGCAAAAAGTCATAAGACCAAGGTTGTAGATCATTCCGAATTGAACGGAGATTGTGCAATCTGTTATGTGAATGGAATTTCCGAAGGTCTGCACCATCATTAAAATTGCCTGCATATTTCGATATTCTTCGGGGATAAAAAGTGAAAAATGTAATAATCTAGGATGTTTTCCGTTCGTTACAGGCTAAAACGTATAATTTTGTCAAATTTCAATTATCTTCTTTTTTTTTCTTCTGGCAGATTATGCCGCAATCTGGATTTTGGGTGAGGCGCTTAAAAATTAGGACTTTCAGGAAACTAAACCAAAAATTGTGCAGATGGTCATTATTACCCCTTAAACGGAAAGATGTACGAAAATTTCGCCAAAATAGTCAGTGTAGTGGCACACAGTCGTTGCGATTTGATTTATATAAATAAGGAATCTGCTCCATGTAAAACACCTTTGTGGCTATGTCCGCTGGACTTAACCTGCAAAACTGACCATTCATGGTATCTCCCTTATTAATCTTCCTGACGAAAAAATGCACATGAAAAAAAGGTTTAGAAGTGGAATTCCATCACGTTTGGTCGATTTCCAGTCAGGTTGGTCTTGTTTTGTATATATTGTGGAAGAGTAAAATCACCATTTCGGTTCCCTATAAACCACCAGGCCATTCCGGAACATGAAATGTTATTTACGTTTAAAAACCTACCTTTGGACAGGTGGATGCTAAATATAAATTTTGGTTCGAATGTCTTCAGTAGTTTTCAAGTTGTAAGGAGTACGCTTTACACGCACCCGCTCGTGGGTTAAGTCCGATGGGACTTGTACAGAAAAACGGTCCGTTAATGATATCTCCCTTATTAATCCTCGTATCGAAAAGATACACATGAGAAAAAAGGTTTAGAAATTAATTTCTACCAAGGCAGGTAGATTTAAATTAACGTTGGTTGTGTATATTTTGTGGAAGTGAAAAATCCTGTTTCTGTTTCGTATAAACCCCCAGTCAGTTCAGGGATTTAGAAACAATATTTGCCCTAAAACCTGTCAAGGACAGGCGTATTCTAAATATGAGTCTTGGTGGAAATACATCCAGTAGTTTGTAGCACTCGCGTACATATGGCGTAATTAAGGAAGAAAATAATACAGTTAAGAAAGTTGAAACTAATAGAAAATGGATTATAACTGAGGACAGTCGGATAACGACAAATATGTAAATGCCAAGTGAATGTATAGGAAAATCCAATGCCCCTCAATAAATTATGCTAGTGTGAGTTATGGATATAATAAAGCGGTAACAGAGGAGAAATTTAGGTCCAGTGATTCCTAGGTAAACAAATACGAAGAAGATGACTAATGGTGTTATTACTTAATCTATTCGAGGGCGGTTATAACAACCAATGATATTCCGCCAATATCCCGCAGGTAGGCCGATTGACCCCAAGGAACAACCACGAATTTAAAAGCATGATGAGAAAAATGGCAATACGTTACTTCCCTGCTGGCATGCAGTCAGAAACTTTGCCATGGTAACCTGTAGGTTCGTTGTCGGTCTGTCTGTCACTCAATGCAGAGCATGATACCAGCGGAAAATTGTAAATTTCTCCGTCATGTGAAGAGTAAGGTAAATTACGAACATAACGAAAGTTGTTTATAATGAAGAGACGTTTCACGTACGGTAAACGAAGTTTACAGAAAATCAATAGTATAAGAGAAAATGGAGGAAAACCATTCTGGTTTTCCTATAAACCCCCCATCTATTGAAATATTTCAAAATAATATGCACACAGAAACCTTCCTCGGGATTAGTATACTCTCAATATCAAGTTTGGTTGAGATCTATCCAGCCGTTTCGACGTGATGGTGAAAAAGCCATCCTGGCTTTCTTATAAACACCCCGTGTATTGAAAGATTTTAAAATGATATGCATATCGAAACCTTCCCCGGGATGAGTATACTGTAAATATGAAGTTTGGTTGAAATCTATCCAGACGTTTCGACGTGCTGGTGGAAAAACCATTCTGGTTTTCCTATAAACCCCCCGTGTATTCAAAGATTTTAAAATGATATGCATATCGAAACCTTCCCCGGGATGAGTATACTCTAAATATGAAGTTTGGTTGAGATCTATCTAGCCGTTTCGACGTGATGGTGGAACAGACAAACAGACAAACAGACAGACAGACAAACAGACAAACAGACAAACAAACAGACACGAAACGTAAAAACCACCGATTCGGTCTTGAGTTGACCTAAAACGGATAAATATCTGAAAAATTGGCAAAACAAAAGAAATTACAGACAGCGGACCCCCTACAATTTTATTTATATAGATGTTTAGAAGTTCTAGATGAAATCACACTAGATATGCAACAAGGGTAAAAGTTTTGATTGTTTGTGTATAATATTATAATTTTTGAAATGAAAATTGTATTTCCTAGGAAGAAAATGTGTATTTTATATTTTAAATTAATGGTCCTGAAAGAGTTAAACTTAGAAAAATGTGTTAGTAGAAAGGTATCCAGTTAATAAAGGAATAAATAAATTCGTACCGATCTGCACGTGGCTTAAGAACGGCTTGGGAGCGCCAATAGAAGTAAAGAACTTCGCCAGGTTAGGAATTTGAACACGGACCTCTGAGCTGAGAGGTTTGTGCCATAGTAAGTACGATACGATGTCACCGGCTGGAACCATGGTGAGTTTGACTCCGATTTCTCGGCATGGCTCTCAAGCCGGTATTAAGCCGCGTGCAGATTTGGCAACATTGCCTCGCAAAGCTAATTTTAATTCGCGCACGGAGCAATCTGATTGGGTAACATCAGCAGCTTATAAAATGGCAATGGCGTGAGAAATCGAATTTTTTCAAATAATTTATCAGTATGACCAACTCTCTGACGCACATGTACTCCGTTCACATTGCTCACGACCACCTGCATATCCAGTATCCCAGTGCATGTGTTTCCCTTAGTACTGTATTCTCTTATAGAGACAGCAAACAGTTTAGCATATAAAAGAGTCACAGAAAATGTATAGAGCTGGAGACAATCTTCTTAGCCGAAAGAAATAGAACTTCTGGAGGCAACATCGGGATGTGAAGCTTTCCTACCGGCTCACTCGTATTTCAAGCCTGATAAAAATTAGCTGACACATTAAAGTCGGTGGTCTGGGGAGGTTACTGTCGTTAGCATGAGTTTGTGGTTAGCATACTTCTTACATAACGTTTACCATGGAAAGAAAGTCAAACTGTCCAGCTCTTCCTTTGAGACCATTTGTAGTTATTGTTTGCGCGTCATCATGAATAAAAGAAATAGAGCTGACCTAGAAATGGAAAGCCGCAATCAATATCCGAGTTCCGGTCAGGGAGTAGTTGTTCATTATGAAAATAGAATTCTCTATAAGCCGATGTTCTACTTTTGTGCCTAAGTGGCCCACATCAGAGGCAATTCTTCTACTGTGGTTCAGTTAAAGAAACAATTCACTCTTGAGAGTAGAGGCAGTTATACTCTATTTCACAACAAGCATTTGTGGGACCAGATGCTAAAGAAATCCAAAAAATATTCGTTAAAAGTTTTGAGAATCCCTGAACGACTTGATGCCACTGAATTAAATTTCGCAGAATATTACAGTATGGCCTGGGATAACATGGGCTACCTATAATCACGATGTCCTTTATAGGGGCCATTTCGGCAAGGAACAGATTAATTCAGAAGAAAATATACACCTGGGATCCATGAAAGAGATTACGCTGATTAAACTGTTAGTCCTGTTAAGAATGGAGTCCATTAGGATTAGAAACTAAATTAATATTACTTAATTTTGTAGTTTAAGTGTACATATATAAACATATCAAATGCATAGCTAAAACCTATACAGAGAACAAAATTTCGAATCCGAATTATACTCTTCTATTTTTGGGTTCCTGTCTCGCTGTTGTCTTCTTCATAATAATCGTGAACACTGCAGTTACGCTCTGCATACTGCGTGATCTATGATCAAAAATATTATTGAAAATGTTCCGGTTTGGCATTCTGATGAACTGATAGATCGCCGACTCGAGCGCTGGAAGTGAGGCCACGTCTCGACTCTTAGAACACAGGTATACATAAACAAAAATGAATGACAAAAACAGTATCATACACCAAAGCATGGCTGCAGAATGTAATAAAATCATAGGTTGTTATATGATCCTCCTAAATAAGACAATACATACATCCGAATTTACAAAATGATTTAGCCAATAACAACATTCAAGATGACCTGGGTATATCTGGACTCAGATTTTGGAATATCCTGTACATGACTACACTACCATGCATCACAAACACATACAAACACCGACTGACTGTCTGATTCATCATCGCCGAGCCAAAACTACTGGACATAAAGAAATGAAATTTTGAGGATACATTTATATTATGATGTAGGTGCAAAGGGAGGATTTTTGGATATGCGTCACTAAGAGGGTGAAAAGGGGAGGGGTGAATTTTTAAAATGAGTGTATCTATATTTCAAAACTTTAAAAGTTTGCTTATGTAAAAATTGGTGTTTAGAATATCCTTTAAAAATAAAGAAACACGTATTTTTGTTTTATTTTGTGGGATTAGGGGCACCCAGCTGTGAGTTTGCACTTGGGAGATAGTGGTTTCCAATTCCACTGTCGGCAACCCTGAAGATGGTTTTCTATGGTTCCGCCATTTCACATCAGGCAAATTCTGGGGCTGTTTCTTAATTAAGACCACGGTCGCTTCCTCCCCACTCCAAGGCCTTTCCTATCCCATCGTCTCTATAAGAAGTATGTTGGTCGGATCGACATAAAACAAATTATTTAAACAGTTATTGCGACTTTAAACCGCTATAAGGAATCTCTACATTCACGAATAACACTCTACTGAAATGTCGTCTCAACTATGTGCCATAAAACATCAAGAGAGACAAAGTTTAACGAACATTCCGAACTGAGACAAAGCCCAGAAAATCAATTTAAGAGCTACAAGACGCTATCAACTGCGACGTGATCGCGCATCATTCGAAAGAAATGCGAGACTGCGCTTTCTTTGTAAGTAGCGGGATCGCAGAATCTCGTGTAATTGAATCAAGTTCAACTCCTACTTGCTAACTGCAGCACTGTCTGCTTGTTCGTATACGTGATAATAACACAGTGACGGGCTTAATTCGAACGAATCTCATAAAGAATTCCAAGTAGTCATCGCCGACATCTCACAGATCAAACCCTAGCAAATCCACGTGGAGTTCCTGGAACACAATATCAACAGTCATGTAAATCTACAAGTATGCTTACATATATCATATTTCAAACCGAGATTTCCCATGAATATGAAAATTATCATTATGTATTTTCTAAAAAAATGCCTTAGTATTGCAAGTAATTGACATTTAACGTCTGATCATGAGAACAATATTATAATCGGACATACAGTACGGAGTACAGGCTCGACATAACGAGGTTGTATGCACACAGACGTAACCCCAGTCGTAAAGTAGCAGGAGGTCGCATGCAGGACAAGAGTGATGATGATGATGACGATGACGATGACGATAGTGGTGGTAGTGGTGGTGGTGATTTTGATTTAAGGGTAAAAACTTTGAGGCCATCGGCCCCGAACAATAATGACAGGACGGTAAGTTGGAGGAAAATATTACAACAGTAAATATAGAGAATAGGGGATTCCGGTGCCTTGGAGTCAATCATTACGGTGTACTGCGAAAGCACATGAAGAAAGCCACTAAAGTGGCAAATCCAGCGCATCAATGCGGTCTCATTAGGAGGAGAAATATAGAGAGTATTGCAGTTATCTAAAACAATGATCTGGTTCATTACATTTATGTATCATAGACATAGACTGAATGAAGAAAAAGGAAACTAACCGTCAAAAGTGGTTAATGGGTGTAAAAGTATTATTATTATTATTATTATTATTATTATAATTATTATTATTATTATTATTATTATTATTATTATTATTGAAAACGAAACTATACCCATGGGGCAAGAGTGACAGATTTTAAGGAGAATGTTTTGATCTACATTTGAGAACGGCCAATGAAATTAAATATGGAAATCTCATACAAATTAAACTTACCTAATGTTTTAGTTACGAGGAAGTAACACGCTCTGTCAGTGCCAAGGCTGCAAAGTGTATGGCGTAAATACGTATTTATGCCAGGAATAAAATAGCCCCATAGGCGCCGTACTGCACAAACGGTAGTCGAGGTGACACCAACCATTCCGTTAAATTTAAAGTGGCCAGTGGTGGTTAGAGGCCAGGTATGTGTGGGTACAAGAGCCCATTCGATCTTCAAAGCGGAAAAATCTAACTCTTCACAAGAAGAGAATAGCAGCAACAATTTACAACAAACAAAGTTACACCTTCGAAGACAAATTCGGCAGGCTGTGCCTCTATCGCCTGGGATGTTGGGGGTCTGTACCACAAACTGTCACACTCATCACAATCGTAACCAAACCACTGTCTATAAACGCAACACCATAGTGCTTAGTAGCAGTTTACGAAATCGTGACAGGCCAAATCCACTCGGGCCTCGTCATTCTCCACAAGCAACTGAGTCAGATACGGTCATAGAGGTCCCCAGTGACTGCTTCGATATATGCCAGTCCGCATATTCCACAAGAGGGATGAAGTGCTCAGTTGTACATCCCGCTGCTCGGACGTCTCAATTTTCTAGCGCTGTCGCCGCTCTATGGCACTTTCCAGTGCAGTCTTATTAATCTTACTCGATTCCGCAGATTTTCCTCTATCTTCCTGAACTTTTACAGTAGTTTATGTTTCACTTAGTTTCTATGCGAATTCAGTAAAATTTCCACTGACCTGGTCACCAAGTTATGGAAGTGCCGTTGACCAATATTGCATCCAGTTGATTACGGTTGTACGAGACAAATAGGTTATAAATGAAATAGCGTATGGCTTTTAGTGCTGAGAGGTGTCCGAGAACTTCAGCTCGCCAGGTGCTGGTCTTCAGATTTGGCGCCCGTAAGCGACCTGAGCGTCGCGATGAGGATGAAATGATGATGAAGTCGACACATACAACCATTCCCTGTGCCAGGGTAATTACCCAATTATGGTTAAAATTCCTGACCCTGCCGGGAATCGAACCCAGGAACCCTATGACCAAAGGCCAGTACGCTAACCATTTAGCCATGGAGCCGGACTACGTGACAAATGAAACAATACCACTTTCAACACTCTACCGCCACGGAGTTGTGAGTATATTTTACTGCCGGACTGAACCTAAGTTGCCAAGTTCAATACTCGCTCAGTCCGATGGTATTTGAAGGTGGCCTTAAGGTACAGCCCCAGTATTTACCTGGTGTGAAAATGGGAAACCACGGAAAACCATCTTCAGGGCTGCCGACAGTGGGGTTCGAACTCACTATCTCCCGGATGCGAGCTCACAGCTGCGCGGCCCTAACCTCTCGGGCAACTTGCCTGGGGTCAGTAGATTTACTGGCACGTAAAATAACTCCAGCGAGACAAAATTCCGGCACCTCGGTGTCTCCGAAATCCGTAAAATTAGTTAGCTGGACATAAAACCATTATTATTATTATTATTATTATTATTATTATTATTATTATTATTATTATTATTATTATTATTTTACTGCATCGGTACTACCACAACTTCAATCGAAAATGGCAGACCCACCACCAGCTAAGATGTTACCGATTACTGAAATTAATTTCAAAGAATATTTTCATCCTTCACATTTTAACCATATAGAGATAATGTATAGTTTCAACGTTATGAAGCTAAATTTACTGTATATCCCAGTGCCACACTCGAAATACTGCACGAACGAGTCGAAAGACACATTCTGAGGTTAAAATGATGTTATGATGAAAGAAGCAAGAGTAATGAAGAAGATATTTGACGAAACATAGGGAAGAAGATAAATGAATTAGAAGACCCGAATTACGATCGATTGATGATATACAGGAAGACCGGAAGATGCTAGTAATGTGAAGTTAGAGGAAAGACGTTTGAGGAAGAAGTTACTGGACCGAGATGTACAGGCATCAATCACAAAGTAAGCTAAGGCTAGACTTTAGGACTTTTAGAACTACAGTGCGAAGAATAAATATATCTTTTATCAGTTATGCAGGTTGTTGCTGTGAAAGGATGTGTAAATTTCTTTCTTTCTTTCTTTCTTTCTTTCTTTCTTTCTTATTCTGTTTACTCTCCAGGGTTCGTTTTTCCCTCGGACTCAGCGAGGGGTCCCACCTCTACCGCCTCAAGGGCAGTGTCCTGGAGCATGAAACATTTGGTTGGGGGATACAACTGGGGAGGATGACCAGTACCTCGCCCAAGCGGCCTCACCTGCTGTGCTGAACAGGGGCCTTGAGGCGGGATGGGAAGATTGGAAGGGATAGACAAGGAAGAGGGAAGGAAGCGGCCGTAGCCTTAAGTTAGGTACCATCTCGGCATTTGTCTTGAGAAATGGGAAACCACGGAAAACCACTTCCAGGATGTCTGAGTTGGGAATCGAGCCCACCTCTACTCGGTTGACCTCCCGAGGCTGAGTGGACCACGTTCCAGCCCTCGTACCCCTTTTGAAACTTCGTGGTAGAGCCGGGAATCGAAACTGGGCCTCCGGGGGTGGCAGCTAATCACACTAACCACTACACCACAGAGGCGGACATGTATAAGTTAAACGGTAAATTAATGGATAGTCAACTAAACTTTTTAAAATAGGGAGTCTAGAAGCCAGTTTGAATAGATAGAATAGAATAGAAGTTAAAACATGCCAATCACTATTTTCTGAATTATTTGCAGAATTTTTTTTATCTAGGGCTATTTATTTACATTTATGTATTACATTATTCACAGTTATTTCTGTATAGTACGTAACTGAAAAACCCTTGCTATTTACATTTATGTATTACATTATTCACATTTATTTCTGTACAGTACAAAACTGACAAACCCGAGTTAACGTACAATTTTGTACCTCACAACAGTTGCTATAATTAAATACCTGTAAGAATTATCTCTACATAATAAAATAATTAGTTCTAATCAATTCAGGAACAATGAGGGACATGTTTAAATGCGTATCTCCTTATGCTGGCTTCTTATACCGTAGTTTCCCTAAGTGTTCAGTATAACATTCCTTGTTTAATATTTTCAAGCTTTTACAATAATAATAATGCCGCGCTGACTAGCTCAGATGGTAGTGTGTTGGTTTTCTGAGCCAACATGGCGGGTTCGATCCTGACTCAGCCCGGTGGTACCCAAGGTATTCAAATATGTCAGCCTCGTGTCGGTAGATTTAATGTTACGTAAAAGAACTCTTGAGAGATAAAACTCCGGCACCCCAGCGTCTTCGAAAAGCATAAAATTGTAGTTAGTGGTACTTAAAGCCAATAACATTATTTATTTAATAATAATCCAGCCCCTAGGACACCTCGAAAGAATGGGCCCAAATAGACTATCAAACAAAATTCGCACATTCCAGAAGAATAAAACTACAAGGAAAATGGTATAAGCAGCCCGATCCGTTGGCCGAATGGTCAGCGTACTAGCCTTCGGTTCAGGAGGTCCCAGTTTCGATTTCCGGCCGGGTTAGGGGTTGTAATCGCTGCTCATTATTCTCCTGGCTCGGGGAATGGGTGTATGTGTCCGTCCCAACACTCTCATCATCATATTCACACAACATACTACACTACTAACTACCACAGAAACACGTAATAGTGATTACATCCCTCCATATAGGGTTGGCGTCAGGAAGGGCATCAGGACGTAAAACAGGGCCAAATCCACACGCCCGACGCAATTCGCATCGCAACCCCACAGGTGTGGGAAAAGTGGTAGGAAAAAATAACAAATTGGTAAAAGAAAAAAAGAAAAAAGACCTTCAAGAATCAGGATCGCTATATCTGCAGGATGGTGATATAATCAGAAAACTCACACAAACACGGGAGTTCGAGGAAGAAGAGAGAATGACCGCATGAATTACATGGTGGTGAAGAACGGAAATCTACCCACTCGTAGCACGAAAGCATACTCCTTGGAAAGGAACGCTAGCAAATGTTGATCCCGCTTGCTCCCAAGTGACCTATTCGTGAAGAAAAAGCAGAGGAGGAAGAATATGAATGTTACGACCTCAGCTAAAATGAGCAAGAATTTTAAATTAAGCCACCAAGGTTGTGTGAGCGTCAACGTACATATTCCGTTTTACCCTGCCAGATGCAAGAGTGAAACAGATCTTTCTTGGACGATCTCTGGTCAAGTTTTGAAAGTTAATTTTGACGAGAAAACAACAAATGTATCACCGCACTTACTTTACATACCGACACGTACGATAAGGAGTCTCGAATGGACTTCTCTCCACCCTTTCAAAAATATGAATTCCTCTGCCGGGTTTGAATCGGCGATCTTAGGATCTGAAGGCCGATGCGTTTACTGAAACACTCAGTACTTGTATTCCCTTCTAATGAAGCCATGCTTTACAGGGTCAACCTGAAAATGGTGAGAATGTGGTAATATATTTCAGTCAGTCGAACTCAACCTATGGAACGTAAATGAATACAATAATAACAACAATAATAGTAATAATAATTAGTGGACCGTACTGCTCTACAGCATTCATTTTAAATAGGTCAGAGAACTCGTCTTGATATTCCCGTCGCAGTCATATTGTTTTTCCTGTCTTTTCAATAGTTTTATGCACATTTTATACCGGTACATAGCAACTAAATCATTCCTAATTTAGTTTGTAACACTTCTTTCCATACAATATTCTCTGTGCTTCAAACATTCGGCCGTATCTGGATCTTAACATTTTTGAATGATCTTGCCCGAGATAGTGCAAGACAGAGTAAAATTGGCCGTTGCTGAGTGCTGGTTCAGCTTACTTGTCTACCCTCTTTTTCAAGAGCCTTCCCTCCGCTTTATTAATGGTCGTACAGAAGGCTAGTTGACTTGCTATATTCCTGTCTGTACGTACGTAGACTATTTTTTCTTATCAACAGGTAGGCCTATGTTATTGGGAACGTTCTGCCATCTGTTGAGAATATTCAGAAGCAGGAGAAGGTCTTAGAATCAAAGAGTATTTAGCAGAGAATATCATCAGAGGAAGTGCAGACTCTTTGATTTGACAAGCAGTGTCCAAACATGGCTGCATGCAACGAGGATGAAAATCACATATATCCGAATATTAATTAAAGTGTTAGTCGCTTTGCAACCTATCAAGTATTGCGAGTTAGGGTGAGCCTTACCTGCAATTATTGGAGCAGTCAACTTAATGATTGGATTTTATGATTACTCAAAGTTGGCTGACCTTAGAAACCTATCAATTCATCGCGATTCACCGGCAGGCAATTCCGGAGGTAACAAAACAATGATAAAGCAAATAGGTCCAGTAGAATGGACGGACGGATTTGCCAAAGCTGTTTTGGGTAAACTCTTTTAATATATAGATAATAAGGAAGAAGAAATGTACAAATATCTCGGATTTAATCAGAGCATTAGTATGAAACATACCGACATCAAGAGAAACTTCACACAGCAACACATGGCACGCCTCACCAAAGTACACTCATGATTATAAAAAGAAGAACACCTTGAAAGACTACAGATAGGAAGTTAATATTCACAGGACATGTTCATTAGTATGTTCTGCAGACACTATTAGCATGTTTGTCACCTAGGTTCAGCATGTGTCCTGTTGCCTAATAGGCACTGTGTCCTCCATGGGCACTAATAATTTGTTCCATGCGTAATGGCATCGACGCTTATAAGGCACGAATGGCGTCCTGGGGTATAGCCATCTATGCTGCATTCACCTGCTTCCACAGTTCATCTTTGCAGTTGGCATTGGGTCACAGAGCCGCACCCGTCATTTCACCATATCCCACAGTTTTTCGGTGCCGACAAGTCCGGTGATCGGACGGGCCAGGGCAACAGTCTGACATCATGTGACAACAAGAGGGCACGTGTTCGTGCAGCAACATGTGGTCGCGTATTGTCTTGCTGAAATATGGCGTCTGGGGTGTCGTGCAGAAAGGGTATGGCTACGGGTAGCAGGATGTCATTCACGTAGGCCAAACTGGTCACAGTGCCCTGAACACGCACCAGCTGTGATTTGTGGTTGTACCCAATAGCACCCCATACCATACGGCCTTCGAGTCGGCGCAGTATGCATTGTCAATGTGATGCCTCTCCCCCTGTCTGCAGCGAACCAAAATGCGGCCATCATTTTCAAACAAATAGAACAAGTATTCGTCCGAAAACACTATCTGCTAACATTCCTGATCCCAGTGACGTCGTCCCATACACCATTGCAGTCTAGCACGTTTATGCACATTATTCAAAGATAGGTGGAGAATTGGACGAAGTGCTGGTAACCGAGACAACAATAAACGACGGACTGTCACTCCTGATAGTGTACGATGGGTTACACTGTTTCACTGTTGCACCAGAGCCGAGGAGGACGCAAATCTGTCCTGCAATGCCATTCGGATGAGGTGTCGATCTTCTCTGGGAGTGGTCTGGGTAGTGCGACCAGACCCAAATCGTCGTGCTCTACGACCTTCTTTGAACCGTTCTGTACACACCCGTTGTACTGCCGACACACTTCGTCCCATACGAGCAGCAATTTTCTAGATGGATCCGTCACGTTCTCTCATACTAATAATTTCCCCTGTTCCAAACTCACTAATTTGACGGTACAGTTATTGCATACGTCTTTCAAGATGTTCCGGTTTTTTATGAACATGAGTGTACTATAATCAAAACTGACAGCTAAACACCTGACCAAAGCAGTCAATACGTACGCCATGCCGCTGCTCACATACTCCTCTGGCATCATAAAATTGGCTCAAACAAAACTTCAGCAGTTACAGGTGTAAACGGCAGTCTCATTCACCCGATACCATACGCATCATCCTACATCTGCAACCGAACGTCTTACACTTCCGAGATCAGAATGTGGTAGGAGCTTCTTATCCACTGTCAATTTACACAACATTGAGATATCAAATCTACGACAATATTTCTACTCCAGAGCTAAAACATCGTGTCTTCATCAAGCTGTTTGCAGAGCTTTTATAAACTCTCTATTTATCGTAGCCGGAAATGCCTGTGTCTACTCCACTTTCAAGGGAGATGAATACGGCCGCATGGAAGCAAAAACTTCTTCACGGAAATACCCCCACGAACTGGATCAACCTCATATCGACGAATCCGTGTTAGTAGCCACCGTGTTAGTTGCCACCCGTGCAAGTTACGGAAATCCCAATGCATTGTACCAGCGTGATTCTTCGGATTGACCGATCTCTATAGCTGAAGTCGCTTAAGTGCGGCCAGTATCCCAGTATCCAGTATTCGGGAGATAGTAGGTTCGAACCCCACTGTCGGCAGCCCTGAAAAATGGTTTTCCGTGCTTTCCCATTTTCACACCGGGCAAATGCTGGGGCTGTACCTTAATTAAGGCCACGGCCGCTTCCTTCCCACTCCTAGCTCTTCCCTGTCCCATCGTTGCCATAAGACCTATTTGTGTCGGTGCGACGTAAAGCAACTAGCAAATATATATATCATCGGGTTGAAAGTCTGTAAATGACAATACACCAACCTTCACCTGTTCAATCTGTTTTTGACTGTGCTTGTTAGTTGTGATTTGTGCTGTTTTGGTGGAATGAATCCAGACGTGTATGGGAAAGCCTTCACTTATCCTCGTTGGGTATAGATATCGCTTACACCGATCTACAAAGGAGAACATTCGGCATTTGAGATGCACTAAGCAGAGATCAGAGAGGTAACATTTATTTTCTTTATAAGGAAGTGCGAAATAATTTGCAAGTTTTTTATTATTTAGGATAAACCGACAACTTTGAGCTTTTTAAGTTGGTCGAAGTTAAAGGTGTGTGTTTAAAAATATTTAATATGCATCCCTTATGATACTTAGCTTAGGTAAAATTTTACAGATGCTCGGGTCGACTGAAAATTTCTTCAGAGAACGTTGTTTTAGATCCGGCGCCTCATCAGTGTAAACCCAACTTTGCTGAAGTTGAAGTTGAACAAACGAAGTTAATTTGTAGGAAAATGGACAGAGAAGATACGACAGTTTCTGTTAATCAAATTTATAAACAAGAATTCAGAGGAATACATAACCAAGGATTTGAAATTTTAGCAGAAGTTGAAACGTACACCAGCATGAAAGGTTTGATTGCGAAATGAGAACAGAGGCCTTGGGCACGGCAGTGAAAATGAGCTAAATGAAAATCTAGTTTTCTTCCATTCGATGAGACTTATGGTGGGAAATGGGTTCTCAGCTTTAGTAGCGCAGAAGGGAAGAATATTTTAAAATCAAATGAAGAATTATTCTTAGACGGCACATTCGAAATCTGTCTGATACAGAATAATCAGGTTTTCACAGTTCACGCTAACATCGGGAGCTCCGACGAGGTTAACAAATGTGTTGCCAATAACATATCCACTTCTAGAAGATAAAACAAAATCAACATACGTCAAAGTGTTTTCCACCATGAAAAGTGTGGATTGGTCTCCAAAAAAAATTAAAAATGTTGAAGCAGCATTACAAGAAGCATTGGATGCATATATTAATTTTAACCTATGTTTGTGGAGAAATATTCAAAGCTTGGGCATGGCAGCAGGATACAAGGACGATTAAAACATCAGAAACGTATGTAGATGGTGTTCAACTCTGGCGTACCTCCTACTTGAAAAGGTTGACGACGCATGGTTCATTATAATGGAAAACTCTCCTGTGCATGAAAAATTGCAGTCGTTCCTGGGTTACTTTACCGATCAACGGATGGAAAGCCCATCTTTACCAAAAAGTGTTTGGGACGCATTTCACCAAGAACATAGAAAAATCAACCCGGTGGAAGGCTGGAATTCAAAATTAAATTAAGTCTATCTTCTTTCCGCATCCCAATGTTTACTTTTTGTACAAAAATAAAACAAGACGCAGAAGAAATGACAACAAAACTGATGGCTGTGGATATCGGTCTTCCAACAGATAAAAGAAAGAAAAAGTATGTTGACTTGGACAAAAGAATCAAACAGTGTACAGGGAAATGTTTTGAACAAGACCTTTCCAAATGCCTTCGTCTTCTAACAGATATACTGAAATTTGAACAAAAGAGAAGAAATTTACATAGAGGCTTTTAATGTGTATATTAGAGACATGGCCACGTCAATTAAAGGCTGCAGAAGTAACGTATATATTATAAATAATAAAAAGGCTGCAAAACATGTAAATAGTAAACATTTTGACGACCCTTACAAGATAGATGACAACGAGATTAACAGGGCCAAAAGGCGATTTATTTATTGCCAGACTTGGTTTGTAATAATGCATGCCAAATCAGTTTAGTGATATATAAGCGGCTACGACATCTACGACACCTATAGATTCTTTCGTCTAAATCATAAAAGAGTTTGCAGTCTCTTTTCCTTGATGGAACAGTTTTATGTTGTGATTGTAATACGTTGCAGGCTCTTCCTAGCCACCATACTGTGGTTAATAACACGGTTTTCTGCAGGATGGCAATTAACACGTCACCATATCGACAAGCCTGTATCGCACGCCTGGATCACCTACTCTGTTATTTTTCCAGAAACGATCAAGTAATTGCTACATGGAACTACCGTAGATTCATCATGAATGATACAACAGTTGTCGCCGATGTTCCATTAATACAGAGAGCATACAGCACGTCATCTCTGGCTGCCTACACTTGGCCAATACTGATTATAAGAACCGACATGATAAGGTAGCTGAAATCATTCACTAGAAAATTTCTGTAAAATGTGGATTTCTTCAGTCATCACCTGCATATTGGAAATACACACCTCCACCCAAACTCGAAAATTCTTCAAACAAGCTTCTCTAGGCCCGAGAAGTCACGCTCAGCAACAATACGCCGGATATTATTATAACTGATAAATAAAAAATCCACGTTCCTATATAAATTGCTTGTCCAAAGACTTCCAATCTGTAAACAACAATAGCCACAAAGATATCAAAATCCATAGAACTGGCAACAGAAATACAACACGTGTGGAAACTAGAATCAGTCGACACATTTCCAATAGTAATATCATGTAGGCCTATTTCTGTTATTTCGAAAAGCTTTCGCAACTCTCCGGTCACATACTTTGAACTGCAGAAATCCACTCTCCTGAGCACCTGCCGCATTGTGAGAAAGTTTCTAGGAACGATTCTTTCCCTGAGTCACACCAAACAGTACGAAAATCCAGGCCGCAGTTCCTATGATTCTTAAGGACAGATTCCCAAAAAGGGGAGATGAAAAAAGTGTTTAGGGACATCATCTGTGCACATTTATTGTATATATGTATGTTGTGATTATTTCTGTTGTAAACATTTGTAGATATCTGTATAGTTTCGTAATCAAGAGAGTGACTCCTTGCTTAGGCCACGTCAGCCCATTATGTTACCGGCACAAGCCGAGCCTTCCTAAATGGATGTGATAAGAAGAAGAAGAAGAAGAAGAAGAATCGAATGGCCTCAAATGTTATGTGCAGACATCTTAATATGATACGATTTGGGCTGAATGTATGTACGTTTCTATGTTTTTTTTTATTTTACCAGATGGCAGAGTGACCCACATCTCAGATGTAATTACTTTTGCCGAATTACCAGCGATTGTATTACTAGAGATCTTTCACATGCTAACATCGCACGACACAGAGTTCCAAATGAACTGTACTCCACTTTGAATAATTGGACTGCATCTGCTGGGTTGGAGGCAGTGATCCTGCGATCATAAGCCCGACACTCCAACACTGGTTCATATGGAGCCGCTAAAATAATGAAAGTTAGACAAAAATTGTTATTGTGGCATTACATATGTCCTCCCCTCTAATTAGCCTACCTTTTCTACACATATTCTGCGCGCTATCTAGCCCCAACTCTTTGAACTATGTGTAGTTGTTATAAAATTCGTTCTCGGGGCTGGTACTCCTTCCTGAATTGCTAACAGACAACACCACCAATCACCATAGAATCGTGCTATAGTGAGTAGGCTAACTTTCTTCACATAGAGTTGGTATCAGGAAGGGCATCCGGCCGTAAAACACAGTCAAATCCACTTCAATTTCCACACAAAATCAGTTGAGAAAAATGGCTGAGAAAAAGAAATAATGGTACACACTGGATAAGTAGCTCACGTGTGTTGTTGGTTGGAAAACAACTGGCCACCCTACCGCAAATAAACTCCCACTAAGGACGTTTGGTCAGTGGGCACCTGAAGTAGCTAGAAACACTGGCTAGGTTCATGTAAGGCAAGATCAAGTCCATTCGTTCAAGCTCTGAAGGGTCGTACATCTTCCTTTTCTACACATCTTGTTTTTTTCTCCTTCAAATATTTATATAATAATAATGTTATTTGCTTTACGTCCCACTAACTACTTTTTAAGGTCTTCGGAGACGCCGAGGTGCCGGAATTTAGTCCCGCAGGAGTTCTTTTACGTGCCAGTAAATCTACCGACACGGGGCTGTCGTATTTGAACACCTTCAAATACCACCGCACTGAGCCAGGATCGAACCTGCCAAGTTAGGGTTAGAAGGCCAGCGCCTTAACCGTCTGAGCCACTCAGCCCAAATATTTATCCGCCTCCGTAGGGTAACTGTTAGTGCTATTAGCTGCCGTCTTCAGAGGTTCGTGTTCGATTCCGGTACTCCCAGGAATTTAAAAATGGCAGAAGGGCTGTTATGCGGTTGGAAAGGAACGTTCACATCATCTCTAACAGGGGTGTGCCTGAAAAGAGCTGCACCTTGAGGATTACGATGAAAAGAGTTTATTTTAGGTTTTACCATCATCTCTTTCCGTTTCTCCTACAGTTTGTTTTGGTTTTTATGCTATACACTTATATATACAGTAATAACTATCATATCCCTTCGATTCTTGTATTATCGCGGCTTGATTCAGTGATATCGCAAGTAACCTACGTACCTTTATACACCTCGCATCACTAGCCAAGGAAGTCGATTCAAAAGCACATCATCACCCAGAGTTAAACCTCATTGAAAGTCATCCAAGGCTGAAAAACAATAAATTCCTGACGTCACTTAGAGCCGGGATGTAATGCACAAAATAATGAGAATTATTGGAGTACAGCATATAATCCGTTCTATTGTAATAGCCAGAGTGTAACTACTCTCTGTATTATGTTTAATAATTACCCCGACAAGTCATATTAAGCTACCTGTCACGTGCCAAACCTGATGTAATCAAGCAGCAGTGTATTAGAGGGCACTCGGTAATATGAGCTTGTGTAGTACACACAATGACCTCGTATAATTCACGGCCAATATTCAAACCTGACTTTAAATTGAACTTCTCACATTACAGAACAATCAAACGAGCAACATTTTTTTATTTCTAAAGCCTCAAGTAGGCCGTCATATTACCTTGCAATACGTCTAATAGAATGCTGTACAATATAACGACCAGTTGTCGTCATAGGGCGGGATGAATTTATAAAAAGATGGGCATTTAATTGATGCTGTTCAGAATTCCCGGAACTGCTTGTTGGGGTGGGAGTAAAGTTATCTACTGTGAGATCTTGCGAGACGGTCAAAGCGTGCTCGATTGATCCGCAAGGACATGGATTCATTTCCCTGCTGGGAAATCGACTCTTATAGAAACTACATTTCCGGTTCCTGAGAGGTGTACACTCCAGGGCCTCACAGAGTCTACACTATAAACGAGGAGGCAGAGTTGACCAGTCATACAGCTAACCCCGTTTTATCACTCTTAGTGCCTCGGTTTTTAATAATTCGTCACTGTTCGGCCAAAAGGTCATATCTCACAATGGCCTTCGTATCCAGTATAACCTTAAGAATGGTCACGCCTCCCAGCCACACACGGATATGCAGTCAATCAGAACAACGTTCGTTGTGTTCATTTTCCTATGCTATTATATAAAGGAGAATGAGCATTATTGTATACTGTACATTTTCGTGAAGTGTTTACGTACTCCTACAGTATAATGCATAGGGCCCGGATGTTTATGTAGTAATAGGTTCGAATGCAAACTTAATGAAGCGAGTAATGAGTAGAGTCTACATGCACGACGGTGAAGCTATGACGCTTGTATAAACATTAGGGGTTCGGCCCATTAGAACCCCTAGAAGTTATGTTACTCCCACTAAATTACGTTAGAGCGGGCTAGTCGACATTTCCTACTAACATTTTTTTTTTTTTTTTGCTAGTTGTTTTACGTCGCACCGACACAGATAGGTCTTACGGCGACGATGGGACAGGAAAGAGCTAGGAGTGGGAAGGAAGCGGTCGTGGCCTTGATTAGGGTACAGCCCCAGCATTTGCCTGGTGTGAAAATGGGAAACCACGGAAAACCATTTTCAGGGCTGCCGACAGAGGGGTTCGAACCTACTATCTCCCGAATACTGGATACTGGCCGCAGTTAAGCGACTGCAGCTATCGAGCTCGGTAACAAAATTATTTAGTAACAAAATGTCGACAAGCCCGCTCTAACGTAGTGTAGTGGGATTAACAAAAATTCTAGGGGTTCTAATGGGACGAAACTCTAATGTTTAAGCAAACCTCATAGCATTACCGTCGTAGGGGTACACTCTACTTATTACACTCTTCAGTAAGTTTGAATTCTAACCTGTTACTGCATAAAAGTCCGGGTCCTAGTACTGCATTTAAAGTTCATGCGATTCAAGGCCAATGCGTTTCATTCCTTTATGAGTGTGGTATATGACCTTCTCCTGCCTGTGAATCAGGAGAAATTACGGAATACATCCACCACACCGTCCATGAGTGCTCAAAGAGACCGTTTCCTGACACGTTGTTTGTTTGTTTGTTTGTTTGTTTGTTTGTTTGTTTGTTTGTTTGTTTGTTTGTTTGTTTGTTTAAAGGGGCGTAACAGCTAGGTCATCGGCCGTTTCTTGATTCTGCCTATGACTATGTCAATATCTTAACGCTTGCCGTAAAGTTTTTGGACAATCTTAACTTGTCGCCTTAAGTGTAATTTGTTGTTCTATAAAATTGCATAGACATCAGTGATATAAATAAATAAATTAAATAAATAAATAAATTGTAATTTTATCGTTGGTCTGTCATCGTTTAAGGGTGTCTGTTACCTGTCGCCGTCAAGTGCTCCTTATGGGTAGTTTTTAGGCAATCTTACTCATTTAAACAGGATCACCAATACATTGAGAAAATTAAATAGCCAATACATTACTGTAAACATTGTATAATATGTTGGGAATGGTTTCTTTCCTTGATGTGAATGCGTTGTACTTAATTATTTGAGCCGAATGTTGAAATATATAACTACATATTTAAATAATTCACAAACATTATTCTTCTATGTAACCATCTTTCAGGTTTGAGAAATAAAAGCAACAATTATCTGAAATAATGATCTAAAAGTCTGACTGTTTGGAATCTTTTATCCACGGAGTCGCCGTGACCTAGTTCATACGAGACCACATGTACTGCATGTTACGCTCAATTACAATCGCTCCTTGTAATTTCACGACATCAAGGATAGTGTATGTTTTATTATTATTATTATTATTATTATTATTATTATTATTATTATTATTATTATTTAGAGTCTGAACAGCTCCTTGTAGTCCAAATGGAGGCATGTGAAGCTTACTTTGGAGGAAACTCCAAGACACTCTAGTTGATAGAATCTCGCGTGCTGAGGTAGAAGAGAGCGGAAACATGGGACGGCTGGGCAATGACTTGCGTATCGTGACATCATGCGACCATTTGCATAAAAATATGCCCCTCATGAAGCTGAATCTACTTGTTAAGAAACAAGGAAACCTCTTTACCTCAAGTAACTTCTAGAAGGAGGAATTTTTAATGTTCATTATACTGCACGCAGTATGAAGAAAGCTTTTTAAATGAATGCAAATAATAGAGCTTATCTAAATGAACATGACAATTAAAATTCAGTGCGCTTGCACTCCTTTCTTCTTAATCTGCATCATAAAAAGTATAAAATGGCATGCAAAAGCCATCGGTACGAAAGGGCACACTAAACAAAACTTTTAAGTTATAAAACATCATTTTAACAAGATCAGTGATGGTCATTACAGACTCCCTTCCAGGCAGTAAAGGCGTACTCGGTTGACCCGGAAGAATGTGGGTTCGATTCTCCGTCAATAAGTCGAAAATAGAAACGATATTTTCACTTCTGGAGAGTATCGTTGAGAGGTTCTGTGGACTCTATCCCACTCAGTGTAAACTCGGCCCGTTGAAGTCAAGCTTCCTATCCGAGGATGGCATATATTGCCTCAGGGCTGTGAAATGTAAACGGGAGCCTTTAACCAGCTTTAACTTACACTATTCCAAGGGCCTTCGTGGCTTGTACGGTGAAGAATTTGCTTTGCTGTAGAATGGTATTAGTTACCTGAGGCTGTAATGGTTACAAATAAACTGAAGGAAACGCCAGCAAATGTATATGAATTTGATATAGGCGGGTCATTTCATATACTTAACCCGAAAAATCAATGTCTTATTTTGTGCAAAACAACGAAATATTATTTTTTAATACTACTGTGGTCTCAATTATTGAAAGAACTACTGAATCGTAAATATAAAATGATGTAATATTTTTCGGCTAAATAGGGCTTATCACTAATAAGACGGTAATCGTATTTTATACGTTAAATAATAATCAAGTTAACATCTTCCATAATTCCAAGCAGCACAAATGTAATTGTTCTTCTTAAGCATACTTTATAGATTTCCGTTTAAATTATTATATGAAAAGGTCCATAAAAACATGATTTATGCTTCCTGACATTAAGGAATCCCTAAATTGGAAACTAATGTTACTAACAGAAATGGATTCCTAACATACAGAAGTCTTTAAAAGCGTAATCCTATTATTGATAGAGACTGATACATTTTTCTAACTTATGTTAAGTAAAATGAACGTCACCTCTTGAACTCAAGCTTCCTGTCCGAGGATAGCCTAGGGTATTTCCTCGGGGCTGTGAATTGTAAACGGGACACCTGCTTAAATGTTTAATAAAACATTTCGTACCTTAAAAGTAATCACCAGAACTGGTATTGGGTGATGAAATGGTCAATCTCACCCGGTCACATACATTGTGGTCCAATGCGAATCGAGATCTATCGGTTTTCTCTACACTAAAAATTAAATATTATGGTACGTAGCGAGTTGCCTACCTGGTTTGTGCCTCATAACCATGATCTTGCGTTCGGGAGATGTTGGTTTGGAATCCCATTTTAGGCAGCACTGAAGATGGTTCACCGTGATTTCTCACTTTCTCACAACGCAATTGCTCGTGCTGTACCTTAAATAAGACCACGGTCGTTCACTATCAAGGTCCTAGCTCGGTCCTATCCTGTTACTGGCGTAAAACCTGTCTGTGTTGGTACGACGTAAAACAAGTAGTGAAACTTTGGTGAATATCATTTGGGATTTAATGAGTTGAAATGTGCATTCCCCGTATCTCGTATTGTAATATGATGAGAGAAATCTAAACTTGAACTACTACTAATAATAATCATAATAATAACAATAATAGTAACAGATTAACAAAAGGGATTTTCCAGTACCTTTCGGACAAAAAGGCAACAACTAGCTGGGTTTAAGAAGTAAAGAAAGATTTAGAAATAAATAATATAAGAGAAGAAGCAACTATGGAGAATTTTAGAAAGAGAGTAGTAAGTATAGAAAGATTCCAAGGAAGATTGAACAAGAAACCTGGTGCGAGGTGGTCTGAGGACAGAAGAAAACAGCATATTGAAGTGATATAAGAATATTGGAAGTAAGGGAATAGAAAACTACAAAGTGTGAAGAATTGAAATGAAATTGAAACGTACTTCTTAGCAGCCCTCATCTGAAAGAAGAAGAAGAACAATGACAATAAAAGTAACATTGAATTTACCTCCTATCCGAAAGCTTGTCCAGCAGGAGTGCTGTTATATTTCACCATGTTCAAATATCACTGGACTTAGGCTCAGAAATTCAGCATTCTACCATCCATACCACTCTTTTCTGCGCTTAAAAATGAACACTATAGATGAGACTGTACTAGTTGCAAGGTGCTATTGCTTACTACCAACCAATGATTAATATGCACTGGCTAGTTAGTGGGAATGTAATCCTTAAATAGCTATTATAGATAGCGAAATTGAGCCTCCGTGCTCAGGTGGCAGCGCTCCAGCCTCTCATTGCTGGGTTCCGTAGTTCAGTTCCCGGTCACCCGATGTGAGATTTGTGCTGGACAAAGTGTGGGCGGGACAGGTTTTTCTCCGGGTACTCCGATTTTCCCTGTCATCTATCATTCCAGCAACACTTGCCCATATCATTCCATTTCACCTGTCAGTCATTAATCATTGCACACAGGAGTGTGACAGGCTTTGGCAGCCGGCACAGATCCTATCCTCGCCGCTAGATGGGGCTTCATTCATTCTTGATTCGGTCGAATGACTGGAAACAGGTTATGGATTTTCATTTTTTTAGATACCGACATTCTGTTTGTATATTATTAAGCAGCGTTAAGAGGCTCGTGAAAAATAGGCTCCTTCTTCCATGCGGTTATTATTAACAGAGCTATCGACACCAAATTAGCTCTTAGTTAAAACTATACAGGCGAATTCACTAGTGTACTAGCTTTCAACATACAATCATTCTCTTGTGAATAGGTCAGTATTCCAGATTAGACTCTTTCAAAAACACGAGCAAGAGGTCGTGAAGTCAGGGGCGCGCAACTGTGAGCTTGCATTCGGGAGCTATTGTGTTCGAGTCCCACTGTGGACAACCCTGAAGATGGTTTTCCACGGTCTCACAACAGACAAATGCTGGGGCTATACCTCATGACCACGGCCACTACGTTCCCAATCCTAGCCCTTCCTCATACTCACTTCGCCGAAAACCTTCGATGTGTTAGTGCGACGTTAAATCAATAGCAAGGAAAAGGTGATTACATCCCTTCACATAGAATTTACGTCAGAAAGAGCATACAGCAGTAAAAATAGGTCAAATCCACGCACGTGCCGACCCCAATACATTGGTAAAACGATCAGAATGAATAAGAAGAAGGTGGCGATAATGGGAGCTATTTGTAATTCCACTAAGTCAATTTAAATGCTATGATGTTTGCAAAAGGGGCAGCAGACAATTTCATAAAGATGTAAAAGATATTCCACGAGTTTTAAAGTGAGGTACAGCATTTTAAGAAAACCGAAAAACTGTGTATTATAAAGGGCAGTGGGTCTAAATGGTTTAAACTAAATAGCAGACGGAGCAAAAACACGCACCTTCAGATCGCGTGTCGTGAGGCTTGAACTAGCCGGTCGCCGCCACGACACCTTACATCTCACATCTCAGCTACTGGTCATTGGATTTGCATATGACAAAACACTGCAATCTCCGTAGCCACGCAAGGGGGTGATTAGTTCGGTAACTCCACTTGTCTAGACCATTATATTCCTTGTCGTAATATCCCATGTTGGGTTCGATGACTTTTAAACAAGATAATATGAAATAACTGTAAAGGTTATTCACATTATCGAGGAACAATATTATGTTTTGTACGTGCGCAAGACAGAAAATGTCTTAGCACGAGTAAGTATTTGAGATTACCACTCTTAGCCAGCCTAGCATTACTGCTTAGTGGTTAAATTTCGGACGTTTAAGATCATCTGCCCGTTTATTCGAGGTCTAAACGCAGACACCGACAGAAGTTTTTCTGATGAACGGAATCATCGAAATAGTTTACCATTCATGACTAACTTTTCATTTCCACATTACATTTAAACACACTACCAGGAATTCTACTCTAACAAAAAGGCAATATACCGAGCTCGATAGCTGCAGTCCCTTAAGTGCGGCCAGTATCCGGTATTCGGGATATAGTAGGTTCGAATCCCACTGTCGGCAGCCCTGAAAATGGTTTTCCGTGGTTTCCCATTTTCACACCAGGCAAATGCTTGGGCTGTCCCTTAATTAAGGCCACGGCCGCTTCCTTCCCACTTTTAGCCCTTCCCTGCCCCATCGTCGCCATAAGACCTATCTGTATCGGTGCGACGTAAAGCAACAAGCAAAAGAAAAAGAAAAAACGTCAATAATGACGGGAAAATGAATTACTTCCTTAGTCTAGCGGTCTTCATACCACTAGGAACATAGAAAATAAGAATTGATCACAGGGGAAAATGATAGGAGAACGGCCCGGCACAAGTGGGTGGAAACAATGTGCACTGTGATCGTCACGAATGTCTCTGAAAAGAGAACTTACAGGGGTGATCACAAGATACATTTCCACTAGAGTAGGGTTAGTCAAGAATCTCTCACGCGTGTAGATCATTCGACTCTAACCTGCACAGTCCCTCCCCTTCCTATTTTTATACTGTAATTAACTTCGCCCACTACACTTGTCTCGCAGCTAGGTGGTGGATAGAACAAGCCGGTTCTCAACTCCTTTCAATACAAGAAATTCTAAAAAGGTAATATATAACGAAGCACGGATGATGTAGTAAATGTTTCGCTCTTTATTCTGAACACCTGTGCGTCCTTGATATACACAACGTCTGAAACATCCTCTGCAGTGCGTAGGTCTGGAATGTGAATAAGTTACTATAAAGTATCATATATATATCTGTTGGTTTATCCAAGGAGATTGGAGTCACGAAATCCTTAACTCTGTTAATTGTCTTCCTGTTTACATCACAAGCCATTACCTAACGTGTCACTGTATGCTGGAGAATATTGATTTTATCAAACTTACTGGAGTTTATGAAACAGAGGAAATACACTGCTTCATTCAAGCTCTCTTTCACGAACTTTTCACCGGACAATAACATTCTCGACCTTGATGATCTCAGCATTATGTTATATCTGGCACGTACTGCCGACGTGTCACTAGTTTCTCCCTGGGTAATTAAGAACGACAAACAATTAAATAGTAACCAAATGATAGATCTAAACGTCGAACATTAAAACATTGTTTACGAATAAAACGTACGCCAAAATTCAATCTTTGCTCCGAATTCTTCACCTATAAAATTATCGCACTCATCCTTGGAGGCAGCGTTATAGCGGCATTCTGTTACACATTTTCAGTAGCCGGTGATAGTCGTTCCCATCAGACGTAAAGAAAAGCTGAAACCCTAGTCATGTTTACAATTTGCTTTAAGTCACACTGACAGAGGTAGGTCTTATCGCGACGATGGGATAGGAAAGGGCTAGGACTGGGAAAGAAGCGGCCGTGGCCTTAATTAAGGTACATTTGCCTGGTGTGAAAATGGGAAGCTACGAAAAACCATCTTCAGGGCTGCCGACAGTGGGGCTGGAACCCACTATCCTCTGAGTACAAGCTCGCAGCTGTGGGGCCCTAATCGTACGGCCAATCCACTCGGTCCTAGACATGTTAAGGAATGTTGATGCGTTATGACACTGAGATGAGACACGTGAATAGAACCAGAGGAATAATCGACAGTCTAACACAGGGCCTCTCAGGGTGCATGCACTGTGCACGGTGCAAAAGACGACTTCGCTTGGTTGACCAGAGTGCAGACCCCCACTCCTCGATTTGGAGCAATAGCGCTGACTCTCTCTTTCAACCACGCCTGTCTCGCTCGCTCCCCCTGTCTCCCTCTTCCTCACTTGCTCCGTAGCGCTCCAAATCCGAGCTGAGTTGAACCGAGCTTAGCCGAGTAGCCCAGAGAGGCCCTGGTCTAATATCATTCCTGCCTATCAGCTGGTAAGTTAATCAGCGATACTGGTTTTCCGTCCACCACATGTCTGTCAAAGCAGTGGGAACGCCCACACACTAGGAAATGTTTCACACGTGCGAGTTGCTGTGCCGAACTTGCGCAACATTTGGCCAGCCCTGTGTTCGAGACATCGAATGACATGCAATGGAAGGAATGTGCTTATAAACTTTTGTGACAGTGAGAGCATATGACCATATCTTATAGACTCTAACTACGTCTCGCTGTAACACTTCATCCTGCTTTAATGGATGCTGAGGAGAAGAGTGCCATCCAGTCACGTTGTTTCATGTTGTCACTGGGTCGTTGTAAACTGTAATAATATCGCCTATTGCAGCTAAAACAGCAAACGAAGCCCCCTTTGCTTTTAGTAACAGCCATGGAGAATGTAGCCTGTAAGAACGGCAGTAGGGTGCCCAAGTTAACTTAGCGAATCTCAGAAATCAAGTGTGGCCAGTTTGGTCATGGCCAGTCAAACGAAGAAAAGAGAGCCAGTTATTTCCAACCAGTCGCTACGAACTACAGAGCTCTCCCAGTACGGTTTTTCCGCTCTTCACGACCATTCACTCTTCCGTTGCTGTTCGTGGTCAACTGTAATCATAGGATTCTTGACTTGCGTGCTGTTCCAGTAACTCTCAATTTTCATGGAATCTGAAGAATTCAAATTAAAAAATACAGTAGGATGAAGCAAGTTTTTAAATCCCCAATTAAAAAACAGCTGTTTGTTGAGAGTCGTTATGGCCTGCAGAATTTGATGTGTGACCAAGTAATATCTGAACCAAACGAGTTCAACATCGAACACGACTACAAAATTCGGCCTAAGAACGAGTTTGAAACCACTATCAGCAGTTGGAACAAAGGTGCTAAACTTCGTGGAATAAAGACAGCATACGCATTATCCCACGAAAAGAGTGCACTTCTTCCTTTTTGGAATCTTTTCTACAAATACATAATGCGTAACTGTACGTCATGAACGATCACCTCTCATTTTTACTCTGTTACCAGACCAGTATGCCTCCCGTAGCTTCGAAGGAGCCACTTGTGAGGCAGGTTCTGATTTAAATCATTCACCAGCCTCGCGTATTCACAATTCGCGTTTTGTTACAAGAAATGCTAGACGAAACTTGACTCTTAATCTAGCGTGTTTCATGAAGTCTCTTTCTTTCTTAACATTGACAATTCACACGTGCTTTGTTCACTGTTTGAAAGTCTTGAAATATTTATTTGCTTCATTAATTAATATTTATGAACTGTATTCCTTTTCATTTAGCTTCACGCAGTAACGTGGAAGCCGCGGGAAACAAATATGGAAATTAACGCATCAGACGATCCCAGACGATCCTGAAATAAATCTGCCAGCGCACGCAAACGATCCTCAACCCAGCACAAGTAGCAGTGATATTCGACCGAGTAGTACTAGTTCCGTGCCCTCGAGTGATACTCAGCCGGGTAATAGTAGAAGTAGTTCTGCGAAGAAAAGAAAGACGACTACAACTTTAAGTAAGCAGAGTCAACGGCTGGTATGTAACGCATATAACCTTACGAAGAACGTACGCAAGAGTTATTTTACAGGAAACCTATTAGTCAAATCGTAAAAAAGGTGTCCTAAAACTCCGAAAATGTATGATAATAATTACCTTTGCCGTGACTTGGTGAGACGTGAGGTATATACAGTATTTTCTAAAGGTAAGTCACCAACCGTACAGGAACTGTTAAAACATTTGAAAAGTGTGTGTGGTTTCCCTTATGAAAAACTACTCTACGACAACTGCTAATAAAATATGGGTTTTGTTTCCATATTCTGAGGAAAAAACAGGCTATAAGAAAATCTGCTAGAATAGTACCTTGGCGATATAAATTCACAGACAGTCTCCGGAAGTTCCGAGGGGTGGTGAGTTTTCTATCTAGATGAAACTTGGTACGACACACATGACATTGTTAAGAAAGGTTCAGATTTTTGGAACTTGAAATTGCATATTGAAAACACCAACATCGCAAGGCAAGCGTATTATGGTATTGCATACTGGAGGTAGTAAGGGGAGATAGCGGCCCCGGTCTAGAAAGCCAAGAAAACCGTCAGATAGCTCCTCAATTCTAATCCCGTAGGGTGAGTGCACGTCGAACCAGCCCTCAGGTCCAGGTAAAATACCCGTCCTGGCCGGAAATTGAACCCGGAACCTCCGGGTAAGAGGCAAGCACGCTACCCCTACACCACGGGGCCGGCGTGAAGTGTACCCGCTCGGAGTAAACCTCGCTCTTTCAAAATATTGTAACAGTCAGGAGCGATTATGCTATTTTCTATGTAATTTTATGAACGGGTATTTATCTCAAGATTTTTTGTACCTGATTTAGGACTTCTAAGTCCAAGATATTGTCAGAGCTGACGAGCTCGTTATTAACTTTTGCAATCGTCCCATGTTATTCTGTTAGACGTTGCATATCTCAATTTTAAGAAAGGAAGAAGTAAAATGTCCTAATTTGTTATGCAAAATGTTGCTCCAAGTAATCCCTTATCCAGCCATTCAAACCAGGTGCTTCCTATTCCTATGTGAACCACGGAAATTCCGTAACATTAATAATAAGAATATTATTAATAATAACAATATTATTAATAATAATAACTGTTAAAGTAATATTCTGAATCACAGAGGGATAGGGAGAGACTGGTTTTAATAGCTGCACAAGGAATTAACTAGTGCAGAATTTCACACAACAGATTTTAAAGTTTCATTTCTTTCCTTTTTCTTCTGAGTATATAAACTTGGAGAAATAGAAAATTGGAGTGAATAACAACAATATTAATGAGCTCGTCAACTCTAACAATATAGTGGATTTAGAAGTCCGAATATCATGTACAAAACTTGAGAGAATTACAAATGTGAATTTACACAGAAAAGAGCTGGATTGCTCTTGCCAGGTAAATTTTTTTATACGAGCAGGAAATGCTCCAGGAAAATAAAATTCGTAGGAGTCTGCGATCCAACTCTATCATAGTCTCGCCTCGCCTCGCAGAGGCATCAATATTCTTATAGCGCACTTAAGTTCCACCTGACAGTCTATCGGTTGTCCTCAAATGAAGTATTTACACCCGTTGCTGAGATGTAGGCTTATATATTGCTAAACAGTTGCAGTGTTTACTATTCCCTAAGGGAACTAACGCCAGAAATCTTTAAACATAGAAATAAATGTACAGAGGCATAATTCTAAGTGGCCTTAGTTGAAAAATAAAAGTTTGCACATGACTGGCCATACACAAAAGGCTAGGCGAAACACTGGCCCTATACTAGACCGGGGTGACTAAATGAAATGAAATGGCGTATGGCTTTTAGTGCCGGGAGTGTCCGAAGACAAGTGCAGGTCTTTCTATTCGACACCCGTAGGTGACCTGCGCGTCGTGATGAGGATGAAATGATGATGAAGACAGCACATACACCCAGCCCCCGTGCCATTGGAATTAACCAATTAAGGTTAAAAACCCCGACCCAGCCGGGAATCGAACCCGGGACCCTCTGAACCGAAGGCCAGTACGCTGACCGTGCAGCCAACGAGTCGGACGGTGACTAAATGAGAAACATTAACACCAAATAATTATTAAGAAATGTAGATGTTTTGAAACTTTAGTCACCCCATGCCAAGTTGAATGGGAACCAACAGAGGGTAATCACTCTTTGTTCCCTTACATTGCATATTTCCCAGTAGGGAATAGAACAGGGTACTCAGACTTGCCGAATATTCTACATTAAAAACATTTTTTAGACATTTGCGTCACGTAAAAGAGGTTGAAACCTTCCCCCACACTATCTGCAGGAGCTATCAAATTCTGCCATTACCGTGAGTCACAGAGCCTTCCTCGCGCAGGTCGCGCCCCTGCCTCCTGGTTCACCTCAATTCAACTTCGTCACACTGGAGCAATTCAGACAATAAGGCCCTAAAGCTCCCTCCTTTTATGGTGCTTTTAAGGGGAAGCTTCCAGAACTCTTTACTGATAGACTGGATTCCTGTACACACACCCAATTTCAGTTGGTTAGAGAAGAAATTGATGAGTTTCTGATGGGTTGATTAGGATTGAAGAAGGAACCAGCTGAAGTATTGACAACTTCGTTACATAAACAAAGCAATCCTCAAAACCTAAAGTTTCCAACTGCAAAAATAAATATTCCTTTATAAAATAATTAGAGATCATCCTGCCGGAGGGTGCAATTATACCGATAATAGAGACGTCTAACAGTTGAAGACCAAAGTATCTTGTAGTACAACAGTTCAAGTTTATTTACATAGATGGCCTTATAGAAGGCGAGCAGTTTAACTTGCCTGGGAAGGTCTACCCCCTGAATAATAATAAATAATAATAATAATAATAATAATAATAATAATAATAATTTGGTGCTGACGTAAATCAACACCTTCAAATACTATCAGACGGATCAGTGATCGACTCAACAAAGTTGGGTTCAAACATTAAACGGTCTACCATGTTAGCCAGTCATACTGAACAGAAATTAAAGGATGAACATTCCTTTACCCCTAAAACAGCATACATTTATTCTTAGTCTTACATTTTTAGCGTATAACCCGCAAAGGTGCAGTGTGCATTTCACAAATGTCCCTACAACCACTTCACACGCAGTCCAAATAACGTTTTCTAGTCACCATCTACTTCCCCTATACTAAGTTTAGTAGTTGGCCTACCCTAGTCCTTTGTTCCATATGTACCCACTAGCCTACTTTTACAAGTTAATACTCATGCATTTATCGAACGTATCCAATTAAACAAATTAACTTTTTTTTAAAACATCCCCGTAACACTAAACCACCCCTAATGATAGTAGGCTAAGTACTGTAAGAAACAGAATAACTTTGGCCGGAGCTGATTTTGTGTTTTCATGAAAAAACATAGTGAGAATGTGAAACATCATCCAAATATATGAGTAAAGTAATAACATTTTCTGTGATATAAGCCAGAAATAAAATCAGTTCATTGTTTTATGATGTTCGCAGTTATTAATAAAGCAACCAACGCAAAGAAAATAAAGTATACTCGTACTTTGCTTATGCAAATTCCCTCTGAAGTATACTGACCATTAGAGTAACGCACAGTCTCACCAGGAGAACTTAATAAACTGTAGATGTTACAGAATGCGAAAATACCATACAATTCTCATTAAAAATAGCCCATTAAAACCAGAAAAGAAATAGTACTCACAGCTTGCTGAATATGCTCTTCGAAAATAGATCTTTGAAACGCCTGAGCAAACCTTATTTGCTCCCTTGAGGTATTATCGTTCCTATTATTACAACCCTAGGAACTGACGGATGTGGATGGCATGTGAAATACAAAGGGAAGATTATCGCTGCTGTTTGATTAGCGAAGAGGCACTTCGTTCATCCGACTAAAACTCGCTGCACATTTCAAAGAAGAAAATTGGATTTCATGCTTTCATAGAAGACTTCTCACTGTCTAAACGCCTTTTGTCTATCATTTTTATATAAAAAGAAAATCTAATTAACGAATTAAAACTGTTTAATTTCTCGGGCATTATTACGAGAAGAGGGATTTAATAGCAGTTGCATTCAATGCTCCTCAGCCGACATATAGGGAACTATCGTAACAAATTCAGATGTGTTCGCTTAGATGAGTTCGCTTTTGGACCCAGAAATCGATTTAAACCTTTAGATACAGATTCTTAAATATGCTATTTAAAACGATTATGTTCCAATTTGTCCTGTTTTCGAAAAGGTTCATGACTCAGATATTGTTATTCACTGAGTTGTCCTAGCAGTGCACACAGCATGCCATTCTCAATGTTTCCCAAGACCTCTGCTTTAGTCGAGACCATAATGTGCAGTACCTTTCTCCATCGTAATACTCTCGTATATTGTACCACCTCTAAAGCACAGATTTCTGCACGATGAAACGACTTGTTATACATCTTTTGACTAGTTAATGGACCCAGCGAGTTCACTACGCGGTTTGAGATGGGTAGCTGTTAGCTTGCGTTCGGGAGATGGTGGGTTCGAACCCCGCTGTCGGTGGCCCTAAATATCGTTTCTCGCGGCTTTTCATTGTTCTTTCTTACGCTGCAGTGGCACACCAGTTGTTATGGCGACGATGGGATAATAATAATGGCGTGTGGCCTCCGAACAGACCTAGTGCATTTCTTTCCAGTTGGCACCGTACAGGAGACCTGCGCGTCTATGTGATTGATGAATTCTAATGTTGAAAACGGCACACACACCAGCCCTCGAGCCATCGGAATTAATAAATGAATGTTAAAATCACGGACGCGGCCGGAAATAGAACCCAGGACCCTCTGGACTAAAGGACAGCGCGCTAAACGTTAAGCCATGGAGTCGAACGATGGGATAGTAAAAGGCTAAGACTGGTAAGGAAGGAACATTAGCGTAGCTTAAATTAATGTGTGAAAATTATTTACAAGTCGTTCAACCAGTACTTTTTAGTACAGTCAAGAAGAGTAACATTTGTCTGCACCCGTGCACTTCTAAGTGCGCTAAGAGAACACTGACTAAATGAGGCAGCACTTGTTAGTGCTATTTCTCTTACAAGCTTTCATTTCAGGAATGATGGCAGACAACAAGGACACAGCTGGCGATCTGAATGCCAGCCCTGGGGACTACAACTACTTGACGGAGACCTGGACCCGGAAAGTTGCAGATAAGACAAAGCACGCTGACCCGGGTCTACCGGCCCTAATGTTATCACCAAGAGGATCAGGGAGATGCGTCCACAGGTACTGGAAGGGGCTTGGCACCCAGCACCCGCTGGACCTCATAGAAGTTATTCTCCCCAGGGCACTCATCTTGAGCCCAATCGACCAAAGATGGTTCCATTGCTACGAGAGGCACCTCCACAAGGACTTCCGAATCATCCAATTGCCTGGTATGGGAAGCGGACTAGAGGATGGAGAGAGACATGAGGCAGCTAACCAGACACTGCCGGAGAAGAAAGTGACGTCCACCGTTGCCACGCAGACAGCCAGGAGGCAGAGGCATAAGCAGGTGGGCAAGGACTCTTGCCCTCCATTCTGCCCTGGAGCCTACGACTTCCACTACGAACGCCACCCGAGCGTCGCGACAGCGCGACACATGTCATTCTGCACTGCTTCTCAAAGTGGACACAGACGACTCAGGGAGCCAATCAGGAACGAACCGCCAACATCGCAGGCCACCCAAAGAGGGCCCACCACTGAGCGAAATCCAGGAAGAAGGACGGCAGCACGGCGGTGGAGAGGGGTGCCTCTGGCGTTCTCAGACCGATACCCAGGTCTCCCGGGCTTACAGCGCCTCAATCACCATGCAAATGTCTCAATGTGGCACAGAGTACAGGGAACACACCAAGACGCCTGCCTTACAAGAAGGAGCGGGTTTGCCCACCAACCCATGGTTTCCAGGTCGGGAGGAGGGCCGCCGCCAGAACGAGGCCTCTTCCCCCGCCGAGAAGTGACCACCGGAAGGAAGCAGACACCGTCCCCGCACCAAGAAGAAGACGACGGCTCACCAGAAGAGAGCCACACAGTCGCACCCAAGGACTGCTCCCAGGAAGACAGACGAACGAGGAACCAATCAAGAGAGGACGTCGACGTGAAGTGGTAGTCAGATGAGACCCAAACGTCCCCCTCCACAGCTCTTACAATGTTTCCGCTGTATGAGGTCGGGCTACCGACAGGGTAGTTGCGGGCTCCAGATACGCTGCAATCGCTGTTCTTGTGATGACCACCACACAGCCTGAACGGCACCAAGGGAGGCACCGATGTGCGCCAACTGGGTGGGGGGCCATCCGGCCTCTCATCGCAGTTGAGCAGTTAACAGGGCCATGGTCTGGGCGGAGAGGATGGAGGCCCGGCATCATGTGTTACAACCATCCAGTAGGTACCCACCTCGGCGGGCGTGGCTTCATTCTCCGAGATCGGAGACTGGGTACCAGAGACCCCAAGGAGATCTGGCGGTGTGGCAGATCCTAGGATTTGTCGCCGCATGACTCGGTAACTGACAAGGCCCCCGCTAGTCACAGCAGTGCTCAGAAGGACTGGACCCCTAAATAACTGAAATGGCGTGGAACGGGCTAGTGACTTGTGCATTATGCCTGCTCCCTGTTATCAGTATTACCTGGATTCTTCCATCCCGCATCCTTGAATGTGCTATCTGCAATATGTCAGTTTTTACATGTAGGCATTTTCCAATTTCTGCCTCTTTGATTTTTTCCTGACCTTTACTACCCGATTACACCGCTATGATACCTCATCACCTCATCTGGTCTGGTAGCCTGCTGAGAATGGGGACAGGCTAATACTTTCTTCAGTATCACTTAGTCACAATCATTCCGATGCCTCTTTCTCTTCTTAAAATTAACAGCATGTCGGAGGCGATATAGATCGTGCTGTTCACCACGTGGTTGGGGGAGGGGGGAGCAGACTTCGTGGGCCCCTCCGAGAAATAAATCCTTCCTAACTCTATCCCTGTCCTATCCCATCGTCACCGCAACATCTGTCGGTGTGACCTTAATCACAAACAAACTTCTTAATGGGTATTCCTTCGTAGCCAAATCACAAAAACTACAGATCGACTGAATAACCTGCAGGTGTCATAGAATTAGTATTAAAACTAAAAAATTTGCCGATATAATTTTCGTACTTATTTGTAAGAATGTCAGTAGTATGCTAATTTTACTTCATTTTGGTTGAGACTTCAGGAGACTTTCCAATAAAAGGGCTAATATCCTGGCCTGATATCAGGTGAAAGGATGCGGTTTTGATAACTTGTCAGAGAGAAGAGAAATTTAGAATTGAGATAACCTGGATTTACTCAATGCAATACACCGCAAAGGCTGCGCGCAGGGAAAAGCGCTAGTAACAGCTGTTGAGTTAGTGGCATGAACTCACGTTTGAAATAAAACGAAACGTAAATTTGCGTCCTCACAACATTCATAACACATACTAAAAGTATTGTCATCGTTGGTGAAGGCATAGTTCAATCCATTTACCCATACTGTCGAAGACTTTCCTAATGTTTCTTACGCAATTCAGTGCACATAATTAATGATATTTGCTCCATCTATCCGTGGACCAAAGGCCACGTTGCTAATCATTTAACCACATAATACATTGTTATATTACTTGCTACTCAACAAACCAATAACGAAAGCATTCTCTGCTAGATCAGGTAGTTGGCTTTATTGATGAGATTTTTCACTTCATTCATGATAACATAAATATTATACAGTTGTAATATTTGTAAATCACAATAATTAATAATAATTCCTAACCATAGCAATATGATTAAAATAATCAAATGTGAATAAAATAAAATAATCGCCTCACGCTTGGGCGTAAATTGTAATCTAATTCAAATAATATAAATAAATAACTGAATAAATTACTAACACAATTAAAATAATTTAATAAAAATAATTAATCGAAATATCCGAAGTATGAGTGCCAGAGTACACCAGAGTGGATCCCTCGAATTTAGATAGAGCATGATAATTCTCCCTCACAGGGCATATACATAAAGCTGCGTAATGGTACATCTACTCCTAGCCTCACCTATCTTTCTGAAAACGACTAAATAGGAAGGAACTGCACCTAGGTTCATCAATAATTCCACTGATTCTAAAATAATTAATTATATTCTGAACAATATCCGTGCATGAGCACCTCATCAACACACTAAAATATACATAAAATACACTCTCAAAATACGATTCGAAGACTCCATATTTACAACAACAATAACAACAACAACAATCAAAAACAGTGGGAAACCAAAAGCTACATTTTCAGCCAGTCCGATGAAAGTTCATTACGAAGCATATATATGTGGATGAATACCCTTCACTGTCTCTGTGTATCAACACAACTTGCATATTCTCATAATTGGCACTTATTTGTACATTTATAATACTGTGTTCACTGACTCTAACACTTTGTTTAAAGATACATTCACTCGAGCAACACAAGCTTGCCATTCCAGAACATAAATTATGGAAAGTCTGAGGTACAGTGCCCCATAGCATTCACCAATATATAATACCAAGCCGCCACAAGTGATACAACACCAGATGCCAAAGCACTCCACAGTTGTAGGTTAGTACCACACTTCACATTCCACAAACATTTTAAAACCACGTATCACCAAAGTTACATCTTCTCCTCTGTTTGAAGTCAAGTCTCCTCCACCAAAGTTTGAAGTCCAGTCTGTTTTCGCTGCTTGATCACATGCCTATATAGACCTCAGCTTCCCCTTTCCTCTCACATGATACGTCTATATTGATCCTGCCCATCCAATCACGACTACATCCTCTTGTCAAGACCACGCCCTGAACCTCCTCCTGCTCCCATCAAAACAACATCAACAGGCCACCTCATCGTACTCTGGGATGTCCGCATGACTCACAGAACTTTCCGAGTTGTAATGAGCCCTTTTTTCCATCCGCTTGTACAAAAAAATACTCATATCACATATGGAGACCTTCCAACTTAAGATGTTAAGAACAAACGTGCAATGAAGTAATAATAATAATAATAATAATAATAATAATAATAATAAATCGAATACCGACCATAATATCTCTCACTACCAAATACAGTGCGAGGGTGTGATACATGTACAATCACACAGTATATCATATCCCTGCTTGGATGCATGCTTGTGTTTGTCTTAGCATACATTCCATAATGTCACCAATTTGTCCCATTCATTATGCAAAGGACTTGTTTTTTATATAATTGGTGAGGATGTTCATAACCAGCTCGCTTCAAATTGCACCATCCACGTTCAAAGAGGCTCATGTCTGGCAAACAGGCAGCGCACAAACATGAGAGGTGTACGGGTACGCTGTGTAATGCCAGCCCAGAACATTCTAGTAATATGTTCAGTCTCTTTTTCAGCAATCTCGCTTGTTGAATGACAATTGCTGATAGTTAATGTAAGTAGCAGATACTGTTGTGTTAGAGTTTGAAACATATAGTTAACTTTCTTTGCAAGTGATTATGATTGCCTTGGATGTTCTACTTTATATGTTTTAATAATTTGGACGTATAAAATACACGGGAATGGAATCAAGCAAGAATTTTACAAGTATCAAATTGGTGAAGGTGTCATTCAGTAAAACTTACCTTTTGAATCCTCCACAGATATCAATTTTCATTGACTCAGTTTAAGCAAGTAGGGTAATACCACACTGTTTGGAAGAGATTAAGAGTTGACCTAGAGAAGTCAGAAGAAAATCTTAATAGAAATGTACGATGTCACAAACTGATGTAATGCAAGACTCATCGTAGAAGACGCACAAGCTCCCACATAATGTCGTATATAAATAACACAACCGGTCCAAAAAAAGTAAGTTCCTTTCTTCCGAAGCTGTTGAAATACATTTGCCACACTTAAAATAATGTGGAATTTCTCACACAAGAGGTGGTAGGCAACAGGTGACCAGGATATTGGCACAGAGCCCAGCCTCACTCGCCCTCTGTTTTCCTGACTGTTGTGTCTAAGTTTTAACTTATGCAAAGGAAGATATTACACAGATTTTAATTATAGATTACTGTGATTTAATTTTCTGAACCACCATCTTGGAAATAAAGTATTAGAAGGATGTTTGTATGGCTGCACATTATTTTGTAATGCTGTTTTGGCAACGGTATATTTAAGGTATTTTTACGTGGCACTATCGTAATCATATTCACTAGACCTCCAGTTTTACCTGGAATCAGAACCTTAGATGTGTGAATTTTGATTTTAACATTCTTCATGTATTGAATGGGATTCGAACTGAACCAAGTTGGTGAGAAGCTGATGACGATGTCACTTGTTTTTCACATCTTCTATTGCGACACACTGGACGAACCATACTGACAGTAAGAGTAAGAAATTCAAACAAAATCAATTGTTAAATTAAAACGTGCGCTCCGGGGAAGCTCATCTACAACCCTAACGTCGGTAGAGGTTCAAGTAACCTATGCATTTGTAATGTCCTCGCAATCTCGGAGTTTCCATTTGTCGTAGATTCTATGGCATGGGATCGGGCTTCGGATTTGTTAGCGATCGTGTGAGTATTGTACGGTGCCAAACTCCGGCTCCGCGGCGAACTGGTTAGTACAAGAATTCTGGGGTTCAGTTTCCTGATGGACCGGAATTGGTTAATTCCGCTGTTTTGGCGACTGTGTGTGTTCCCTCTCTTCAACATCCCAGGTAGGTCCCATCCTTACTGACGTACAGGTCGCCTATGGATTACAACTCGAAAGACCTGCATTAGGCTGGCCTCTCAGGGGGCCATCCGAAGGAAAAACCACGGCCAATATTTTCACATTAAATGATCTCACCCATGGACATATTCCGAATAACAATAACACGAAAAATATTCTCGACATTTTATGACGTGTCACCACTGCTGTGGAGCTTGTGGTTCTAGAATTGGTTTCTCCAGCCATCCAAACTGGCGCACTCAAAATACATATTTACACTCGCCAGTGAATGAGTACCTATGGCGAGGATTATGATGAGACCTCTAACAATATGACTGTGACATTGTTAATAATGTGTATATAACTTCTTTCTGCCATTGATTGATTTTTTTGCCCTTTACAGATAATCACCAATGTTTACCAAATAATAACATAGAATAGAACACTGTTAGATGGCAGATGAGTAGAATTGATGTCGTAGAAAATAGCCACTATAGGATACTCAGTCAATCGGAAAAGTTGTAATGAAATCAATACTGTTTACGATTCTAACATTAATGTCCATATTTTGAAACACCATGTATTTTCTGAAAATGTTAAACTTCTTACATTATTGAATTTCTTTAAAACTAGAATTTCAACAGTCCATACGTATTTCTACTGAGATATTATGCATTATATATTTTGGTATGGCGTAGATCGCTCTTATTTGAAATTTGGCTTTGGAAATATGAAAGTGACGTGTCAAAAACGATGCTCGAAACATCAACCAGTTTTAAACTTTTCCCGGAAGTAAATATCGTACAAAATATTTAGATTGGTAATTGGTGTGTGGATTTAAGTGACCTTTTCAGATTTGTGATTCTATAGCACGTTTTGACTCAGGGATGAAACTAAATTGAATTTCTGTCACTTCCCATTTGTACTGATTCCGTGACATCTGCAAGTTGAACTATTGACGATCCAAACAGTCTTCGGCTGAAAACTCGATACACACACAAGTATGACAAATAAAACGAAATGTATAATAGATGTTTTAAAGCATTCCACCAGAAAATGATGTTAAAAGAAGGCAATATTAACAGCTATTCCAAAATAATATTGAAGTGTGGATGATTATGTAATATATTTTTCCACCTATGTTTACAAGAACCTGGACACTATCCAACCCTGAGGATTATTTCTGTTTCTTTCATCCTGAAATCTTCTCACACGGAAGCTGTTTATATTCTAATATGACTATACCACCTTAAAATGCTCAGAAAATTCGTCGTTACAGGATAATTCTGCGCGTAGTCTACCCTACTTCTCTCAGCCTGATTATACAACCTCTCTCAAACTCCATCACTTGTCCACCGAGCTCGATAGCTGCAGTCGCTTAATTGCTGCCAGTATCCAGTATTCGGGAGATCATGGGTTCGAACCCCACAGTCGGCAGCCCTGAAGATGGTTTTCCGTGGTTTCCCATTTTCACACCAGGCACATGCTGAGGCTGTACCTTAATTAAGGCCACGGCCGCTTCCTTCCCACTCCTAGCCCCTTCGTGCCTCATCGTCGCCAATAGTAAACAGGAAGACAAAACCCTAATACTCAAAGTAAAGCTGGACTGTACGTTAATTGGGTTCCGTGAAGTGTAGCTAACCAACTAAAAATTTTAATTCCTGTAGGAACCGCAATGATTATAGTGGCGGATGTAAAATAGGCTCGTGTGTCTACGTCTATTCCTACAGTTAATATATGGTGTGCTCATACGGCGAATCCGAGAAGACCAATTGCTATTATTGCATTAATTATTCCTAAGGTACCGAAAGCTTCCTGTTTTCCTCTTTCTTGGCTAATAATGTGAGATACCATACCAAATCCTGGGAGAATTAGAATATAAACTTCAGGATGCCCAAAAAATCAAAAGAGGTGTTGATAAAGAATAAGACCTATATGTGTCGGTGCGACGTAAAGCAAATAACAAAAACAAAAAAAAACAAAAAAGAACATCACTTGTCCTTCTTGATGTCTCACGAGTCTTCAAGGAATGTCTATCACTCAGGGATTATGGCTTGCAAAAATCGTGTATACAACATTATATGCTCATTTCTGAAGACAGCTTATGTGGGACACACAAAGAGAGAATGTAACGCCTTCGAACAATATATTTGCATGTGATATCGAACGAAGCTTGAAAATGTGCATGCTTTGCATAAATATACTGCAGCTTAGTACCAATTATGGAAGAAAACAAATGATATTTATCATGGACTACTACGTCCACATAGAACTTGTAATTCGCCATCTTCATACGAAAGCATCAATTGAATAGGTTTCTTTTCTTTATGTTGATAGAAGGTTTTCTCCGTAGACATCAGTGACATTTTGGTACTATTAGAGAAGCAGTCTCAAATTCACTCCACTGTGAAGCAAACTTCCTAGAATAAAAGAAAAATCGGAATATATGATACGGTACCACTTAGTCGAGTCGCTGTTGAAAGCTCTCACTACCGTACTTAAGACTTCTTTGTCGGGACACGGAGTAAGCAGTTCGCGCTTCTATCAGCTCCGGCAATATTTGCCAACAGCGTACTCCATTCAAGAGATGCTAATTTGCCAAGGCAAGCGGAGCATTTTGCATTTAATGGAAATACCTTAAAGGACACAGCCGGGGAAAGATTATACTTAGGTTTACGTAGAGAACATTTAAACTGAGGTGCAATCTTCTTTAAGTGTCTTGATATGCACTAGACTGAATTGCGTTCACATTCCTTGAGAAAATACAGAAAGTATAGTAGAGAGCAAGCCATCCTGTGAAGTCAGTAGCCATATTATCATCTCCATCATCCATCCCAGTGCGCTCGAAATACTGACCACGATTTGAATGGCACAGGCAGTTAGTCACAAGTCATCTGGTCTAAAGATATATGGTTAGATCCGAACTGTGCTCTGTGTTCAAATGAAACAGCTCCGTGTTGTTGCCTTCTGTTGCGTTAAAGAACGCCTTCATGATAAACATTCGACTCCTAAGCGCCTTTTTCGACTCTTAATAATTAAAAAGGACGCTAAACAGATAACAATAGCACTCTTCATTTGGAGTGTCTACAAATTTTCGTACTTAGACTGCTAGGAGGATTTTTAAAATCCTATTTCAATAAGGGATATTTAATTATTAGAAGTATTATGTGTTACCGGCCCTGCATTGCGGTATCGAAGGATAAACACTAAAGGCTTCGTCAATGAATCGATTCCTGGCCTTTGAAATGTGGATCCATCGCCGAATGTTGAAGGTACCATGTGTATATCACATCACCAAAGACGAGGTACCTCGTCGTGCCACGAAACTTTCCGAAGACGTAACCCTCTCCAAACGCAAGAAAACAGCCTATTTTGGTCACATTGTATAAAACACCAAATACAGCCTGATACAGCCGTCTTAGAATATGTATTGTGCATAGAACCTCCAACAGTAGTTCGAGATCAACGACACGGGAAACAAAAAGCCGGAAAAATTACTACGTGATGAACGCCAACAGTCTGTGAGCAGATACCATCAGAAGAGTCAGAAGAATAAATTACTGTTGGTAACATATAGTAGATATTGGAAGCACCGGAATATACGCTATATGCGTGTAGTGTATACTAATTTTCCACCACAAATCATCCATTTTAAACCTCAAACGTACTGCCTATATTAGCAAAATACAATTTATTGCAGGTTTTGAAAAAGTGCTCATACTGTCGTGTTTTGAAATAATTTATTTCAAATTGCAAAATTATTTCCATCTGCCACTAGGCATCATTTACGGATCCTTGGCTTAGTTGTTAACTGGCCTTTGGTACACGGGGTCCCAGGTTCGATTACCGACCAAGTTAGGGATTTTAGACTTCATTAGTTAATTCCGATGACTCGGGGGCTGGGAGTGTGTGCCATCTCTTAGTAGAAATCATCATACGTAGGGCCGCGTCCTCACAGACGCCCAGGTTTCCTATAAGCCGTCAAGTCGTAAGACCTGCACCGGGCCTCCTCTGAGGAAACTCACCATTACAGTATCGTAGTAATCGCGCATTTACTGTCAGAATTGAGCGGAACATAGAATGATAGAAGGACAATTCTAACCAGTATTTGTAGTCTGAAATTTTATGTACTACAGTGCCAACTAAGCCAAATAGCCAAGGAGGTATTCAGGAATACTGAAAACGAGCGCTAACACTGAAGTTCAAACAACATAATGTCGGAGGTGCAGTGTGGTTAGCATGCTAGCTTCTTTTGACCAAAGTCAAGAGTTGTATCCCGGGCAATAGTGGTCCGGATCTCTTTCAAGGGGGATAATGTTTATCTCACAGTGTTTTTTCTTTCTGGCATGTTAAAGGGCCATTCAAATTCTTCCGCTTTAACCCAGTCAGTAACTATACATAGTGTATGCAAAGAGATGAATAGTCATGTCGTAAGTTTTACCAACCAAGAGAAGTTCTCCCAGTTTAATTACTGCGTTGGTCGAATAATTGTACCTCGTACAGTTATGAAGAATGTAAAAGAAAAAGCGTATGTCTCTGGTAAGACCCCAATTATAGCATGGTTCCAGTGTGTGGAACCTACACTAGGATTACTTGGAATTTAAGAGGACAAACTGAGGCAGATATTCAGTTCTAGGGAGAAGAATTAAGGATGGGAATAATTTATCAAAGGAAATGTTTGATCAATTTTCAAGTTCTCTGAAAACTTTAAGAAAATACTTGATAGGGAATCGGCCACGTGGGCGACAGCCCTAAATGCAGGTCAATGATAACTGCATTTGCCTGTTGTGAAAATGGCAAACCACGGAAAACTACTGTATCCTTAGGTATGTCGATCGTGAGGCTCGAATCCATCGTCTTCCGAATGCAAACCTATAGCTTCCTTACCGCGTAACCAACTCACACGAAAAAAGTTAATACCTTGGAACATGGTTCTTTTCTTTTAGCGTATGCATTTTAGTACCGCGAGTGTCCGAGGACATGTTCACCCCTCCAGCTTATCGCTGTACTGTACAGCCTAGACATACCACTGTGTGAGGGTATTTGCTGTGAATGTAGGTGCAATTGTACGGGCTAGGAATAGAAAGGAGGCATAGGGTAGTCCTCAGAAGATACCATACCGACATTTGGAATTGGAGCTGAAATGGGCAATCATGAAAATCCTTTTCGAGGACGACGGACGGGTAATTCGAACTAACCTCTCTCCCGAGAACGGAGCTAGTAGCAATAACTGGAGATACCGCAACGCACTGAACTAACCTTTTCCACTGCGATATGGTAATTAATTAATTAATTAATTAATTAATTAATTTGTTTGTTTGTTTGTTTGTTTGTTTGTTTGTTTGTTTGTTTGTTTGTTATTGCACATTATTACCATTAACAGTGAATGTTACATGATTAATCACTTTCGTCTTGTTCTTTCCTTTCCTCCTCCCAAAATCTCTTCATTCTTTGACTGTGTTCAGTCCGTACTTTTCCTGTTTTGTACCCTTTTTTACTTCAAATTTCGCAGTCATAATTTTATTTCTGAATATGTTTCTTTCACTTATCATTGCCATGTCGATACGTGCTTATTGTAGATCTTCTATTTCTTTCAGACAATTGTCTTTCTTAATTAAGCTATTTATTTATTTAGCCTATAGCTTTTACTATCGGGAGTGTTCGAGGACATGTTCGCCTCGCCTGATGCAGCCATTGTAATGCAAACTTTGCAACGAGGGTGGGCAGCATCTGCCGTGTATGGAACTGCATGTTCTTGTAGTGGATGATAGTGTGGTGTGTTGTGTGTGAGTTTCAGGAATGTTGAGGACAGTACAAACATCCAGTCTCCGAGCCTGGTGAAATAACCGTTCAAGGTTAAAATCTCCGATGCCGCCGGGAATCGAACTAATCGAACGCGGAGCCCTCTGAACCGAAAGCGACTGTGCTGACCATTCAGCCAAGCAGCTGGACTATTGCTTCAGAAATACACATCGAGGTTCGGAGGTTCAGATTAACTCGACGAAAAATAACCTTTAATTCTCGAATGAATGACTTGTATTACACCCCAAAACGTCAGCTATGAGTGAGCCGACACGAAATTATTATTTTCCTCAGTATTTAGTTTGAGAAACTTAAGGTTATCTGTCTTTACAGCCCAGGGAATAACTTCCGAGTACTCATGTTATCTGTGACATGGTAATGATGGATCGTAATTTAAACTGTTCTCATTGTACGTTCCAGTTATTGCCGAACAGTAAAAACAGACGCTTCCCGCTGTGGCGGATAATTAACCTACAGTAAAACTCATCACAGTCTCCGTAAACTTCAAAAGCTCCATCAGAGGAGCAAGTTACACTAACACAGACGATTGCATGTTCTATTTACGGTAACCCTTATTGCTTTACCAAAGCGAAACGGAGGAATATTTATTGTGTATCCTATTAGTTGGTTTTGTGCCGGGCTGAGCGGCTCAGATGGTTGAGGCTCTGGCTCTCTAACCCCAACTTCGCAGGTTTGATCCTGGCTCAGTCCAGTGATATTTGAAGGTCCTGACATACGACAGTCTCGTGTCGGTAGATTTACCGGTACGTACAAGAATTCCTGCGGGACTAAATTCCGGCACCTCGGCGTCTTCGAAAATCGTAAATGTAGTAATTGGGACGTAAATCAAACTATTATTTATTAGTTGCTTTTGTTGTTATTTCTTTTATCTTTGTTGTTACTCTTTTTTGTAATTGATGCTAGTGGTAGTGGTGTTTCGTTTGAGGGACATAAGGAATCGTAATTGTCGGTCTCGTGTATTTATCAGTTGTAAAATTCCTGCCCATGGGTAGGTTCTATATTTCTACACTCACGAAAAGAAAGTGCTAGGATGTTACTTTGTCACAGTCCCAAGACATTCTGTATAATCTCAGTACCATTTGCTTATCCACATACATGCAGTTGAGTAGTCAACGAAGTAACACAGGTTTACAGAGAGATTTGATGATGATGATGATGATGATGATGATGATGATGATGCTTGTTGTTTAAAGGGGCCTAACATCGAAGGTCATCGGCCCCACAGAGAGATTTTGCAGGTATAACAAACACTCGAGTCGGACGAGCTAATCACCCCCGGAAACTGCTTGTTTTCGCCCGCGACTGACTCAAGACTGACTGTTGCCTACTCTGATCTTTATACAGGCCAGTGGGAGATACTCACAGTTTCTATTTCCATATTATTCTGGGCACCTCCGTTGTTAATCAGCTTTCAGATTCTTCTAAAGAGCTCCTTTGCATCGCTATTTGCTTTACGTCGCGCCGACACAGATTGTCTTATGGCGACGATAGGAAAAGAAAGGCATAGGAATGGGAAGGAATCGGCCGTGGACTTAATTAAGGTACAGCCCCAGAATTTTCCTGGTGTGAAAATGGGAAACCACGGAAAACCATCTCCAGGGCTGCCGACAGTGGGATTTGAGCCCACTATCTCCCGATTACTAGATACTGGCCACACTTAAGCGACTGCAGCTGTCGAGCTTGGTTAAAAAGCACTTTTATCGCGAACCTCAACAGTTCGCACGGGGTATTGTTTTTGATCGCTTCTGTCTTTGTACACATTGTCACCTCTCACCGACCGACAGTGTAGGCTTTTGCTGCCCACCCCCCTCCCCCTCTCCAACATCCTCAGGCTCCATTCTCACAGTATGATGAAGAGTTCAAAATACACAAAGGATTTCGAGATGGCTGAACTTAACCTTCGCTTCTTAGTAATGAAAATGAAATGTCGTATGGCTTTTAGTGCCGGGATATCCCAGGACGGGTTCGGCTCGCCAGGTGCAGGTCTTTCTAGTTGACTCCCGTAGGCGAATGATGATGAAGGCAACACATACACCCAGCCCCCGTGCCATTGAAATTAACCAATTAAGGTTAAAATCCCCGACCCGGCTGGGAATCGAACCCGGGACTCTCCGAACCGAAGGCCAGTACGCTGACCGTTCAGCCAACGAGTCGGACTTCTTAGTAATATAAGAGCTGTACTTGAAGGATGAAACGGAGAAGTAACAGCAGGTGGTCGGAAGATTTCAAACTTGACATTCACCGATGATACTATTTATAACAACAGATTGTGAAAAATGGCCCGTTCTACTCGAAAGAATTGAGAATGAAAGTCGAAAATTGGATCTGGAAGGAAGACACCAGAAAACAAAAATAATGGAAATCAGAAATAACTAACTTTCTGGAAGATGTATTCCAGTGGGTCTTGGAACTGTGTCCGAATAATTCATATACCTCGACTCGAACATTACCAGCAATGGAAACAGCACCAAGGAAACCAAACGCTGAATCGTAATGCTGAAGAAGGCAATGCGACAACTAAGTCCCATTTGGAAAGACCGTTTGCTTCCTAAGTCAGTGAAGGTAGGATAGTTCACACACACCTTCTTCCTTTACGGGGTAGAGATCTGGAGTGTTAGAGCACTTTTTTTTTCTTTTACAATTTGCTTTACGTCGCACCGACACAGTTAGGTCTTACGGTGCAGATAGGGCAGGAAAGGCCTAGGAGTGGGAAGAAAGCAGCCATGGCCTTAATTAAGGTACAGCCCCAGTACTTGGCCCGAATGAAAATAGGAATCCAGGGAAAACTATCTTCAGGGTTGCCTACAGTGGGGTTCGAACCCACTGTCTCCCCAGAATGCAAGCTCACAGCTGCGCGCTCCTAACCGCACGGCCAACTTGCTCGGTACACCACAAGACTTGATTTTGACATGTGGTGGTTTCGTATTTCTTGTATAGAACATAAAACCAATGGCTTTCTTTTAAACGAGCTGAATAGTGAGGAGAATTTGTCCACCTTCTGACTCCGATGGAAATTGTAGTTCTTTGGCCTTAGTAATAAAAGAGGAATATCTCTGGAAAAGATGGTGGTTTTGGTCGAATACCTGGTGGAAGACCAGTGGAAGTGGGTAAACGCCACTACAATAGTCTCATAAAAGTAAAAGTAATATTAGTCGTACATTTATTGTCGTAGGGAATCTCACAATAGAACAAAACGGAGAACCCTCCAGAAATATATCAGCATCCTCAACAATGAAGGAATGATCCAGAGAGAAATTACGAATGGATGTTCATCTCAGATTTTGGTTTCTCAGTACATCCAAAATTTAGAGCGAAGAATTTCTCACCCCATTCTGTCAATAATTCTGCTTTACTGTTATCTTCATCATTTTCATCTCGTAGCTAAGTTAGTTTCCTTGTTAGACAGTTATCTCGTTGCGCGTTCTCGTTAACATCGAATGGGGAAAACAAAGGCTTCCCACCAAGACGAGCAATTAAACTTCTCTGTGCACATTATGGTTTCTGTGAAAGGGCAAACGATGGAAAAGACACCGATCTCAGAGAATAGTCGTACTTAAAGTCGTGCCGCGTTTTCATGTAGCAATAAATAATTTAACAATTTCAGTTCGCTTGGTCATGTCTGATTAATACAACGATTGGACTATTCATTTGGAGTTTATAGAAGTAGCACAGCAGGCAATATGTGGCTAGGAGTCCATTCTGGATGACGAGTTCTTAAATATGATGGAATGGTGGAGTAGTGAAGTTTATTAAGAGTTTTGAAGTTTAATGGGAGTTTACCTCTAGTTCTGAATGTCGCAAGATCGATTCCTGGCACAGTTGGTTGGGGTATTAAATTCCAAATTCGGGAGTCCCATGTCGCACTGCACACTAAATAATTACCTTCAGTGCAGAATTATAGGCAAAAAAACATCTCTCAGTGCCGACGGTGGTTGTATTGACGTTAACCACATTATTATTATTATTATTATTATTATTATTATTATTATTATTATTATTATTATTATTATTATTATATGGAGTAGATATAATATACAAATAATTGTTCTTCAGTAATGTAAAGGCATCTTCTCTACGGCAAATTCAGCTTCTTCAACTTGCGCTAATAGCTCATCTTATTCACTTCTTGTTATGAGATATTATTTTCTTCTTTTATCTACAATTAGTAACTTCTAGAGGAAGCACACTTTCCAACTTCTTTCCGTTGAGTCTTCGCATTGCACATCCTTACTCATTGTGGAAGAACGTGATTAATTCGCTATTCAGTAGATTTAATATTTGAAATAACGAACATACTACATACAATTCAACACCATATGAATAGTTAACAATGACTGCAAGGATCACAGATCAATATTTGAAATTCTTGAAAATGTTACAAGGGAAGTTACTAAAAATAATCGGTTACTTTTAGATGTAACATAATCATATTGGTCAAAACCGGAATTGTTTTTCATAGCTTTTGACAGTAATAACATTTCTAGACGTAATTGAATTCCTTTAGTTACAACAATATTTTTCTAGGAGCGTTGTCAGAGTTAGAATACTTTAGTAAGTTCCAGCTTTAAGATACAGTATATAAATTACTGCTTCATTTCCTGGTATATGCCCTTATTTTGACTGCCTTGAATGAAAATGATTAAATTTACATTAAACTTCGTTCTGGTGAGTGATCACATAGCTGTCCGTAGGAAAATACCGGCTCTCTGAGGGGAAGAAAAACACGTTGTTGAAGGAAATTCCTTGCGCTGTATCGATGGTAATAAAACTCTTTCCGATGGGGAAATATCTCTTGAGTGTGAATCGTGGCAACAGTAAGGATACTTTTTTAATCTGTTTCAGAATAATATATCAGAAAACCCTCTTTGCTAGGATAAACGAGGAAATTTTATGTCAATAAATATACCTACAGCTTTTCAGGACTTCTATTTTTCATGAATTTTGTTCATTCTTTTAACAGGTGGTGGTTATTGTTTTAAGGGGAAGTACAACCAGGCAACCACCCTCTATATTAACACTAATCAGAGAGAAATAACGGAAGTGATCTGACGCTTCGGAAAATGAAGGTAGCGACCAAAGAAAGACGAGGGCTACGAAGGGCGTAAAATTGAAATACTTCCTGGGCTTTGGAAACCTAATACCGTGGAGGTCGGGAAAGATCAAGAGTTGACCAAGGGAGGTCGGATAGGATAGATGAAAGTGAGGAACCTGGCACAAGTAAGTGGAGGCAATGGCAGGACTCAGCTAAGGGCCCCGTGGCGCACCCATGCTCCCAAGTTGATAGCCCCTTTTAGTCGTCTCTTACGACAGACAGGGGTATCCTGAGTGTTAATCTACCGCCCCCACCCACAGGGGTACAAACACACACCCCCATTCCGAACCCAAAAGAGAACTGTGAATTTTGGGCAGTTTGGAATCAACATGAACTCTCTAATCCTTATTCTGTAACATCCTCAAAAATATGAAGTTTAGGAAGAGTCTTTTAAAAACCCTTCCTTGGTTTGGACGATACCTCCAACTTTCTAGAGTCGGAACTCACTGTTTTCTTCCTCAGAGCTGATAACGTCGTTGATTTGTACTTGTAACTACCACGAGTTGTAGTTAGCTATTGACATGTTAACTTTATTTAAAACGAACACCCATAGGCGTCCCTGAACAGGCTCCGCAGCGTTACGTAAATAAGGTTAATTAAAACGCATTTAGCATCCTTCGTTTTCATCCGATATCTACGGAATAAGTAGCGTTCTACATAAAAGAGAGTCAATATTTAAATGGTTTTTTAAAATCTGAATTAATATTTTTAGATGTTGTAACCGTCCAGGCTTCTCCAGCCAGATTAATTTAATATACTATCATTTTACGCGATATCATTTGATATCAAGTTTATCCGCCATCGGCAATTATTCGTAATAACATATTTATTCTACGTCAAGCATTTGTAAATAAGGCTTTTGCAATCATATTATATAATTATAACATCATTTATTTTTAAATTATTATATTAGGTAGGATTGGAATTCATTATGTACTGTAAATATGGTCAATATGTTGAAACATAGTTGTTGTCATTTCATCTCATACTTGTGTATACGGAAAATGTTATTCTTTAGCGGGGGAAAATTACATGAGTCATTGGGTTAAACTCATGAGCCAAGGCAGTAAACAGCGACCCGCGCGCGAGGCTTGCATACCAGCAGACTACATCATCGCCATGCCTACTGGTCTTGTCAAGAAGAAAGAAGAGGGAGATGATAATGCGATCTACGAATCAGATGCTTCGTTATATAGAGAACTGATATTGAGCTATTATCAAGAGTGGGGAGAGACCGGTAATATATTATGTAGCGCGAAGCATTCCTCGTTACAATACAGAGTTACGGACTTACGGAGTGACGATACTCACTCACATCGCTACGAGAACGTCAACATGTTTATTGATTTTGGAGACAGTGTGTTGTCGCTTCAACACTTTACTCAGCTGCGGTAATGTTATCGGATCTGCGTGAGACGAAACAAGCTTACGGCTTGTGTTATATTCAGTGAATCTTCTGGACGAAGAACTATGTTTAGTTCAAGTCCATGGAATTTGGTACAAGTCTGTACCGTATAAATAGTATAGCTCAGTTGGATTGAGATTTCTACTAATATGGAAAAATTCATATCTCTGAATTTTCTCCTCATACGATCAACGCTGATCAGTTTTTACAAGTATAGGCCCAATGTCTAATTTAACCCTAGAACTGCCAAACGTCGCGCTTGCGACTCAATAGTGTGTCACTAGAATGCCAACGTCGCACGCGCGACGCATAGTACATGCATTCATTTAATCAGTCATAATATTATTTATCGTTCACCTACGCTATTTTAATAGGTAAGACATTGAGGAGGTAGCTTCAAGTCTTCCATCACACATTCCTTACTAGCCGGAAATGACTCAGTCAAGGTCAGGGTAGGTATAAATTCAGCTACTCTTTCCTCACTTTCCTGCCGTCTCAGTTGCTATGTAACTTCGCGCTCGCTCGCTGTTCCTGTTAGTTTCTGTGAATATCTTTCGCTATATTTCAACAGATTTAGTTTATTCCTAAATTGTTTCTTTCGAAGTGTAACGTTTCATCATGGATGATGAGCTACGTGATTCAAGTGATATTCACAAAGTTCTTGAAGACGATTGGGATGCTTCCTCTTCCAGCGATATACAGTATTTTCTTTAGCTGATGATTCTTCTGAGAGCGGAGAAGAATATATTCCAGAATCTCAAGTTGAAAGTGATTCCGATGAAGAGAGCAGGTCTGTAGACGTTTCATTGGATGATACTGTTTCCGTAACACCGAAATGGTGCAGGGTTTATCCACCCGAACCGGAGTTCGATGTTTCCGGGAAGTTCCGCGTAAGGGATCCTGGCATTTTGATCTGCTCGCCCAGAAACAGTACACCTATTATGTATTTCTACTTGTTATTTACGGATTTGATTTGGAAGCTCTTGGTAAAAGAAAGTAAGGACTATGCGGCGAGAAAAACTAAAAGACATTCTGGAGAAATGAAGGCCTGTTCTCGTATGCGAAACTTGTTTGATGTAACTGTCTCCGAAATGAAAAAGTAAATTGCCATTCTAATAAACATGGGTTGCACCGTGAATGCTATCATAAATTACAGCATTTCAGGAGGCCTATGCGTTATGGCAGGAAAAGAAAACTCGAAGAATGACTCCCAGTAGTGCTCGGCGGCTGACAGAACTGTGTGCAGCTCGGAAGTTTTAATTCTTTTGTTATTATATTTTGTTTATCCTTTTGGGAACTTAATATTTTTAAAACAAGAAGAAATTTCGCGTGTTTTGTATATAGTGATTTTTTTAAATGTGTGGTTATTTATTACTAATAGAGAACTTGAAAATATGAAAAACACAACTTTTTAATTTTTCCAAATTTTTGGTCGCCTGATACGCACCAGATAAGCAAGTAAATGATCTAATCTATATAAATAAAATTGTAGGGGGTCCGCTGTCTGTAATTTCTTTTGTTTTGCCAATTTTTCAGATATTTATCCGTTTTAGGTCAACTCAAGACCGAATCGGTGGTTTTTACGTTTCGTGTCTGTTTGTTTGTCTGTTTGTCTGTTTGTCTGTTTGTCTGTCTGTTTGTTTGTCTGTTCCACCATCACGTCGAAACGGCTGGATAGATCTCAACCAAACTTCATATTTAGAGTAAACTCATCCCGGGGATGGTTTCTATATGCATATCATTTTAAAATCTTTCAATACTCGGGGGGTTTATAGGAAAACCAGAATGGTTTTTCCACCATCACGTTGAAACGGCTGGATAGATCTCAACTAAACTTCATATCTAGAGTATACTCATCTCGGGGAAGGTTTCGATATGCATATTATTTTAAAATCTTTGAATAGACCGGGGGTTTATAGGAAAACCAGAATGGTTTTTCCACCATCACTTCGAAACGGCTGGATAGATCTCAACCAAACTTCATATTTAGAGTATACTCATCCCGGGGAAAGTTTCGATATGCATATCATTTTAAAATCTTTCAATAGACGGGGGTTTATAGGAAAACCTGAATGGTTTTTCCACCATCACTTCGAAACGGCTGGATAGATCTCAACCAAACTTCATATTTAGAGAATACTCATCTCGGGAACGGTCTTGATATGCATATTATTTTACAATCGTCGAATAGACGGGTGGTTTATAGGAAAACCAGAATGGGTTTCCTCCATTTTCTCTTATACTATTGATTTTCTGTAAACTTCGTTTACCGTACGTGAAACGTCTCTTAATAAACAACTTTCGTTATGTTCATAATTTACCTTACTCTTTACATGACGGAGAAATTTACAATTTTCCGCTGGTATCATGCTCTGCATTGAGTGACCGACAGACCGACAACGAAACTACAGGTTACCATGGCAACGTCTCTGACTGCATGCCAGCAGGGAAGTAACGTATTGCCATTTTCCTCATCATGCTTTTAAATTCGTGGTTGTTCCTTGGGTAGAAGGCAAGAGAGGCGTCAATCGGCCTATCTGCGGGATATTGGCGGAATATCGTTGGATATTATAACCGCCCTCGAATAGATTAAGTAATAACACCATTAGTCATCTTCTTATTATTTGTTTACCTAAGAATCACTGACCTAAATTTCTCCTCTGTTACCGCTTTATTATATCCATTACTCACACTAGCATAATTTATTGAGGGGCATTTGATTTTCCAATACATTCACTTGGCATTTACATATTTGTCGTTATCCGGCTGTCCGCAGTTATAATCCATTTTCTATTACTTTCAACTTTTTTAACTGTATTATTTCTTCCTTAATTACGCCGTATGTACGCGAGTGCTACAAACTACTGGATGTATTTCCACCAAGACTCATATTTAGACTACACCTGTCCTTGATAGGTTTTGGGCAAATATTGTTTCTAAATCCCTGAACTGACTGGGGGTTTATACGAAACCGAAACAGTGATTTTGCACTTCCACAAAATATACACAACCAAACTTAATGGAAATCTACCTACCTTGGTAGATAATAATTTCTAAACCTTTTTTCTCATGTGCATCATTTCGATACGAGGATTAATAAGGGAGATATCATTAACGGACCGTTTTTCTGTACAAGTCCCATCGGAATTAACTCACGAGCGGGTGCGTGTAAAGCGTACTCCTTACAATTTGAAAACTATTGAAGACATTCGAACCAAAATTTATATTTAGCATCCACCTGTCCAAAGGTAGGTTTTAAACGTAAATAACATTTCATGTTCCGGAATGGACTGGCGGTTTATAGGGAACCGAAATGGTGATTTTACTCTTCCACAATATATAGAGGACAAGACCAACCTGACTGGAAATCGACCAAACGTGATGGAATTCCACCTCTAAACCTTTTTTTCATGTGCATTCTTTCGTCAGGAGGATTACTAAGGGAGATATCATGAATGGTCACTTTTGCAGGTTAAGTCCAGCGGACATAGCCCAAAAGGTGTTTTACATGGAGCAGATTCCTTATCTATATAAATCAAATCGTAACGACTGTGTGCCTCTACACTGACTATTTTGGCGAAATTTTTGTACAGCTTTCCGTTTAAGGGGTAATAATGACCATCTCCATAATTTTTGGTTTAGTTTCCTGAAAGTACTAATTTTTACCCGCCTCGCCCAAAATCCAAATTGCGCCATAATCTGCCAGAAGAAAAAGAAGATAATTGAAATTTGACAAAATTATACGTTTAAGCCTGTAACGAACGGAAAACTTCCTAGATCATTAAATTTTTCACTTTGAATCCCCGAAGAATATCGAAATACGCAGGCAAGTTTAATGATGGTGCAGACCTTCGGAAATTCCTATCCTATAACGGATTGCACAATCTCCGTTCAATTTGGAATGATCTACAACCGTGGTCTTATGACTTTTTGCCGTATCTGTATCCCTTTTACGTTTGATTTTTCTCTTTAATCGATGTTAAGTCAATTTGGAATTTTCACATGCATAATTCATACTTTCAATTACTTATATGAAATACAGAATCATTAAACTCTTCACGAAAATTGGCCCACCCAGTAGCCATATGTGAGCCAAATGCTATGTATGTATCCGAAAAGTAATGTAATGTGAGATAATCTTACAAAACCTTTACCCTGTTCCACGTTTCTAATTCAATCTGACCCAAGAATAGATGACATATCATAGGACCAGCCATTTAGGCCACTAAATCCGGCGTGTCTTATGGTATAATCCTTTGTCGATATGACGTACGTTTAGTAGCAGTTACTCTGTAAATGAAGGTCTTCAATATTGTAAATACGCATATACTTTCGTATGTCGATCTATATATATTCACTGATGTCGATTTTTAGCGATCGAGAAAGGATGGGTCTGCTATTGTAATAAGTACTCCCCACACCGACTTTGACTGGCAGTAGGAAAGGGTTCCTTCTCCAACTCCTGTGTAACTGTCATTAGTAAGGAAAGCCTACAATTATAATGAATAGTTCCCTTCTCGATTTGACTTGCAGAAGGCAAGTGAGCATGCAGTTTTGTTTAAAACTCCCCTACCCGATTGTGTTTGGCAGTAGGCAAGGGTGCCTATCATTATAAAGAAATGTCCTCATCTAAAATGTGACTGGCATTAGGCATAGTGGCATGCTATTTTGATGGAAACTCACCAACTTGGTGTGACTGGCAGTAAGCTGGCTGGCAGTAGGAAAATGGGCCTGGCATTATAATGATAACTGCACAACTCAATTTCGAGTGATAGTAGGGTAATTGCCTGCCATTGTAATAAAAACTCCTCAACTGAAATCTGTCTTGTTGTATGTCCGGCGCTCCCTTCTCGCTCCGCCAGCCAGCTGCACGCGCGCCTGTGTATCATTCTGCTAGCTTCGACGCGCAGCCCTCAGTGCGCGTGCCTGACCATCGAGTGTACTATAAATAGGAGCTCCCTGCCTGCTCACTCGCCCACTTGCCCCGGTGTCCAGCTCCAGAATACACCCTACGTCGAGCACGGAGGCTACTCCTCTTGAAAATGTGCTTCGACCAGGTGGACTGAATTTCTGGCAGTACGAGGTTTCACCTCTGGTCACCGCTCCCTTACCTGTTTCCGCTGCCTATGTTCCGTAATTCTTTTACAAGCCATTTTCATTCCCTAATTTATGCAAGCTCCCTTAGTTTCGCTAGGTGGAATTTCTTCAATCAATTGAACTTGCTTTTTAGGAATTCAGGCACTTCAACAAACAAGGACTCTCATAAACATTTGTGTTAGTGTGCCAGATAGTTCTCGACTATCAACGTGTCAATTCACAAAGACTATCTTTTCAAGATAGAAGTGTATATAAAGACTGCAAACCTGTACATATTGTATAAAGACAGACTTTTCTCAAGATTCAATATTCCTTTTTGCTTCAAAATAAATTTCAGTTATTTGTGTAAATATTATAAAGTGAAGCAATAAAAGTTGTGTTTTGTAAACTTCAACCTTGGTTACAACACAACTCTATGGCGACGAGGTAAACAAGCGACACTCCAATTCATCGGCCCCAGTCGCCAACTCTATGGCGACGAGGTAAAAAAGCTACAAACTCCAATTCTTCGGTCCCAGTTGCCAACTCTATAGTGCCGAGGTACACACGAAACCAACACCACAGTTCAACGGGCCCAGTTGTCAACTCTACGGCGACGTGTTAACCAACAACGACACTCCAACCAGTTCTGACACACAGCTTACCTTACTCTTTCTTGCACGCATCTCGCAATGGCTACTGCGGAACAACTCGCTACGATCTTCCAAGCCTTACAGCAGCAACAACAGCAGTTTATGCAACAACAACAGGCAGCATTAATTCAGGCTATTCAAGCTATTTCTGTATCTACACAGCCATCAGCTATTCCTCCGTTCTCTGCTTTTGATCCGGCTAAGGAAGAATGGTCAGTTTATTTAGCCCGCTTGCAACAGCATTTCATCTGCCATTCTGTCACAGATGATCAACGCCGCCGCGCACTATTTCTTAGTTCGGTTGGCAATGCTACGTGTGAATTACTACGTAAATTAAGTCCAGAAGAACACTTATCTGAGGTACCCTTCACGCAGCTCTTGGCCCGTCTCACGGAACACTATGCCAAAGCTCCTCACATAGTGGCTGCTCGCTATAAATTTTTTCAGAGCAGAAAGCAACCCCATCAGACACATACTGAATGGATAACTGAATTGCGTGGTCTAGCTAAACCCTGCCAGTTCCTCTGCTCCAAGGACGGTTGTGGTTCATCCTACACTGATTCTCTCATTCGGGACATGATAATTTTACATACTCCTGAAGACAAAATACGTTTTGACGCTGTCAAGCAAAGTAACCCTTCTTTAGAAGACGTCCAGCGTATTGCTACGGTTTATGAGCTTACTACCAAGACTGCCGCAGCCATAGCTTCTCCACACGAAGTTGCACAAGTCTCGCCTCAGGCCCGCAAGTCCTCTGCTACAGTGCACCGTACGGATAAAGCGCTCTCCACCAAGCATTCTCGCCAGGTTCCCTCTCGTAATGCTACACGGAAGCCCAATTCTAAAAGCACCTCGAAACTCCTGCCTTCCTGCCGAGGTTGTTTCAAGCATCATGAACGTCGTGACTGTCGTTTTTTCAAAGCTACTTGTGAACGATGTAATAAACTTGGACACATTAAGACTGTCTGTCAAAGTTCGCTCCGCCCTGTTAAGACTACTGCAGCACGCCGGAAGCATATACAGCCCCGCCAAGACATGGAAGTTGATCAGATCAATCTTATTCTTCCCACAAAGGATTCTCACAAAATCATCATTCCTCTCTCATTCTCTGATCGATCTGTCGATTTTCAATTAGACACTGGATCTCCTGTCTCTATTATTAACCTGACTACCTACCACGACTTAGGTTCACCTTCATGCTCTCCAGCTGACATCCAGCTCGTGACATTTAACAAGAAGAAAATTGACATCAAAGGTCAAATCAAGCTTCAGGCTAGTTATAAAGGAATTCAGAAGGCCATTCCTCTTCTCGTAGTTAACAACTACACTGCATCAAACATTATGGGCATGGATCTATTTAACTTATTTGGTTTCCAGATACATGACAACATTAACGTCGTATCTACATTGCATCCTACTTCTGACGTTACCGCTCTCCTAGCGCAGTTTCCTGAAGTCTTCGACTCTCAGCTCGGAACAGCAAAAGCCTATACAGCTCACATACAGCTGAAATCCGGAGCTAAGCCTCGCTTCCTCAAAGCTCGTCCAGTACCCCTAGCACTTCAAGATCAGGTCACGAAAGAATTAGAAAGATGGATACAAACTGGAATTGTTGTACCAGTTACTTCTAGTCAATGGGCTACTCCACTCGTGGTAATCAAGAAACCTGATGGTCATGTTCGACTTTGTGGCGATTTTCGATCTACAGTCAACGCACAACTCGACACAGATATCTTTCCTATTCCACGTCCAGAAGACTTATTCCGTCGTCTCTCTGGTGGACAATTCTTCTCTCGAGTTGACCTTAAAGAAGCATATCTCCAGCTACTTTTAGACGAAGAATCTAAGAAATTTCTCACACTCAACACTCCTCTCGGACTGCTCCAGCTCCAGCGGCTCCCATTCGGTGTTTCATCCTCAGCGGCTATTTTTCAGCGCTATTTGGCTCAACTCACCGCCTCAATTCCCGGTTGTGCTAACTACCTGGATGATATTATTGTTACTGGAAAAGATCATCAGGAACATCTAACCAATCTCCGCCTTCTTCTCCAGAAATTGAAAGACAATGGCCTACGAGCGAATCTCGCTAAATGTACCTTCTTTCAGCCTCAAGTTCAATACCTCGGACATATACTTGATAAGAATGGAATTCGTCCTAGTATGCAGAATGTCTCCGCGATAGTAAACATGCCAGCACCTCAGAACCTCAAGCAGCTTCAGTCCTTCATAGGCAAAGCGAACTATTATAATAAGTTCATTCCACGCTTCGCTACAGTAGCAGCTCCATTACACGCTCTACGTAAAAAAGGTGTTAAGTTTCAGTGGACTCCGCAATGCCAACAGGCATGGAAAACAATCAACAACGCCTTAATTCAAGCTAGACAACTCACTCATTTTCAGCCCGACAAGATCATCACGCTAGCTACTGACGCTTCAGACTACGGTGTCGGTGCAGTTCTCTCCCAGAAGGATCGTCATGGACAAGAACGCCCCATCGCCTTCGCTTCGAAAACACTTAATGACCATCAACGTCGATACTCACAGATAGAGAAAGAAGCTTTAGCCATCATCTTTGGTATTCGCCGTTTCAATGAATATCTTTATGGCAACCATTTCCTGATCATTACCGATCATAAGCCTCTTGTACACTTATTCCATTCTGGTAATAAGATCCCAGAGAATTCCCTCAGAAAGCTTCAAAGATGGTCCATGTTCCTTTCTGATTATTCCTATCAGATTGTATATCGAGCCACATCCCAGCATTGTAATGCTGATGCTCTCTCCCGCTTACCCGTTGGTCCTGATACTGCCTTCGATTCTCAAGAATCTGAATGTCTTCAGTTGGACATAGAACTTGAAGATACTGTATCCAGTTTTCCTATTGATGCTACCTGCATAGCTAAAGCTACGGATAAGGACAGTACCCTTGCTACTGTACGTACTTACATCCGCAACGGTTGGCCTCTTCAGAGCACACTTCCTGCCCAACTGGCACCTTATCATCGTATGCAGCATCGTCTCACGACTCGTGCCGGAGTTGTACTACTAGAAGCAGGCACCATCTTCCGAGTGGTTATCCCACTTAGCCTACAGAAACAAGTTCTTGAATTATTACACCAAAGCCATTGGGGTATCTCCAGAACAAAGCAACTCGCCCGTCAACACTGCTACTGGCCCGGTATTGATGCCGCCATCGAAAAGCTAATACGTCATTGTGAGCAATGTCAAATGAATCAGAACGCCCCGTCTTCTGATCTTGCTTCATGGCCTCCTGCTACTACTCCATGGGAACGAGTTCACATCGATTTCGCAGGTCCTTTCCTCAATTCCATGTGGTTAATAGTCATCGATTCACTGTCAAACTTTCCATATGTAGTGGATATGCATTCGACTACTACAACCGAAGCTACCATTCGTGCTCTCCAGAAAATCTTTACTACAGAAGGTTTACCGCAAGTACTCATTTCGGACAACGGACCTCAATTTACAGCTACTGCTTTTCAGAACTTTTGTACACATAATGGCATTCGTCATATCCTAGCACCACCTTTTCACCCTCAATCTAATGGTGAAGCTGAACGCTTCGTACAAACATTTAAAAGAAGTATGAAGAAAGCTATCTCTTCAGGCTTAACTAAAGACCAAGCCTTGCTCCAACTCTTAAACAACTACAGAACTCTACCCGGCGCTGATAATATCACTCCTGCACAGAAGCTCCATGGACGACCTCACAGAACTTTACTTTCTCTGTTACAGCCTCTTCCGGCCCAGCATAAGACCTCACCAACGAAGTTCTCCCTCAACGATAAGGTCTACACCAGGACATTCAAATCCAACCCACTCTGGATACCTGGAGTCATCTGCAGATCTTTGGGTCATCGTCTCTACGAGATACAGACTACGGAGAAACGTATCTGCCGCCATCAAGATCAGATACGTCTGCGCTACCGCCCCTGTCCAGCTATTGATGCTATTGCTAAACCAGATAAATCTATTGCTGAACGCGCTTTAGATCATTTAATAACAATGGGTTCCTTTCAGGACGAGACAGCGCCACTCCGCCCAGTTCCAGCTCCGGACAATACAACAGAGACATCAGCAGCTCCGCCCCAGCATCGCAGTCGCCGCCAGCGCCGCCGCCGTTTCACGCCGTACCGGCGTATTTAGGAGGGGAGGGTGTTGTATGTCCGGCGCTCCCTTCTCGCTCCGCCAGCCAGCTGCACGCGCGCCTGTGTATCATTCTGCTAGCTTCGACGCGCAGCCCTCAGTGCGCGTGCCTGACCATCGAGTGTACTATAAATAGGAGCTCCCTGCCTGCTCACTCGCCCACTTGCCCCGGTGTCCGGCTCCAGAATACACCCTACGTCGAGCACGGAGGCTACTCCTCTTGAAAATGTGCTTCGACCAGGTGGACTGAATTTCTGGCAGTACGAGGTTTCACCTCTGGTCACCGCTCCCTTACCTGTTTCCGCTGCCTATGTTCCGTAATTCTTTTACAAGCCATTTTCATTCCCTAATTTATGCAAGCTCCCTTAGTTTCGCTAGGTGGAATTTCTTCAATCAATTGAACTTGCTTTTTAGGAATTCAGGCACTTCAACAAACAAGGACTCTCATAAACATTTGTGTTAGTGTGCCAGATAGTTCTCGACTATCAACGTGTCAATTCACAAAGACTATCTTTTCAAGATAGAAGTGTATATAAAGACTGCAAACCTGTACATATTGTATAAAGACAGACTTTTCTCAAGATTCAATATTCCTTTTTGCTTCAAAATAAATTTCAGTTATTTGTGTAAATATTATAAAGTGAAGCAATAAAAGTTGTGTTTTGTAAACTTCAACCTTGGTTACAACATGTCTGGAAGTAGGAAGGGGGCTGCCATATTAACGAAAACTCCCCAAATCGATTTTGTCCGCGTAGTAGGCAATGGGGCCTGCAATTATTACGTAATCATCCCAACTCGATTGTGAATGGCAGTAGGCAAGTGAGTCTGCCGCTATATCACAAATCCGTAACAAACACTTTACATTGGAAACAACGTACGGGGAACTCCCCATGCTCTTTCTCGGATAACGCTAAGAGACATGCAATTTTAAAACAATCTTATTTACTGCATGTACACTATTTACTTCGATAACCGAATACAATGTAGAATACCGTAGCGAAGCACGGGTACATTCGCTAGTACATATATAAGCATCTTAAATAAAGCTTTCTGAGTAATATGGTGTGCTGCATGCCTAACTTTTCTGCGCTAAACGTGCTTACATTTCTTAAAACCATAAATGTGTAATACATGCGAAAATGGCCTGGCATTTAAGGAAAAACACCCGGCACTTCTAGGGTTAAAGACTATGCAATTAGGGAGTGCTAGTCCAGATAGCCCGTACCACATCAGAGAAGGAAGGATGTCCATGCAGCCAATTTTACATCGAGAAGAAGAGAACGAGTAACCACGGAAACCAGATGACTTCAACGAAAACTGCAATTAGTGAGCTTCAATTAGATAAAGCAAGCAATAGTAATTTGAATAACGTAAATTCTAAATCCCTCCACGCTTTAAGGAACTTTTCAGATTCATCTCATTATTTTTGTATAATAAATTCATTTGTATTTTATATTGCGTTAATTTTCTTTCTTAAGCGTTACTTAATGGTTAAATATTTAAAATCCTACCCCTGTGATTTAAGTTTAAGTCTCTATGCTAGTAAATATAAATTTTGCTTTGCAGTTTTGTTTAAAACTGTAACGCTGGCGCCCATACATCACACAGAGAAATGGGAAACCATGGAATGTTAATTGTTTCTATTTGCGTGGCAATTTGCGGGCAAGCCACATATAGTTTATTTGATATTCATGTGTCCCAAGGTATTAACTTTCGTCTCCTCTAGTGAGAAGCTTAGGGTCGAACAGTTACAATGTGACATCACAAATCGTTGTATCAAATTTTGAAGGGCTAAGTTTCTTAAGTTGAAAATACAGAGAAATGAGTCATGACAATCCTTCATTACAGATAAATGTATGTTGAAAAATGTACGTATATTCCAAAACGTTCTTTCTAGTTGCTTAACGTCGCACTAACACGTCGACAGTTTTCGGCGACGGAGGGATGGGAGAGGGCTAGTATTGGGAAGGTAGTGGCCCTGGCTTTAATGAAAGTATAGCCTCAGAATTTTCCTGGTGTGAAAATGGGAAACCACGTAAAGCAAACTCCAGGGCTGCCGACGGTGGGATTCGAACCCAATATCTCCCGAACGCAAGTTCACAGCTGCGCGACACTAAGCGCATGGCCAACTCGCTCGGTCGAAAAACTTTGGAAAGCCTCAGCAACACTGTCCGTCATATCGAAGACAGGACTCGTAAAGGGAAGAAATACGAAAGGAATGAATTGATCAATAAGAAAACACCGACTAACTCGGATGCAGAGAGCATGCGTGAACTCAGTCAACGTTGGAAGGTCGCTCAGCTCGGCGTGTTATTGGAGGCATTAGGATTTAAAAAAATTCTGTAGTCCTAACGTGCATCAAGTTTTGACACAACGTTAATACGTGCGTTTACAACCACATTGAAACTCAAAGACTTTTTGTGAAAAGGTTGGCTGCCTCTCGTATAATTACCTCATCGGGTAGTTTCATGGGACTGATTGAATCCCGTTGCAGATAGTCAATATTTTAATATTTTTTCATCTGAATTAATATTTGTATATGTGACATCACAAATCGTTAGTCCGAAATTTTGTAGGACTACATTTCTAAAGTTTAAAATAAAGTGACTGTGCAGTTCCTTTTTGGAAATTAAATCACCAATAAAACACTAATATTCATGCTTGATCTTATATCATAATTAATTCGCAACTGAGGCGTAAAACAACTAAATGGAAAACCTGGAAGCAATTGTGTTAAAACTATCAAATAGTGTGTATTCCTTTGTTCATCTTATCTGTACACTTCGATTGGTAATATTATAGTTTCCAAAAACCACTAATAATAAAGGTGGTGTACAGTGAATGCTTGGCCAGTAATTATGCTCTAACATGTCAACAGCTATTAGAGAGGGAAGTGTGAGATTACTCAGCACTGGAGTGATCGAAGTTTCTGATAATTCTCTCTCTACCTCTCTAGGGGAGGGGTCATTACAAAAGTATAACTATGTCTCCCGATTCTTACCAAGTTGGCTGCGGTTTAAAATTCAGCCAACGAATGCCGGACTTTTAAATATAAAATTCACGTTTCTGTAGTTTTGATTCCACGTAAACCTACAGATCTCTTGGCTACGACCACTACATCAATAGCTACGTAAAATAATATTTTTAAAATCCTTCTTTTCTCTCTCTCTCTCACTCTCTCTCTATCTCTCTCTCTCTCTCTCTCTCTCTCTCTCTCTCTCTCTCTCTCTCACACACACACACACACACACACACACACACACACACACACACACACCTACAGATGAGTGGCCTCATTATTTTGTCCGCCTCTAATTAATGATGATGCATCTATTATGTTCGCTGCGCTAGACGGGTCGTGTAGCTGTGAGCTTGAATTCGGAAGATCGTAGATCGAACGCCATTATTAATAGGCCTGAAGAAATGATTTCGTATTATCCAATATCCTCACCAGCCAGATGCTGTTGTTCATCCTTAATTAAATCGATGGCCACTAGCTTCCCATGTCTAGTTCTTTATCTTTCCAGTGCGATGTTAAAACGTCATAAAGAAAAGAAAAACAATCGAAATACAAATGCAGTCCACACAGCAATGTACACTGTGTGTAGTATGGAGAGAAATTAATTCACGACGCACGACGAGATATCGCAGCAATACAGCCCATTTCATTTACATAACAAGTGTGTTTTTAGCAAGTAGGAATAATTGTATATAATCAGTTGCCACAGATATTCGCGTAAAATGACCTGGCTAACAATTTCCACGCTCCGGTAATCGGCTAAAATTGCCCCAAACTTCTATTATGAATGAATAACCGAAAAACGATGAACAAGTATTGCATTCGATTTTGCAATAAGATTCTAATTTTACTTGCGTACACTTTCCAATAAATTCCAAATATTAAATAAATATTTCTCAGGAGGACCTGGCCATTGATAATGCGCAAATTGTTTGCCGTGGATAAATTATGTTTTTCTCATTTTTATTTATTCTATTGAATTATGGTAATATTTCATCTCTATGGATACGGTGGTAATATATACATACCTCATATACTTCCTTCCAGATCCAAACCTGGTATGACGTGCCTTGTGGTATGGACGAGAACGAATTTGTTCCTTTCATTGACCCGTATCAGTCTCATCCTTGGCTGTAACTATATAGTAGTGACTCGTGTATGAGCGATGCCAGTAATGCCATGCCATTCCCTACGCAGACAGTCTCTGTGACGAATAGTGTAGAACGTTGCTGATAAAATTGGTTCGTGTGGGCGTTTCAGTGGGCTTGATATTCAAATGCAATAAAATCTTTCGGTTCAGAGAGGAAAACAACGACGAACTACAGCACTACAAACTTCAATAGAACGTCCCTTCAGTGACGCCTAGGGGCTACACCTTACAGGTGATGTAGCTACTGGAGTTCCCACCAGCCGTATCCTAAACACACATAAACTTCACTTCCATACATTTTGAATGACTTATTTTGAATGCTATTGGTTTTTACGGCCTGAACTGCACTAAGATGATCCTTTCAATACCTCCGAGGAATGGAATTTATTTCCTGGTGTTCACTACCGCGAAAAAGACTTGGATTAAAACTTTATAAAGTGTATATACCAGCAAACGCTTGTATATGGGATCAGTAACGCATGGAGAGAGACTATTGAGATGAATGCTAATGTTTCTTCAGGGCGCATGGTGGCTGGAATATTATCGAAAAAACATCTCTGCTGGCATTGTCGCGAGGAACAAGAAACTCTTGGTCATGTTTTTGGATACTGTAGACGCTAAGTGTTCCTAAAAGACTCAAGAAACCTTCACATTAGATCCTTCATCGTTGAAGAGCTGGCTAGGAAGGCCCTATGTACATGAAAACGGTACAAGCACTGGTAGTAAACTGATATTATCAGAAATTAGATATGATATTCTTTAAAAATGCCTTTGCTGTCGAAATGTCGTGTTTACAGTGCCCTATGTCTTCTAGTGTGGGCCAGAATAAATTTGTCACCTTCATTCACCTGTCTCTGTCTCATCCTTGGCTTTGACAATATGAAAGTAACTGAGCTATGAGCGATGCTATTAATACCATTCCTTATGCAGCCAGTCCTTGTTAGGAATGGTATGCAAACATCGCCCATAGGATCAATTGGTGCACGCATTTCAGTAGGCTTGGCAGACTGATACGTAACAGCAACTTCTGGCTCGATGAGGAAAGCAGCTGGAAACTACCTCAGTCCTAATTTCCATAGTATGCCCCTTCAGTGACGCCTGGGTTATCTATGACAGGTGTTGGGAGAGCTATGGAGGATCAAACCAGTCTTCGGGCTGAATACCCAACATAAAACATACAACCTTTAAATAAATAATTTCCCAGAGAGTTAATTTTAGATCTCATTATCAGATTTGAGCACCATAGTGACCAGTCAAATCTACAAAAGGAAGACTACCAGCCCACTACCCCTTAATACCACCTTCAGAAAATTGAATTAATATGGTTAATGGTCGGAGCTCATGGTGCTGTAGCTGGTCAGTTTGCTGGCATGTAAAAGCACTCTCAATTTCCAATGAAGTACATCCCTGAAATCGTGAATTTCATCCTCCAAGGTTCCATTAAGGTCTTGAGACACCACCTCTACAATGTGGAAGTATCGCACTAGTCATAGAACGATCTTTACAATATTTCAGGTCTTCACACTGTGTTTCAGAGGTTTACTCAGTTAATCTAACATTATAAATAAAACTACAGAATATAAATACAACTGGTTGGTTTCTTGTTAAATAGAAAAAAATATTGCAAATATTTCATCGTTTGAAAATGTAATCAGTGTGGCGTCTGTTTACTGGAATGTTTGGATGAGAAAGTAATGATGATTGTGAAAATTGGCTTTTGGCACTTTCCTTTCCGCTTAGGTCTGGCCACTTCGCTGACATCTTATACCTGCACTTTGCAGACTAAATAGCTGTACAACATTACCAGGTCAGTATAAAACAAGCTTTTGTTCAGGAATTGTGATTATTTTAAGCAGAGATTTTGTGACACTGCTGATAGGAAGTGAATGAATATACAGTAGTTACACAATCACAACATCAAAATACGGGTATTTTTATTCCTATTATATTGATACTAGTGGTCTGTCACAGCTATAGCTGCGAACAAGGATTAAAAATAAAACTGATGATAAAGGAAGCGTGAGAAACGTAACGGAAAATATAATGAACTCCAGAAGACCAATTATTTGCCTTTAAACTTACACTTCTGCTGTGACTATACATATGGAATTTTTGAAACTGGGCAATTTATAGAATAATCACAACGAATTCTGTTCGCAAGACTTGAATCTATCTCATAAAGTTGGCTGTATAATGCTCGGCAAATCTGAAACGTACCTATGAATCATCCCCTGAATCTTAAAACAGTGAGTAGCTAATCCTGGAATGTGGCTACGGTTAGCAGAGAAGGGTGCAAAGGACATTGTACTGTTATTACCATGTATCATCATACCCTTAAGTACGTCGTTTACTTGAGGTGTGGAAAATAAACCAAACCATTGTGGCAACACACATTAAAAAGCCCATTTACCATTTCCGCAGTGAAATGTCGTACTTGTCAGTGCATACAGGTTTCATTTAATAACCCTACAGTGAATAATTAAATGTAATTTTCATAATAAATGACTTGTTGAATACAGCCATCATTCAGATTAACATAGAAAGATCTGCATAGACAACTTTCAAAGAGCCCTTTGTCGGGCTGGCAGAGAAAGATCAGCAGAGACAACTTTAATAGAGCAATTTACCGGCGGATGCAGTTAACTGCAACGACCTAAGCGTTGTATTATTCGATTAAATGATTTATTTTACGCAGATAAAGGAATTAATTAAATAGTATTGTTTTAGCAATCCTGAGGTGGAGACCTTACTTTTTATGTATAATACATGGGTGCTAGTATTGCGGTTTTCTCACAATATCGTGATACACGACCAAATTTTTTATATATACCCATATATTTTACTTCTTCGAGTTACCAAATATCATATCTTAGACACTGAATAGATGTAGTTAATGCTTCTTCCTGTCAAAAGCATCGTTCTACACATGAATGGCTCATATCACTGTTTTTGTGATGAGCGAATTGTATTCTAAGCATGTTTCTCTTCGGTTCTGAACGTTCAAGTCAAGAACATCCTTTGTGAGAAATACGCGATAGCAGTAATATAATTCCTTATGCAGCCACTCACTCTTATGAATTTGTTAAGGCTGTACTATCAGAGTCGGATGATGTACACATTTAAATTGGCTTCGTAGATTAATATGAAATCACATCGCCTGGTTCGGTGTAGAAAACTGCCTCACTCGTTAGGCTATCTGTGACTGTTAATGGTGGAGCTGTTGATCATCCAACCAGCCTTTGAGTAGAGGACTCAAAACACATACACTGGAATATTTGCAAAACGTACGTAATATAGTATATTATGAATGCAAAGATTGTCATGATAATTAACAGAAAGAAATGCCGTTCAATAACTAAAACCGGACCCTTACTAACATGCGGAAGCAAACCACAATGAGACCAGGAAATGGCCCCAGGAACGCAAGATATAGTTCAGCAAGAAAATGAAGGATTATATTTTGCTAATAGCAAAGCTCTAGGTACCATGAAGAAAGCAGCAGACAAACCATTATCAAGAACCAGAACTGGTAAACATCAACAACAACACAGCTAAAGTACGGCCCAAATAAACTTAAAAACATGTAAAAATAGGCTCATATAGATATTCCTTAGAAATGCAAAGGAATGTTCAATATTATCTCAGTGAATTTACCCAAGTAATGCGGGCCAGTATCAACAACAGTTAACTTCAAATTCAGGCGTTGACATGATAAGGAGCATATATTTAGAAGGACGTAGAAATATACATGAAATACACCTGAGCAGACAGGCACAGTATGTTCCGGCACTGCGAAGAATTGTTTGTAAGCTTCATATTTATCGGTAGGTCTGAAGCAGCTGTAAATTTTAACGTAAACTATTCTTTTACAGTGCGAAATAATAAGTACGTTCCAGAGTTATGAAGTTGTATACATTATGTTGCTAGCTATCAGTCAATATTTTTGCTCTTGGGTGATGGAGAATATGAATACAGGTTTCAAATGATCCCCACTTCTCGATTTCATCTATGAGGCCACAGAAATTTGTGGTTCATGTAACAGGTAATAATAATAATAATAATAATAATAATAATAATAATAATAATAATAATAATAATAATAGCCAACCTGATGGTCGTGATCTTTAAGGCGTAAAGTCTGTAAGTAGTGTGACACCGTGGTTAGCCAGTTCGAGTCCCTATGGTCGAAAAAATTTCACCATCAAAGTGTTGGCCAGCAGGGCAGGGGAGGTTGTGGTATACAATTTCTAGTCACCAGATTGCGTACCAAAAGATTACAGTGCTCATATGGTGCAGGGGCGTATGCCACTGTAGGATGGGGACGGAAAGCTTTGTGCAGACCACTTGGTGTTATTCAACAGGAGTAGGCTATGTGCCGACACCGGATTTCACCCCTTTCCTTCCTGCTATCATATATGACGTAATTCATTTCATCTCATTAACTCCTCTAAAGAGGTTGACATCAGGGAGGGAATCCGATCGAAAAAACTAGCTACGAACATTCACTTTCACTTCATACCTGACCCCGCAGAGAAGCTAAACAAAGGTTGGATATAAACTAAGAATAATAATAACAATAATAATAATAATAATAATAATAATAATAATAATAATAAACAGAAGCATGTTTTGATGATTGCCTTGTTCGTGAGTGTGAAATAATTCTTAACGAAGGAATTAAAATTTGTTACCAGTCATTCAGAAATGTTATTAATTCACTTGGTCAGGTGGTGGGATAATGCAGAGATTGTTATTCTGCTTGATATACCTATTTGTACAAGCCTTGTTATCTTATATGCTAAATCTTCCCTTTATTGTATAGCGCTACGGCAAGTATTGGAGACTTTGCATGTGCTGTGAGGAAGGGTAGTAAGGGTAAATATTTTTTTTTGCCTAGGTCGTGGCCACAGAGTTATAACTCACCCGCTTGCAGCGCACATTCGTCAGCCTGGCAGTTTCTTTATTGTCTGTTAGTTTCTTAGTGTGTATTCAAATACTAAATGATTTTCAATGGCATAATCATGCCGTACATCTATGTAATTTTACCGGGCAAGCTGGCCGTGGGGTTTACGGGTGCGCAGCTGTGAGCTTCCACTCGGGAGATAGTGGTTTCGAATCCCACTGTCGACAGCCCTGAAGATGGTTTTCCGTGGTTTCCCATTTTCATACCAGGCAAATGCTGTGGTTGTACCTTAATTAAGGCCACGGCCCCTTCCTTCCCATAAGTTCGATCTGTGTCGATGCGACGTAAAATCAATTGTAAAAAAAATATTTAATTGTAATTGCCATTTCAACGCGAGAGAATACCAACTTTAATTTCTTCTTCTTCTTCTTCTTCTTCTTCTTCTTCTTCTTCTTCTTCCTCTTTCTTCATCTGTTTACTCTCCAGGGTTGTCTTTTCCCTCGGACTCAGCGAGGGATCACACCTCTACCGTCTCAAGGGCAGTGTCCTGGAGTGTGAGACATTGGGTCGGAGGATACAACTAGGGAGGATGGCCAGTGCCTAGCCCAGGTGGCCTCACTTGCTATGCTGAACAGGGGCCTTGGTGGGGGATGGGAAGATTGGAAGGGATAGACAAAGAAGAGGGAAGGAAACGGCCGTGGCCTTAAGTTAGGTACCATCCCAGCATTTGCCTGGAGGAGAAGTGGGAAAACCATGGAAAACCACTTCCAGGATGGCTGAGGTGGAAATCGAACCCACCTCTACTCAGTTGATCTCCCGAGGCGGAGTGGACCCCGTTCCAGCCCTCGTACCACTTTTCAAATTTCGTGGCAGAGCAGGGAATCGAACCCGGTCCTCCAGCGGTGGCAGCTAATCACACTAACCACTACACCACAGAGGCGGACACCAACTTTACTTTCACCGGACTAAATTATTTCGTTTGCATTATATTATTGTTTATGTAAATATAATTAATGTGCCCCGTGGATTATTCGTAATATTAGTTTTTTTGAGATTTTGATTCAATGCTGTATAATAACATATTCACCAGGTCTCACAAATATACTACAGGGCATTTGCTTAATAAATAACATAACACCAAGAAATAATTTAGGAACGTTGGTATTAGCTCCCGTTGAAATACGATTACAATTGAATACTATTTTTTTACAATTGGCTTTACGTCGCACCAACATACTTAGGATTTATGGTGACAATGAGACAAGAAAGGGATACGCGTGGAAAGAAACGACCGTGGCCTTAAATAAGGTACAGCCCCAGCACTTGCCTGGTGTGAAAATGGGAAACCACGGGAAACCATCTTCAGGGCTGCTGACAGTAGGATTCGAAACTACTATCTCCAGTGTGCAAGCTCAGAGCTGCGCGCCTGTAACACCACGGCCACCTCGCCCGGTATAATTAAATAGATGTACGGCATGATTCTGCAAATAAAAATAATTTCGTATTTGAAAACTCACTAAGAAACTAACAGACACTAAAGAGACTGCCAGACTGATGAATGCGCACGGCAAGTGGGTGAATTATAACTCAGTGGCCACGACCTCGGCAAAAAAATGTGTACCCCTACTACACTTCCTCACGCCACATGCAAAGTCTCCACTACTTGCCGTAGTGCTATGGAAATTGGTTAGCCGCGACGAACGGCATTTTGTGCGTATTTCCGTCAATAATTATGTTCATAATTAAAGAAAATAAACGAAGGAATTAGCAGATAAGGTAACAAGCTTTGTACAAACAGCTTTATTAAAATAATTCCTATTTCCAGCTGACTAAAGTGGAATAAAAATGTAATGATTACTCCACAAAGTTGGGGAGGGCGACTTTCCCTCCTCGCCCCACCCCCTAATCGCCGCTAGTGTTTGTAGACACGCCAAAGGTGCAGAAAAATAAATCTAATAAATTAATTTATACACGTGTAGACATTCCACTCGATGGAAGAGTTGCTTGTATGAAACAAAAATAATACTGTTCGGAAGTACGTGTGTAGAAGGCATACGTCTGTTTGGAGCTTCTGTTGCATTCCGACCAGATTGTCCAGATTAAAATAATGTCAGTGTATTCATCGCTGCTGATCACACTAGCCATTGCTGATATGCAGACAGCAAATATATTGCGGCTGTACCATACTCCAGCCTAGAACTATGCGGTTTACTAATGATTACTAATGCGAGGGGTGCATTAGACCGGTAGCGATGAGTAACATGCTGTGAGCGACACTCCGTTCCTTATCTCTTCATATTCTGACGTAACCTGCCCGCTGGTAGTAGTTGCGCTGTGAAAATCAGTTGGTAGATATCCCATCCATCATTTGTGCATGCGGGGCATTTATAAATAGAAAGTACGGCGTTCGAGAGCCACCTGGTATACTTGTTTCCAAAGAATAATGTACCGGGAGGATCAGCTGCGCTTATTTCTTCTTGAACATATTCAATCTGCTGGGAATGAAATTTCTCTATTTATTGAAGTCGGTATCTCCAGTCGCTTAAGTGATGTCAGTATCAGTATTCGGGAGATAGTGGGTTCCAACCCCACTGTTGGCAGCGCTGAAGATGGTTTTCCGTGATATCCCATTTTCACACCCGGCAAATGCTAGGGATGTTCCTTAATTGAAGCCACAGCCACTTCCTTCCCAATCCTAGCCCTTTCCTCTCCCATCGTCGCTGTAACACTTACCAGTGTCGGCACGACGTAAAACAATTTGTAAAAAAATGTCTCTTAGTCTCATTTTACGCACATCTTACAGCAATTTCATATACACACAGCCTGATGTAGGCCTCTGACCACAATGCAAAAACCACGCAAGTGAGACCCATCTTAAAACCGCTGTACCCTATTATGTAGATCGCAGTTGAATTATCTAAACTTTTACTAAAATTCCTGTACTGTACAAATCATATCTACACTTACAGCTACCGCTAGACAACTACGCAACTGATTGGCCCAAGAGTTCATTTTCTTTTGATGGCAAAAGTCTGTTGTGCTATCAAGAAAAGACCTGACAGGTTAGGACCAATTAACATATAGATAAGTCAACTCGCCTTCATCCTGTGACGTCCCATCACGTAGAAATAGATACGAACGTGTTTCTCACAGTATTTTATTATCAATGGCACGCAAATGCTGTACTGTAAATGTGATAACTTACGTCCAGTAATTACTACCGTTGGAGCGTTCAGTAAAGGCTTAAAACTGGGTCATAAGATTGTAACACATCAGTAATATTTTGGAGCGGGAACTTTCGCTCTCCACGTGAATACACAATTATATTGCTTAAACTTGCACGCTCGAAGTAGCTGCCTGGAATTATGCACGCTATATTTATCCGATGCCTTTGCTGGCAGGACCTAGTGTTTACAGTGCACTATGTCTTCTGGTATAGGCTAGAGTAATTTTGTTACTTTCATAGATCTGTCTCTGTCTTATCCTTGGCTTTGACAATATGAAAGTGACTGAGGTATGAGTGATGCTAGTAATGCCAATCCTTATGCAGCCAGTTCCTGCTATGAATGGTGTGAAAATGTTGCTCGTAGGGTCGGTTGGTGTATGCATTTCAGTGGGCTTTGCAGACAGATATGTAATAGCAAATCTGGCTCGGTGAGGAAAGCAACGGGAAACTACCTCACTCCTTATTTCCCTAGTACGCCTCTTTGGTGATGCCTAGGCCATCTATGACAGCTGATGGCAGAGCTGTTGAGGATCCCACCAGCGGAATCGCTGACGGACTGAACATACATACATACATACATACATACATACATACATACATACATACATACATACATACATACATACATACATACATTACATACATACATACATTACATACATAATTTACCTGGATACTCGGAGCAGTCAGGCTGAAAACCCTGCTTTGCTATTTCCCTTTATATTTTCTTAATCGATTAGGCATCCTTTAAGAAAGATTTGATTTTTTTGAAGTCTCGTATATCCTTAGAATGAAATTATAATAAAAGTATACGTAATAAATATCGCCACGTAAGCACCGACTACCGACAAACACACTGTAACGAAGTAATAAGCACATACTCCACGCGCGGGCAATGTTTGCAAAAATATATGGGCTTAAGAGGGACATAAATCATCACACTGTAGTGTTTGCGGCAAGGTAAAACCTGTCTGCATATCCGAGACATCATTCTTATGTATACAACTACTATATATTCGAGTGATGAGTTCATGGATATGATATTACTCTACGGGTACGCAAGACGTAATGCTTGGGAAACATAGCATTTATATAAAGAATTGTTTCCTGAACGAAGACTACCAAATGACGATACGTTTCGAAAGACCTATGAATGGAAGGATGTCCGTTGGAAGGGAACCACTTGTCTGGGGTACTCCAGTAATTACGAACAATCTGTGGATAATACACTGAGAGTAACCTGCATAACACCTTAACAAGCCACTGCACATAATTTGAACAATCAAATCTATAAGAATACGTCGAATGTGATCCTTGATCAATATTACCAACCACAGATCTTTGTTATTCCGGCTGCAACGGTGTTGAATTCTGATGTAATTGTTCCAATATCTTAACATTTCATTGTCAGCCTAGTTTCTGATCAGCACTGAGCGTTCCTTTTGAATGCGTAACAAAGTTTTATGCGTTCATTAAATCATGATTACCTCTTGTTGCTGGTTTATCAGCAACGAGTACATGTATTTCAGGCCATTTACCTACACAATAACTTATTATCAGATGACAGGGCAGATGTTTTCATGTTCGACTATAAAATGTAGGTTGCATAAATCCGAAATATTAGGAGCAGCTGATCCACCTGGTTTATTCCACTACATTTAGGAATAGAAGCTATGCACAGTATATAATAAATGTAATACATTTATTTATAATTACGGTCGTAGCTTATATTCCTAAATTACAGATGCAGGTCAGGAATTTCTATCTAGATCTGAAGGCTCCTTCGAAATCTACTCAGCCTACGTGAGAGCAATTAAGGAGTAACTGACGGTGAGATAGAGACGTGGTCTAGAAAGCTAAGAATAACGGACAAAAGGATTTGTTCCGCTGGCACGTGCCACTTTGCAATCTGCAGGCCATAAATATTTTAATAAGAATAGTAACTACCGTATGTATAAAATAAACGCACTGCATCCTGCAGCGGACTTCAATCAGCCGTCCAACGATTTAGGGGTAACACGTATGCCTCTTGCTCGAAGCTCTGGTTTGATTACCGGCGAGGTCAGCGATTTTTATCTAGAACTGAAGGCTGCTTCCAGCTTACGTGAGAACAATTAAGGAGCTATCTTTTGGCTTTCGGGCTGAACAGCGACCACTTGGAAGGTCAACGTCCGTCAGGGCTGTTAGTACCATAGATTATTAATTATTTTGTTAGCGTTTCTGTTGTTGCTGTTGTTTTTGTTGTTGTCGTCGTCGTTTGTATCATCAGTCCACAGACTGATTTGATACAGCCTTCCATGCCACCCTATGCCATGCTAAACGATTCATTTCTCCCTAACTACTACTTACTACATTTTCTCTAACCTGATTTTCGAATTCATACCTTGGTGTACCTCTTCCGTTCTTACCACCTTCAATTCCCTCAAAATCTAACCGAACAAGTCCTGAATGTCTTAAGATGTGTCCTATCATTCTGCGTCTTCTTCTCGTCAAATTCGCCAAATGGTTCTCCTCTCACCAATTCGATTCAGTATCTCTTAATTCGTGATTCGATCTAACCATCTCACCTTTGGGATTCTTCTGTGCCAACAATTCTCAAAAACTTCTATTCTCTTATTTTCTGAGCTAGTTATCGTCCATGTTTCACTTCTATGTAATGCTACGCTCCAGAAAGTCTTCAAAAACGACTTTCTAATTCCTGTATCAATGTTCGAAGTGGGCAAAGTTATTTTCTTAAGAAAGGCCTTCCTTGCATATGCTAGTCTGCAATTTATGTCCTCCTTACTTCTGTCAAGATTAGTTATTTACTACCCACTACACTCTCTTGGGAAGAGAAGAACAATGTCGATCCGACTGAGCCACTGAGGCTGATCTCGTATAAGAGGTGTATAACATCTCATCGCGTGTGTGCGACAGAGAAGGCAAAAAATTGTGTTCTCTCTCCTTGTATGCGTATCACTACACCAGCATTTGACTGTAGTTGAAGAGACAAACCACGGAAAACAATTCGTACATCATTTTCACTACTATATTATTTGGAGCACAACTTAGCAGCCCCATTACTGGTTTGGCAAATTCCATTACAACCACATCCAATGATATAATTCTATTACCTAGTTTTCAGAACTGTCTTCCACTTTCCATATAACTGCAGTCAATCATGTCGCGGGGAAGGGGGGTCACCTGGAACGCTGATATACCTTTGGCGGAGAACACTTACGGACGCGAATTACTTGAGTTGTATTAGTGTTGGTGGTGATTATTTAAAGAGGAAGTACATCTAGGGAATCATCCTCTATTAACACTAATCTAAAGAAAACTTTTTTTTGCTAGGGGCTTTACGTCGCACCGACACAGATAGGTCTTATGGTGACAATGGGATAGGAAAGGCCTAGGAGTTGGAAGGAAGCGGCCGTGGCCTTAATTAAGGTACAGCCCCAGCATTTGCCTGGTATGAAAATGTGAAACCACGGAAAACCATCTTCAGGGCTGCCGATAGTGGGATTCGAACCTACTGTCTCCCGGATGCAAGCTCACAGCCGCGCGCCTCTACGCGCACGGCCAACTCGTCCGGTGATCCAATACTCAGTGGAAGCAGTACCAAGACTCAGCTAATGGCCCCTTAATCGCTAATCCACACTCCCAAGTTAAGAGCAGCTGGTGCCCCTCGTTGTTGCCTCTTACCATAGGCCGGGGATGACGTGGATGTTATTCTACCATTCCCACCACACTGACTTCAGTCTCTGCACCGTAAGGCAATGTATACAACCTACCCTCCAGAGTACCCACTGACATTTTTCTCTTTGCTAGGAGACTGTCACCCTAACTTAGATAAATTTTCAGTGAGAATGGAAGACGTAAGGGTTTGGGATGCGAAGGATACGTCTATGGCCTTAATTAAGGTAAATATTACAAAAATGTTCGGTGTGAAAATGGGAACCCACGGACAAAATCTTCAATTTCTTCAATGGTATGGGTTGAACCCACCAATTACCGAATGCAGGCTCACAGCTACATGGTCCACATCACGCATCCAACTCGCTATGATGATGCAACACTTTCTTATCGATTTGCATTACTTAGCATTGCGATCAAACTCCTATAGTTGTAAACACACGTGCAATGTGGGCTGAACGAATCTGTGAATGATAGCACTGCATATTCAGAGACTACCTTAAATAAGCTGTTTCCCACTCACTGACACGAATTGTGGTATTTCTCATGTCACGTGAACAGCAGTAGGCATAAGCTGGTGGCACGTGATGCTGACAGACCACAAACAGTCGCTTCATTGCGTGTTATATCTCGTCATGAGGATTATGAGTTGACACTAAAATGAGATGGCCTGGTAATAGTTAAGTCTGTTTGTCAGTTTCACAAGCTCAGAATATTCGCATGTTCATCAACTACAAAAAAGAGATCTTCAAAAGTCTTGCTGTTTACACAGGAAAGGGAAGTGTATAATCCAAAAACCGAATTTCTTTTTAATGTCCAAATACTATAGGCAATTCAGTTTTCAGGTATCAATATATTCTTTTATAGTTTTGCAACTTCCATACTATCATTTGCTTCAATTTCAAATGAGCAAACTTGTATCACAGATTATTAAAATTACATATTATTGATATCGTTTTCCCTGTTTCACAGAACACGCATACACGTGTAATTTGTAATAAGAAACAAAACTCATGATAACGTCATTTTCTGTCAAATGTGACTATTTAAAAAAAATAGAAAACATAATTTTCAATACGGTACTGTAAATCGCCAGCAAACTTATCATTACATATTCAGTCACATGACTTCTAGATTCTCCTGGATTCTAATACCCTGTACTATGCTGTTATATGTGGCCCAGCATCTGTATATCATCAGAAGTGAAGAACAAGATGCTAAGAGCCTAAACTGAGCGGTCAATTCAGAATACATCAATTATACTCCTCGTCAGAAATGCCAACTGTCAAGCAGAACTGTTACGTCCGCATAAAGTAAATATTTTAATTAAACAATAAGTATTAATAGTACTATTTAAAAATCAGATATTTCTGAAGCCTACAATACATGAAAATGAAGAAAAAATTGAATGAGACTTTTTCTGGGTCATGGCCGCAAGTTTTGACGTGGAATATGTACCGCGTGATAGGTATTACTGAAATAAACTATTTTTCAGTGCAAGTTTGAATTTTTGTGCTTGTGCTTGTGTTGAACTGCAGCAGTACGGAACTCGCTTCAAAACCAATAGGTCCCTACATGTTCACCAAAGTTATTGAAGCCGCACTTGTCATTGTATAGAGTGATTTTCCCCATTCCGCAACGAAAGACAGTGGTGAGCTACTAGTTTAGTCACAGACATCCTCTTACTCATTCATTGTTAAATATCTTCACTGTTTCATCAGATTCACATTTACAACTGAACGAATGCATCTATTGTTCGTAGATGTTTACTCCACTCTCCGACTTTAATTGTTCAAGCCTATCCACAAATTTACGACATCATTTCCATGCTTGTTGGACAGAATTAATTTATTCTTCTTGTACAGATGCAATCCTCCTACGAATGTTTACAAGCACGGAAACAGACCACTGCGCTACCCACCTCGCGTGACTACTAAATTCTTCCTTCTTGTTACTGTCACTATACCAAGCTTCCATTATAACGACTTTTGAACCAGTGTTCACCGCAGAACTCCAGAAATCCTGAGTTGTAAGTTTCAGTAAACCCTGGTTTTATAGGTTTTATATTTCAGAAAAAAAAAATGGGGAAACATATGTTCACTTACCCTCTTGATGGAGAGTTAAACATACATACAAACAACTGAAATTATCAAAGCTAAGGGCATGAAAAACAAGCAAGGATTCCTTTAGTTTATTACTGTATACTGTGATCATAGCCATAGAGTATCCAATTTAACGTGAAATATGAACAACAGGAATATGAATTTTCATTTCAAAAATTCTACGTTCGTTGGCCGGCATTCGAACCACAGCTGTCTTGGGGAGAAAGTACTGACAACACCATGCGGCTGCACGAGTCTCTCGCACTTAAATACGAACTGACTGTGCCAGCATTCCAACCTCGCCACCATGAGGAAAGATAACCCCACTGCATACGTAACTATCCAACAAATTTCCACTTTATATATTTCAACAACGTCGCATCATTATGTGATAAAGTTGTGGGAGAAATACTGACCCGCAGCACATGTATTAGAATTCTTGGAAATTACTCGCACAATATTGAACTTTAAATGACAGAACATTACCCGCCAAAGTTCTAAGAAATATTTCTCATGGCGGTTTTCGTACGCAGAATTAGGATAATCTGTTTTTATAACCTTTACAATTATTGGTATTTACTGTTTTTGTCCATAAACTCTCTTCTGTTATCGTTATGAAAACTACAAGTAGAACCTATCAAATGAATCATTATTTAAGGGTGAAATAATCTCATATACGATCATTTACTCTAAGAGTAGAGTGTCCTTAATCAATGATGGGTTAACGAAAACAGAAAATCTTGCTTTTAAAATTTCCTCCCTTTATTCCTGCGTTACCTACACCTGCAATATCCTTTCTAAGCCTCGCCACTGTTTATATAGGCTACCCGCAAAACACAGCGGGACAATAAGAAGCCTGAATCTCGGGGGGATATTTGGCAAGTCTCCGCTCTCTCCCGGCACCTGCGGTGGTAATAACATCGCAATTACTGGAACAGTGTGTGGAGCGAGTGAAGACTAGGCAGATGAGTGGTAAAAGCTCCTTACATCACTTTGATAACACATTACTTATGACAGATATATTAATAACTAGCAAATTACCCGTGTTTTGCAACGGTATTATACTGAAGTTTTTAATTGAATGCTTAACATTTTATACATAATCCGCCAAAATTCGCGATCTGACGGCAATGTTCCTCCCATTCTTCAATCTTTCTTTCCAGAAATCGATTTCGTACTTCCCGGGCTAGTTCAGGTATTCCGCCCGGTCAGTTGGGTCCCTATATATTCGCCACCTTTTTCTATAAGCATTTTAATATGGACAAATCCTTTAGGAAATCCGGCGTGGCGTCGTCTTGGGTGCCATGGTGGTACTAAAACAGCGGTCGGACCGCATTCGTTGTCATTACCCGATCAGGACCCGTTCCCAGCGCGGTCCGCACATTTTGACGACGTTCCAGAAAATTATTATTATTATTATTATTATTATTATTATTATTATTATTATTATTATTATTATTCTGGACACCGCAGTAAGATGCAAGACCGCTATTTGGCGGTAAATTACATCTGCTGCCTTTGTCATAGCTGACAATGTGACCAGTACCATTGTCGCACGTAGGCAAGTGCGCGGGACTTCTGGCGATACGAATGATATACTTCCGTACATTATTGACCTTATTTATAGAAATGAACAATAGTACGGTCAATCTCATTCCTATAGTTTATTTCAAATGTGTTTACATTTTTATTTATGTGCCAGGAGAATCTAATGTAATCTAAGTTTAAGTTCTTTAAAGGAAAAGATGGCTCTTGAAAACGAACCCAGGAAAGATTAAAAACTATCGGTTTATGATCAGAATCAAGTACATTGTGAACAGTAAAGCAATTGGTCTCAACTCTTTTATCACCCCACCGCCGTTAAGTTGATTCCCCCCTCCCCAAGAAAGACGGCGTGTTTCTTTATGCTTAAAGGAGATTCCAAATGCCAATGTTCATGTCTGTTACCTTCAGTTTTGAGAAATAACTTACGCCATAAAACGAATTCACTTTCTTCACTTCCTTTCACATTCCCCCTTAAGTGAATTTTCCGGAAAAATACTTGTTTCTTTATTAGTAAAGGATCTCCTAAATACCAATTATCATGAATATAACATCTTCAGTTTTCGAGATATGTGACCTCACAAATATAATTCAACTCTTTTTCTCCCCTCTCCCCATGAAGGTGACTTTTCACCAAAAATGCGTTTTTCTTTGTTTTTAAAGGTGATCCAAATACCAATTTTCACGTCTGTAACAACTTTAGTTTTTATTAGATGTATCCTCATACAATTATTTCAATTAATTTTTCAAATCCTTCACCCCCCATTCATTGGATTTTTCGAAGACTTTACTTTTAAAGCAGATTTCAAATACCAATTTTTACGTCTGCAATATCTTTCATTTTTGAGATAATGGTATCTTCATACAAATAATTCAAATAATTTTTCATTTTTTCAATTTCAATTTTCAATTTTTCAATTCTACCCCCAACCTCTTTAACTAGATTTCCGAAAACAAAAAAGCACGTGTTTCTTTTTAAAGGAGATTCCAATTACCAAATTTCACGTCTGTAACGTTTTGAGAAATCAGTATCCAAATAAAAAGAATTCCACCCCATTTTCAGTCATTTTTACCTCCCACCCAAGTGGCTTTTCCGAAAACAAAAAATACTTGTTTCTTCGTTTTAATAGAGATAAAAATACCATTTTTCAGTCTGCAACGTATTAAGTTTTTGAGATATACTGTAGACATGCCCATTTTAAAAATTCACCCACTTTTTAGTTTCCCTTAAGTGGAGTTATCGAAAATAAAATCACCTATTTTTCTTTACTCTTACAGGAGATTCCAAATACCAACCTTTACGTCTGTAACATTTTACGTTTCTGAGATGTACTGTGGATATAGTCTTTCCAAAACTTCACCCCGATTGTCACTTCTGTTTAACCCCCATTAATTGGATTTTTCAAAAACAAAAAATACGTGTTTCTTTACTGTAAAGGAGATTCCAAATACCAACTTTCAGGTCTGTAATATTTTCAGTTTCTGATATATAAGGATCCTCATTAATGTCACCCTTTTTTCACCCCTCCTTGTGGGATTTTCCAAAAACAAAAAATACGTGTTTCCTTATTTTTAAAGGAGATTGAAATACCAATTTTTACATCTGTAAACTTTTAAAGTTTTGAGATATAGATACACTCATTTTATAAATTCACCCTTCCTTTTCACCCCTTTAGCGACGGAATATCCAAAAATCCTCCCGTAGCGAGCACCTACATTGTAATATAAATGAGTCCTCAAAATTTCATTTCGTTATGTCCAGTAGTTTTGGCTTGGCGATGATGAATCAGCCAGTCAGTCAGTTAGTCAGGACATTTTCTTTTATATATATACTTATGGTATGTAACAGTAACAATCAATAACATAAATGGTGTAAAATTAAGATAGGTCAAACTTTCAGAACACATTCCTAACATATAGAAGGAGAGAATAGGTTATATGGGCTTAGGTATGGAAACGCTTTCTTTCCATGGTATATTTTCTCATCTTCTACATAGTATAGATTGGCCGGACCTAATTGTTATACCATGTATAATAAACAGAAAACACAAGATTTAAGTCGCATTTAAAATAAAAATAAGTAGTACGTAAGGGAGAATCATTTCACACATGAAGCTATATAAATATACTGTATATATGATCCTCGTAAACAAATGCCAGTCACAAAGCTTGCTGACGAGATTACAAATTCATCTCACGTATTAGTCCGTAACTTAAAGCAATTTAATGAACGTAAGTTTTCGTGGCTCATTGTATTAACATAAAGAAATAAATGAACTGGATTAAAGCCACTATATATATATTTATTAATAATAAAGCCAAGCTTTCAGCCAAATTGCATTGGCCTTTATCAGAGCATGTGAAGTTTTGCCTCCGACAGTGAGCAAAGAAATTATCTGAAGGAACATGGAAGTCATGACCGTACTACACACGGCCTACCCCACTAACTGGACTCAAGGATCGTGGCGCTGTGCTGTGGTGGTTGGGAGGGAAGTTACTGATGCACCGCTCTCTGTCGACAGTTTGAGTGCGTCCCGCTGTGCCATGGTGGTGTTATGCATGTATTTCTGCAGTACAGGTCTCCATGTATTTGATAACTTGAAGCCGTCTTCCCTGTTGATATTATTTGGGCGCAGCTCTATCTCTATGGCTTCCCTCACAAGACGAGCATAGAAGTCTTTTACAGGCGCGATGACCTTCGCATGGTCAAAGAGGATTTCATGGTCTGTACTGTAAAGAATGTCGCTCTTTCATCCTTCACGGAGAACGCTATAAGCCAGTCTGCCATAGCAGAACATTTCTACAGTACAGACCATGAAATCCTCTTTGACCATGGGAAGGTCATCGCGCCTGTAAAAGAGTTCTATGCTCGTCTTGTGAGGGAAGTCATAGAGATAGAGCTGCGCCCAAATAATATCAGCAGGGAAGACGGCTTCAAGTTATCAAATACATGGAGACCTGTACTGCAGAAATACATGCATAACACCACCATGGCACAGCGGGACGCACTCAAACTGTCGACAGAGAGCGGTGCATCAGTAACTTCCCTCCCAACCACCACAGCACAGCGCCACGATCCTTGAGTCCAGTTAGTGGGGTAGGCCGTGGATAGTACGGGCATGACTTCCATGTTCCTTCAGATAATTTCTTTGCTCACTGTCGGAGGCAACCCTTCACATGCCCTGATGAAGGCCAATGCAATTTGGCTGAAAGCTTGGCTTTATTATTAATAAATATATATATAGTGGCTTTAATCCAGTTCATTTATTTCTTTATGTTAAAGCAATTTAGATTAAACAATTCGCATCATAAATACAGTTGCTGAAAATTAGAGCTACCCTTTCATTGCAATATCGTATTTTAAATTTACGGAATTTATGGAGTTGGGTGGAATTTATCCATAACGTAGTACGTACATATGTACGGATGACCATTTTAGAATGTTTTGTTGTTTATTAAAATTCTGGTTAGAAAAACATGGCATGTCTGAAGTCGCGAAACTGATAACGGAGTGGTAACATCTAAAATTCAATAACTATTGAAATCGGAACTTCTAGTATAATACTGCCTCATTCACTACCTAAAGCTGCCTATTCAGACTGTAACTTAGAATTTCAGTGGCACATTTTCACCTCCATCCTGTATATGTTATTACTGTTATGATTTAGATTGTGGTCCGAAACGTGAAACACATAATATCTGGAGATACATGCAGATTCATGCAGACGTAGATAATAGTATACGGTTTTAACATCACAACTAGAGTAATATTCAGCCACATTCTGCCATTAACAGACCAAGAATTATAGCTTATCCTGCAGAACACAAGATTAGTCTCGAGAGTTATATGTCAGCCTTGATGACCAATGGAAGGCGTACTATTTCAGCCAGTGTCTTCCCTCGGGCATTTCACTCAATATTGATCTAAACCAAGTAATTGCCGCATAGTTTGGATCGCGTAGCTACTAGATTGCATTCGGGTGATAGTGAGTTCGAACCCCACTGTCGGCAGGCCTGAATATTTTTTTCCGCGGTTTCCCATTTTCCCACCCCATTTTCACATTAAGGCCATGGTCGTTTCCTTCCAACTCTCAGCCCTTTCATATTCCATCGTCGCCATAAGACCTATCGGTTTCAGCGTGACTTCAATCAAATCGCAGAAAATGTAAATATATTGACGTAAGTACACTGACTTAGCAAATGTCATGGGATAGTCACCTAATAGTGCGTGGGGTCTCCTCTGGCCCTGCGAACTGCAGTGAGACACCGTGGAAGTGAGTCAAGTCCCTGGTAGTCCTCTGGACGCAGCTGACACCAAATCCTTTGCAGAACGGCCGCCAATGCTGGTCTGTTCGTGGGCGCAGGATCCATAGCACGGAGCCTGCGTTCCAGGACATCCCAGATATGCTCGATAGGGTTCATATCGGGGCTCCTGGGTGGCCATGGCAGTCGTTGGACTTCCGCTGCATGTTCCTGGAACAATTCCCGGGCGACGTGGGAGCAATATGTCGGCGCGTTATCATCTTAAAACACCGCAGAACCGTGTGGGCGCTGGAAGGCCAAACATGGGTGGAGATGGTCTCCGAGCAGTTCAACATACCGCGTACCATTCAAAGTCTCTTCCAGAACAATTAGGGGTCCATTCCATACTAGGAAAATGCACCCCAGACCATAACAGAGACACCAGCGCCCTGGACCACACCTTCGAGGCAGGCGGGATCCATCGCTTCATGTGGTCTGCGCTATACATGGTGCCTCCCATCGGCATCGTGCAGTTGAAATCGTGATTCGTCCGACCATATCACGTTACGCCATTGTTCCAGTGTCCATCCCTGGTGACTGGCGACAAATGCGCGTCGTTGTGCCCGGTGACGTTGGGTTAACAGTGGCACCCGTGTGCGGCGCCGGCTTCCATACCCCATAGAACCCATGTGCGTACGGAGTGTCCACTGGGAGACGTGTCTAGCACGGCATGTGTTGAATTGAGCCGTGATTTGTTGCACGGTTGCCCGTCTGTCACTCTTGAAAATCCGTCTCAGATGGCGCCGGTCACGGTCATCGAGGGTGGCTGGATGGCCGGTCGCCCGTCTTTTGTGGACGGTGACACCCGCATTCAACCATTCACGATACACCCTGGACACGGTTGATTGTGTGAAGCCGAATTCCGGCACCACTTCCGAAATCGCACTTCCCATCCGTCGGGCACCGACCACCATACCTCGTTCAAACGGTGCCAGCTCACGACGACGTTCCATGTTACACCTGCCACATGCACAGCCACTGCTCACAAGGTATCCTATACAACTGCAGCTGGCACAGGGGGCGTGTGGTGCGCAGTGCTCCGCTATCCCATGACATTTGCTCAGTCAGTGTACATCCATCCTTTCTTTCCAGTTCTAGATCCCTCCTGTCTCCCAAAATAATTTTAAAACCATAAACGCTACCAAAAATACAGGGAGAGTCCGGGAAAGGTTGCCGTCCTTCCAGCATGCCCTGTATCGGTGAACGAGAGCGAAATTGCCGTCACACCGTTCCTGTGTGGCTGTATGGAACCGCAGACCTTTAGATTAAAGGAAAATAAAACTTACCCCATTACGGTAGTGTTGGAAATACTCTCCCTCTACAAGCATTGTGTAGTGATTCTGGTTCACTTTCTACATTACATCCTCATGAGACTTGCATTTAAACATCTACAGAACACGAAAATACGCTGTTCAATAAATAACTCGAAAGCCATGAAATGCACTAAAGCGATCAATTGCTGCTGTATGAGAAGCAATCACGCTGTACGCTGTACAGAAACTTATCGCAGACTAGCTGAGAGCATGACATCATTGGACGAGCTATATGGGCCAGACAGCTATTGCATCAACTACTCGCCCAGACATGTCACAGGGAATAACCGGCAACTCCACTGATGCATTGCTCGCACTGTATAATAACTAACTTGAAAAGAGAAGGATACGGAGAGTCGATACCATATTGTGCCATTTTGTGGTAAAATTATTGTAACTTGCGACCGCGACGTGACAGCATGTATCGCGAGGTGCAATCAGTTTCTTCTACACGAGATATATTATTATTATTATTATTATTATTATTATTATTATTATTAAAAGTAATAATTGTAATAATTCTTTCTTTCTTAATCTGTTTACCCTGCAGGTTAGGTTTTTCCCTCGGACTCAGCGAGGGATCTCACCTCTACCGCCTCAAGGGCAGTGTCCTGGAGCGTGAGACATTGGGTCTGGGGATACAACTGGGGAGAATGACCAGTACCTCGCCCAGGCGGCCTCACCTGCTATGCTGAACAGAGGCTTTGGTGAGGGATGGGAAGATTGGAAAGGACAGGCAAGGAAGAGGGAAGGAAGCGGCCGTGGCCTTACGTTAGATACCATCCGGGCATTTGCCTGGAGGAGAAGTGGGAAACCACGTAAAACCACTTCCAGGATGGCTGAGGTGGGAATGGAACCCACCTCTACTCACTTGACCTCCCGAGGCTGAGTGGACCCCGTTCCAGCCCTCGTACCACTTTTCAAATTTCGTGCCAGAGCCGGGGATCGAACCCGGACCTACAGGGGTGGCAGCTAATCACACTAACCACTACACCACAGAGGCGTACAATAGTAATAATAATTAATTATTATTATTGTTTGCGTATGGACCCTGTTGGATCACGCATTACATTTATGATTCCACTTTTTAACAGACCATATTGCTTTCATTCTGTCACTGTGTGCCTGTTTCCTTTCTTCTGACCACTTAGTCCCCAATCTTTTAGGGACCTCATTATCTGGCTTTACTACCCAACTATTTATCTTGTGACGGTAAATGTTTCTGTCCAGTATTTCTGATGGTTCTATCTGGGCCTTTCACAGAACATTTTTAACATCTTGTATCCATGGTACGTTCTTCAGTTTTTCAGTATATGTTAAAATCTTGTGGGTTAGCCTTGAAAATAATTAATAATAATAATAATAATAATAATAATAATAATAATAATAATAATAATAATAATAATAATAATAATAATAATAAAGCGTGTGGCTACCTGAGAGTCGACACTGATAGGCGAACTGCGCGTCTGTGAGAATGGAGCCCTATCTATCATGAATTCTAATACTGAAGTACGCATAAACACAGCATTAGAATTAACCAATCAAAGTTAAAATCCCCTACCTGGCCGTAAATTGAAGCCGAGACACCTTGGACCAAAGCATTCACCCATGGAGCCGGATGCGAGGTATATTGACATCTGTGATAATGTTTATGAGAAAACTTGATGAGGTACGTCTCCGATGTAGTTGTCAGTTTTCAGGAATCAATCAATCAATCAATCAATCAATCAATCAATCAATCAATCAATCAATCAATCGACATTTATCTGCACATAGGTCAGTCGCCCAGATGACAGATTCCCTATCTGATGATTTCCTAGACTTATCTTAAATAATTGCAAAGAATTTGGAAATGTATTGAACATTCCCCTTGGTAAATGATTCCAATCCCTAACTCCGTTCCTACAAACGAATATTTGTCGGAATTTGTCCTCTGGAATTCCAGATTTATCTTCATATTGTGATCTTTCCTGCTTTTAAAGACACCACTCAAACGTATTGCTGTACTAATGTCATTCCACGCCATCTCTCCACTGACAGCTCGGAACATGCCACATATTCGAGCAGCTCGTCTCCTTTCACCCAAGTCTTCCCAGACCAAATTATGCAACAGTTTCTTACGCTAGTGTTTTGTCGGGAATCACCCGGAACAATTCGATCAGCTTTCCTTTGGATTTCCTTCTATTCTCGAATCAAGTAATCCTGGTGAGGTTCTCATACACTGGAACCATCATCTAGTTGGGGTCTTACCAGAGATTTGTATTCCCTCTCCTTTACATCCTAAATAACCGCATAACCATATGAAGAGATCTGTAACCTTTATTTACAATCCCATTTATGTGATTATTCCAAAGAGGATCATTCTTTATGTACCGGGCGGTACACCTCTACTCTGTTTATTTAAAAGTTGCGCCAGTTGAAACTCCTCTTCTGGAGGAAGGTTGAACTTTATCTATTCTATTAATTCTCTACCTTCTCAGAAGATGTCACCACGTGGAAAATTTTGAGTTTTTGAACTGTGTCACTTTTGATGTGTTTTTGTTTCGCTTGAAGTAAGAAGTGTGAACTTTCTCTTCTAGAGGACACTACTGAAGAATTACAATAGTGCAACCTAGTGCGGAATCAAAGAACTATTTTGTTGGAGAAATTTTTATTTCAAAAGTTTGTTTCTTGTTAAATTTCTTTCTGTTATTGTTTAAGTTGGCTGTATACCCCTCTTTTTCCCCTTAGTTTGGATCTAGCCAATCCCGAATTTCTTTAATTAATTTTCCACCAATAATGTGTTTCTTTTTCCTCTATGTAGGGGTTTCTTTTCCCGAACCAATAAAGATTTTGTGGGAGGGTGTTTTATTTCCCCTAACGCCTAGAATCTTCCGCGAGAGGATATAAACTGCTGATTTTGGGGTCTCCGGGCCACTTCTGTTCCATCTTTCAGTGTATTAAGTACATTGCAGGAGGCGGGAAGCGCCTCTTTCCTCGGCAGCAATCTACTACCAGGTAATGGCCTATTAATATCTTCTTTTCTTGCTAGGTCGGCAGTTTAACTCTCGCGGCGGGTTCGAAGCGTTTTCCATCATGTAACCTTTTCCTAAAATGTAACTACTCTTTTCTTCTTTTCTTGTAAAGTTACATATTGGGATAGAGAGTGCTAACCCTCTCGAGCTCCCACTCACATTTGTTTTGAGGTGAACTTATTTTCTCAAACTTTTCTTCGTTTATGTAATGTAAAGTGTTCTTCTCTAAGTCACCTCTGTAGTATGGGATTAGCCCTTGCGTTAGTGGCCCAGAGCCAGATTAGGTTTTAAAAGCAAAGTGTATTAGGAGTGCAAGTTCGCCTCCTCTCAAGTTGTATTTTAGAGGTCATGTATTAATCTTTTCTCACCTAATAGACCTCAGTAGGTTGGGTATTTTACCCCTGTGTATATGTCCTTTGAGGACGACTTGAAAGTTGAGTTTGGTGTGGCCTGGGAGAGGCTTAACTTTAAGAGCGAGTGGCTCTTTTCTAAAACTGAGAGTTGTATGCCTCGAGGAGGCTTTGCTGTGTAATTTGGAGCAAGGGCTCCAGGGTTTGAGTGGGGTCTTCTGCCCCTTTTGTTGAAATTGGTATATCGTAAAGTTGAGCTAGTTGCTCAAGAATTGTGTTTTCAGGGCTCGAAGCCCAAATTCTTTAATCCCTGTAATTGTACATTTCAAGTTGTATTTCGGCTACTAAGTACCTGTTCTATTTGTTGTTACCTAATTTTGAAAAGAAAATATAACCTTGTTAAATTTTAAAATTTAATTTCTCTTTAGTAGCTTGAGACCTATTCACCACCCAGCACCTTCTTTCATGCTTAACTACCACAAAAACTCGGTAACAAGTGGTAGCAGAGCGTGGTTGAATGGGTCTCAATTTAGCCCCTTTTGACGGCTAAACATTGCTTTGATTCGAACTCTAACAATTTTCTCTGTTGCTGGAATTTTTTGAGTTTTTCAAAATTGTTCTGTCATCATGCCCGGCCCTCGCGATGTTCTCCTCCTTAACTACTTGCGCAAAGAGGAGTTGATATATGAGTTAACTATCAGAAACGTTCAATCTGGAGGCACGGTTGCAATAGACACTAACAAGCTTAGAGAGTCCCTTGATTTGCCCATTTCCATCCCCAATTTGGGAGAGAAAGAAATTGACGACTCTCTTTCCACGATTGTCGAGAATATTACTGGGCTAGCATCGGTAGTCAGCTTTTTTGATGAAAACGATCCATCTCCTAATCAAATTAAGCGTGTGCAAGGCAGGCTGTATCACTTTGCAAATAGAGTTAATGATCTATTGTCTCTAAAGGTGAATGACGTTCAGAGGAAGCAAGCTAATACGCTCCTTGAAACTATTTCTGAATTGTCTAATAAGGTCACTCTATTGCTAACCGGCGAAGCTCCTCCCAAAACTGATCAACCCGCCACGGTGAATGTAGGTAACGAGGAAGAGCCTCCTCAGGGAGAAGTCAATAGGATAACCGTTGCTGCTCAAACTATCTCTGCCCCATCGAACAACGAATCTGAACGCCGTGCGTCATTGAGTAACATCCGCTCTGAATTAACTTCCTTGCCCTTGAAACCTTTAACGACTATGACACCTGGGTTCAGCAGCTTGCCTCATCCATTGGCAATGTTGCTTAGAGGTATCTCTAAGTTTTCCGTCAACACCACCAGTGACGTAATTTCATTTTTAAGATTTCTAGTGGAATTTCAGGATCATGCCCTTGTGTTTTCTCTTTCCCCATGTCAAATTTTGCAAATTATCTATCCTTATGCTATTGGTGTTCTATCTGACAAAATAGTTAGAGCCATTGCCGAGCAATCTTCTATTGAGGATTTCCACGCCCATTTGCTAGCTAACTTCATCCCGGCTAGGGCCAGGTCCTCCCTTATTCAGAAATACTATTATCGGGTACAGCGCTTGGATGAAAACCTGGCAGACTTCATCCAAGATATTAAGTTTTATACTAGGGTGTTTGCTCTCCACTTCCCTGAGGATCAGATCGTGCAAGCTATTGTTGAAGGGATTTCACCACCCTACAGGTCATATTTGTGTTTCGCGGCGTGCCCGCAAACCTTCTCTGAACTGGAAGCATTAGCCGTCTCTGCGGAAGGAGTTAGGTATGCCGATTCCTTGCGTGTGGCGAAAGAACCCCCGCCTTCCTTTAGTAACACTCGGCCTCCACCTCGCCGACCAGTCAATCCCCGTAAATGTTATGCTTGTGGGTCGCCTGACCATCTGCGGAATAAGTGTCCTCTGATCAAGTCAAGTGGGACAAGGAATGGAGTAGGGCCATCACAAGGCTGTTTTAAGTGTGGGGCCTTCTCACATATCGCCAAGAATTGCCCAAACTCAAATAGCACCCCCTCCTGCTCAACTTCTGGTGCAAATTCCAGCTATTCCAATAATAAAAAGTGACTAGTGGCGTCGGCTGAGCCGACTAATCCATCTTCCCGAGACTCAGCCCCTAGTAAACAGGTTGTAAATGCAGAGAACGACCAGCCTTCAAATTCACCTTTTGAATGCCCTAAAGAGTGTCTTAGGATTGCGGCGGATACCCCCGCACCTGTTCCTTTTCTTAAGATTGAGTTAAATAACGAGCCTATAACAGCTCTCTTAGATTCAGGCAGTGTTTGTTCCATTATTTCGGCTGATTGGTATTCTAAATTGAAATCTGTTTGTAAACACCCTGACTATGTCTCTTCTCCTGTTCAATATGTTTCGGCTAATTCATCTCCATTAGAAATTCTAGGTTCCATACATGTCAAAATTCGGGTTTTTAAGTTTACTTGGAAGATCAAATTGTTTGTGGCCAAGCGTTTGTCTTGCCCCATCATATTGGGAGCGGACTTCATTTCTCACACTGGTCTTGTGCTCGATCTCCAGTGTAGGTCGTGCATATTCAAATTTGCGTCCAATTGTAGAATTCCCTTGTTAAAGTGTAATTCTGTATCATGTTCATCTATTTCGCCTACCCAGGATGAGATGTTGTTAGACCTTAGACATCTACCTGAGGAGCAGGCTGATAGTATTCGGAAACTGTGTCAGTCGTTTCCCGAGGTGTTCTCTGATACTCTTGGTGTTACTGACCTTATTGAATACAAAATTGAGGTCACGGATTCAATTCCTGTCCGTTTTCCACCGTATAGGCTATCTCCACCTAAAATGAAGGCTCTGAAAGAAATCATCGATCAGATGTTGAAGGATGGTATTATTAGGCCCTCTAAGTCAGCGTATTCTTCGCCTATTTTTCTAGTCCCGAAACCCCAAGGAGGCTTCAGGCCTGTCATTGATTACAGGGCTCTCAATCGGAAGGTGGTGTTGCAATCTGTGCCCCTTCCCGACCTTCATTCTTGCTTTTCATGGTTTCGTAAGGCCAAGTTCTTCACCATCTTGGACTTGAATCAGGCCTATAATCAAATTCCCCTTGCCGAAGAGTCTAAACATCTTACAGCGTTTGCCACGGACTGGAATTTATATGAATACAACCGCGTGCCTTTCGGGCTCCCCACCGGGGCAGCTGTGCTCACTAGGCTACTAGATAGGGTCCTTTCCGACATCAAATTTGAGTACTTATATCACTACTTGGATGATGTCGTCGTATTTTCCGAAACCTTTGAAGAACATCTAGATCATTTGCGAGAAGTTCTCAATCGCCTTCGTAAGGCTGGGTTAACTGTTAAGTTGTCCAAGGTTGCCTTTGCTAAGCCCTCTATGTCATTCCTAGGGCATATTGTGTCACCTGATGGTGTAGCAGTCGATCATTCTAGAACACAGGCCATCCGTGATTTTAAACCTCCTAAGGACATCAAAGGTATCGCTAGATTCATTGGTATGGTGAATTTCTTCAGGAAGTTTATTCCTAACTTCGCTAATAGAGCGGCGCCCTTAAACCTTCTTCGTAGGAAAGGCATCAAATTCGAGTGGGGACCTTCTCAACAAGCCGCTTTCGAAGATCTTAAATTAGCTCTCTGTAATGCCCCTGTACTTGCTATGCCTGATTTCTCGAAGAAATTCATCGTCCAAACGGACGCGTCGTCGTCAGCTGTAGCTGCAGTCCTTCTTCAAGAGACTGAACTAGGGAGGCGTCCCATCGCCTATGCATCTAGGACTCTATCGGCTCAAGAAGCCAAGTATTCCATCTATGAGCTCGAAGGGTTGGCAGTCTTATTCGCCTTAGAAAAGTTCCGTCTCTATCTGGAACATGTCAAATTCGACCTGGAGACAGATAATCAAGCCTTAAGCTGGGTCTTAGGTAGGCCGCGTCGTACTGGTCGTATAGCCCGTTGGGCCATCCGTATTTCTGCCTTCCAATTTGAGGTACGACATATCAGAGGTACCGAAAATGTTGTTGCTGATGGACTCAGCCGTATGTTTCATAACGACGTCGAGACCCACGAACCGGTCGATAGTTCATCACCTTCCGAGTCCATACTATCTGGTGTTAATGCCATCTTAACTGGTGCTCCCATGCTCTTTAGGGATATTGAGAAATACCAACGTGAAGATCCGACGCTGGCTCCTATAATGGAAACCCTTTCTTCTGGGGAACATGTTGTCCCTTATGTTCTGAGGAATGGTGTTCTATGTTGCCCTTCGAGGCATGATAAGTTGATGAAAGTTGTTGTTCCAGCGGTTCTTGTACCTATGATCTTCAAATACTATCATGAGACCCCATTGGGGGGGCATCTTGGAATCTTTAAAACTCGTGAAAAGATTCGTGAAATGTTCATATGGAAAGGTATGGACGGTGAAATTCGAGAACTTGTAAAAGCTTGTAAATCTTGTTTGATCAGTAAACCCACCATGTCCACTAAAGTAGGCCTTTTGTCTTCTCACCAAGCGTCGCGCCCCATGGAACGCCTGTATATCGATTATGTGGGACCCTTCCCCCAGTAAAAGGGTAATGCCAACAAGTTCATCTTTGTGTGTGTAGATGGTTTTACAAGATTTTCCTGGTTATTTCCGACTAAGCTGGCTACCGCTCAGTCCACCATTACTTGCCTAAATTCTATTTTTGCTTCTTTTGGTCCGTGCCAATACATTGTATCTGATAATGCTAAAGCTTTTACATCAAATCTGTTTCGTAAATTCTGTTTTGACTTGTCCATCGCTCATGTAACTACATCTGCTTATTACCCTCAACCATCTCTGGCTGAACGGGTTAACCGCAATCTCAGGTCCGCACTTATTGCCTATCATCATGAAGATCATTCTAGGTGGGACACGTCCCTGCATTGGTTAGCTTTTGCTTTGAATTCGGCGGTTCATGAATCTCACAAATTTACTCCAGCTTCTTTGATGTTTAAGTTCGTTCCCAACACGCCGCTCTCTAACCTCTGGTCTCTGAATGACATTCTGCCCGAGACAATAGATCCGGACAACATTAAAGATCTTTGGAAGAAGGCTAAAGCTAATCTTAAAGTGTCTCATGAAAAGGTTAGGGAAAGGTATGATCGTGGACGGAGACCCACCACTTTGAAGGTAGGTGACCAGGTTATGGTCAAAAATTTTGTTCCCGCGGGCAAGCTTGCCCCCAGATTTCATGGGCCTTGTATCATTCTCGATTTTCTTACGCCGGTTACCTTATTGCTAAGTAATCCAGCCACCGAGAGGATATTTAGAGTTCACCTGTCCCAGGTGAAACCGGTGTAATTTCTGTGTTAACTTGCTCCATATTATTTTGAAAGGATATGAAGGTTATATTTTTTTTGAGTTTCACTTTTAAGGCATTCTGCCCCTTCTGTAATATTTTGGTTTTAGATGTAAGCCTTATGTAAAACCTGCCCCGACCCGTTAAACTGCCATCCTGTTCTTGCCACGGCCATTACCACGCTCCCGTCTCCTGCTCCACTCTACACAGTGGCTTAATGAATACCATGAATATCTGCACGCCGCTGGCCCCTCACTCTCTCTACAAGCCTGTACCCTCAAGGAAAATAATTGTCCAACACAATTCTGCCGCCTAGCTTTAATGTTTCAGCGCCCCCGCAGCCGCGCAGCGCCGTGCAGCGACTGGGGAGGGGGATGGGCCCCCTCCTCTCCAGCGAGGACGACATGTGCACGGCGAGCCGGAGCTCACCTCCCGGCCAAGGCTGATGTGCGGCGCACGACCTGCTACATGCCCGCAGCCTGTATCTGTTCACCGCGGGCGCGGCGTACTTCAACACCTCTGCTCCCCTCATAGTGCGGGCGAGCGGTATCTCAGGGTACTTGAGGGGTCCGAGCGGCCTCCGTTGGACGCAAGCTGCAACGGCCGGTCTGGCCATCCGACTCAATCTACATCAACTACATGGACAGTCACCATAAGCAATAATTACATTTGGGAATTTAACAACAATATTTGGTGGACATTGCAAAACTTTTCTTCACCTTTTAAGCATTAAAGGTTTATCTTCAGAAATTCAACTTCTACAAACATAAAAACTTTACTGCACCGGCAACAACAAAATTTTGAAATTGCAACCAACCAAATTACTAAAATCTTATAAATGCTTCCGCAATTAATCTTAATATCAACATCAAAACTTGGACCTTAGTTTGGAAACAAAGCTTATGTTCTTCTGTGTTACCCCTTGGAGGAACTTTTGGGGGGGGAGGTCTGTACCGGGCGGTACACCTCTACTCTGTTTATTTAAAAGTTGCGCCAGTTGAAACTCCTCTTCTGGAGGAAGGTTGAACTTTATCTATTCTATTAATTCTCTACCTTCTCAGAAGATGTCACCACGTGGAAAATTTTGAGTTTTTGAACTGTGTCACTTTTGATGTGTTTTTGTTTCGCTTGAAGTAAGAAGTGTGAACTTTCTCTTCTAGAGGACACTACTGAAGAATTACAATAGTGCAACCTAGTGCGGAATCAAAGAACTATTTTGTTGGAGAAATTTTTATTTCAAAAGTTTGTTTCTTGTTAAATTTCTTTCTGTTATTGTTTAAGTTGGCTGTATACCCCTCTTTTTCCCCTTAGTTTGGATCTAGCCAATCCCGAATTTCTTTAATTAATTTTCCACCAATAATGTGTTTCTTTTTCCTCTATGTAGGGGTTTCTTTTCCCGAACCAATAAAGATTTTGTGGGAGGGTGTTTTATTTCCCCTAACGCCTAGAATCTTCCGCGAGAGGATATAAACTGCTGATTTTGGGGTCTCCGGGCCACTTCTGTTCCATCTTTCAGTGTATTAAGTACATTGCAGGAGGCGGGAAGCGCCTCTTTCCTCGGCAGCAATCTACTACCAGGTAATGGCCTATTAATATCTTCTTTTCTTGCTAGGTCGGCAGTTTAACTCTCGCGGCGGGTTCGAAGCGTTTTCCATCATGTAACCTTTTCCTAAAATGTAACTACTCTTTTCTTCTTTTCTTGTAAAGTTACATATTGGGATAGAGAGTGCTAACCCTCTCGAGCTCCCACTCACATTTGTTTTGAGGTGAACTTATTTTCTCAAACTTTTCTTCGTTTATGTAATGTAAAGTGTTCTTCTCTAAGTCACCTCTGTAGTATGGGATTAGCCCTTGCGTTAGTGGCCCAGAGCCAGATTAGGTTTTAAAAGCAAAGTGTATTAGGAGTGCAAGTTCGCCTCCTCTCAAGTTGTATTTTAGAGGTCATGTATTAATCTTTTCTCACCTAATAGACCTCAGTAGGTTGGGTATTTTACCCCTGTGTATATGTCCTTTGATGACGACTTGAAAGTTGAGTTTGGTGTGGCCTGGGAGAGGCTTAACTTTAAGAGCGAGTGGCTCTTTTCTAAAACTGAGAGTTGTATGCCTCGAGGAGGCTTTGCTGTGTAATTTGGAGCAAGGGCTCCAGGGTTTGAGTGGGGTCTTCTGCCCCTTTTGTTGAAATTGGTATATCGTAAAGTTGAGCTAGTTGCTCAAGAATTGTGTTTTCAGGGCTCGAAGCCCAAATTCTTTAATCCCTGTAATTGTACATTTCAAGTTGTATTTCGGCTACTAAGTACCTGTTCTATTTGTTGTTACCTAATTTTGAAAAGAAAATATAACCTTGTTAAATTTTAAAATTTAATTTCTCTTTAGTAGCTTGAGACCTATTCACCACCCAGCACCTTCTTTCATGCTTAACTACCACAAAAACTCGGTAACACTTTATATTAACACCTAGGTACTTACAGTAATCCCCATCAGGAACTTTCACCCCATCAACACAGTAATTAAAACTAAGAGGACTTTTCCTATTTGTTAAACTCACAACCTGACTTTTAACCACGTTTATCAAAGTACCATTGCCTACTGTCCATCTCACAACATTATCGAGGTCTTTTTGCAGTTTATGATAATCTTTTAACTTACGTATTGCTCTATGGAGAACAACATCATCCGCAAAATGCCTTATGTCTAAGTTCAGTTCTTTGCTCATACCGTGTATATATATGATAAATTATTAAGGTCTAATAATACTGCCTTGAGGAATTCCCCTATTAATGAATACAGGATCAGACAAAGGAAGTGACAGAGAAGGCAGGATGTGTGTAACTTCTATTAACTCCATCTTGGTGTCGTTGCTCCCTTCAGCAGCTAAAATCTACACCCGCCTCCCCTGTCAAATACTGTATGTTCATAAATGAGCGCGTGTAATCCTGAAAGAACTATCACTAGAAAACATGCATATGTACCTACTATTGAATTGATATGCATGCAATTAATAGATATATATATATATATATATTTATATTTTTAAATGTGATTAGCTGGTATGAAGTGAATTATAGAACGATGTGCATGTAAAAACTTTGTTTGGATTTACGCCTATATATTTTGAATCTGCTGCCATTATCTCCACATAAAAAGGTCGCTACAGCGTTGTTACGAAATTCGACCATAGATAATACTAAACTCTCCACTTACTGTGTTTCTGGTTCTCACACTTATACCAAGAATAATGGTACTTATTGGGAAGGGAATACAGAAACGTTTATTTTTCAGATATATGTATTCATACACGCTTCTATTAATGAATTTTAAGCATATAAGCTTTATAAATTAGCATTAGGGACTAAATTTTTATTGAATTACTGTATACAGTAACACGAAATTACCAATGTGAGTGGCCGCACGTGTTAAGGACCTACGGCTACGGAGCCGAGCTCTGGATTCGGGAGACGCGTGGTTTCGAACTCCACCGTCGCTTGTCCTCAGAATGCTTTTCTGGCATTTCCCATTTTCTCTTCCAGGCAAATACGAGATATTCCCTGTTCATAAGCTATAGTCGATTCTTCTTTCTCCTTACACAATTGTATTCACCATAATTCATTTCATACCCATTGGCCCCCAATTGAGGTTGGCATGAGGAAGGGCATCTGGCCATATAAACATGGCATACAATGTCACCACACCTCATACTCGACCCCGTATCTGGAAACGGGACCTATGAGTTAGACATTCCGTAGTACGAAATTCTCGCGGCTCCTCTGCGGAGCTTCGGTACTTTCCGAAGGAGGTACACCACACAGTATGAAGAGGATTGTTTCAATCCAGTGAGATCGCGTATCACCTACAATATATATTTTTAAAAAATGATCTCCATACAAGCCATGAAGGCCCTTGCAGGAGTAGAAGGCATAGTTATCCAAATCCCGTAACCTCGGCACCAAGTGTGATAATGTGGTTAACTCTTTGCTCAGCCGCCTTACTCATCAGGAATTAACTTTATTTTCATTTTAAGCCTAGGCCGAGTGAACAATAGTGCGTTTTCCTCTCCCAATTTTTTTCCGATTTGGTGGCAGAGAATCGAACCTACGTCCTTTCCATTGAACCATGCACGCCCTTACCATCTCGGGTAGGCGCTCCCATATCTCGTACAATGAATACAACTTTTCACAAATACATCGTCACAGTTTTCAGCTTTTTAACAATAATGTTATTTGTTTTACGTCCCACTAACTACTTTTTAAGGTCTTCGAAGACGCCGAGGTGCCGGAATTTAGTCCCGCAGGAGTTCTTTTACGTGCCAATAAATCTACCGACACGGGGCTGCGTATTTGAGCACCTTCAAACACCACCTGACTGAGCCAGGACCGAACCTGCCAAGTTGGGATTAGAAGGCCAGCGCCTTAACCGTCTGAGCCACTCAGCCCAGCTTTCAACTTTAGTGGCTTGCAGTTGTTCATGGGCTTCTCTTTTTCTACTTTGAATTTAAGAATGTGCCGAACCATGGTGAAATAATAACCAAACAAACAGCAGGTAAAGTAATCTAGTATTCGTCCGGCCCCGCGGTGTAGGGGGCAACGTGCCCGCCTGTCACCCGGCGGCCCCGGGTTCGATTCCCGGCCGGATCAGGGGCTTTTAATTGTAAATGATTAATATCCCTGGCCTGGGGACTGGGTACTTGTGTCCTCCTTAACGTTCTTTTTCGCACATTCAACACTTTACACTTCCGCCATTTACATAATACACGCAGGTTCCTCACATAGAGTGCAAGTAGGGGCAAAAGATCTTCCTTCCTTATCAAAAACAACTGTTATTTAATATTCTAGAATGGTAACTCATCCTTTGAGGAACGCTTTAGTGAAATCTAGGCTTTCAGTGGCTACTAATGGTGGAGTTCATCAACGTTTGAACTCAAGACACAACATAACGTTATTAATAAATTCAGAAGTCACGCTAAAGCTCAATTCAAGATTATGAATCGCCCGCCACAACTTGCTCACATAAAGCCACTTAACACAGAGTATAAACAGCGAGAGCGTGGAGTAAAAGCGCAGGGCGCTCAAACATAATTTGTTAGCGTTATAGACTACTCACTGTGGGAGATATTGGGCAAGTAGGTAGGAGCACTAGTAAGTTGGCTGAAGCTAACAATAGCCGCCACGTTCTGCCTCGTGCTATTTCTGATGACTCGGCCTGCGGCCCACAGCCTGCCCGTGACAATGGGGCCAGACTGACAACCAGACATCGTTCCCCCTGTCCCAGAACTTGTTAACACCCACGCAGTATGACAACAGCAAACTTCGGTTCAATTCCCTTCGGTACAAAACCCAACCTTAAAACCAGGCAAACCAAACCTGAGAACTATAAAAATAATATAAACATACTGTATTTATGGTTTAGCTGTAGACCACATTAGCCATACAGCCAGCAAAACATTGGATATAGCAACATGACATACACAGTACATGAAAGACAAAGGCACCGTTTTTAAAATTGCTGAATATATGAGTTAAAGGAGGATACTCGCAATCATGTTTTAAAAGAAATTCCTTCCCTGGATCTCCTGATGCTCACAATTAATTTTGTTGGACCCTTTCCTATCAGAAAATGTACAAAATGCAAATGCTGACCAAAATAAATAAATAAATAAATAAATAAATAAATAAATAAATAAATAAATAAATAAATAAATAAATAAATAAATAAATAAATAAATAAATAAATAAATAAATAAATAAATAAATAAATTCATATATACATAATTAAAAACATTAAATACGATATATTATATTTATAAATAACTATTTATGAGGAATTCAGTCAAAATTGTGTATACAGTATACTGTGAGTGTACGGAGAAAGTAAAACAGGGAAGCTAGGAATTCAAAATTTTTGCTTCGTACCCTCCTCACGACATAGTCACCAAATGTTTGATGTGTGGTTTTTGTGTGGGTTATTTCTCACTCGTAAAATCAAATGGTAAATTATGTTAACTTGAGAATGAAAGTAATTTACTTCATTTTTCTCATGCAAGACATGAGAAAGGAAGAGGAATCTACCAGCAAATCCTCGCTAAAAATCCAAATATCATCTGGTACAATATGAAAGCATCCTGTGGTGGTCCATGCCAGGGTATGGCAAAGGTCAGGAGTGCAATGAGCAGATGGTATAAAACAATAAATTCGAAGGTCATTAAGGTGGCAGAACCGAACTAAATGACTGATCTCTTAATCTCGAAAGACAATCGGTCTAGAGGAAAGTATCGTCCATGAAAAATTACTTGGACCTCCTGGTTGGGCCAGAACCCATTTCTTCGAAAAATTTACCTTTCCAAAATTCGTGGTATAACATTTATTTAAGGGTATTTAAAAAAGAGCAACGGCATCTGGTGTAGCAGCTAGTACGTAAATATTAACGTAACCTAAAAGACTGTTAGCATAGGTTTCTTTGCGGGACTACAAGCTCAAAATTGTAAATTATTGAAGAATCTGAAGGGTTCTTGGGCCTTTATTTGACGGCCAGCCTCACTGATGGTGGTGGCAAAATATTGCTTTCTTTATCTTTTGCTGCGGTTTAACGCCGAATCGAAGGTTTTCTGCGACGCAACGACAGGAAAATGCTAGGATAGGGAAGGTAGCGGCTGTGGCCTTGATTAAGAGGCACAGGACCAGCGTTTACCAGATGCAGAAATAGGAAACCGGGGAAAACCCTCTTCAGGCTGCCGACGGTAGTATTCGAACCCACCATCTCACGAAAGCAAGTTCACAGCTACGTGACCTTAACCGCGCGGCTAACTCGCTCGGTACTTAAAATTATATTCTTGATCATCAAGCACTGTCACCGTCGTCTAATGTTAAACATGCTAATTAAATCGTATTTTCGAAATCATTGATGACGATGATGATACTTGTTTTTTAAAAGGACCTAACATCTAAGGTCATCGGCCCCAAACTTTGCAATCACTATCGATCAACTTGCGTTCACACAAGGCTCATGATATCATTTGTCAGGTGTTATTATGAAAAACTAGTTCTTCAAAGTGCCTTGCTGAGTAATTGTAGTAACAAATGTAAATAATATCGACAAATTATATTTTAATGACAGATCACTGAATGTATTCTATGTATTTCGTGGTCTTTGAAGATGATACATTGCAAAAAAATAACTTTTCAAACTATGGAGGTAAAATTCCGGTCTGAAAGGGTCAAGGAAAATAAAACCAAACTCTGCCTGCACCTTACTGGTAAGCTTCGTCCTTGAAACCCAGACTTTCAGCGACAGATAATGATGGAGTCTCATCAAATTTTAAATTCAAGACGCAACATTAGAACTCAAAAATTCTCGGTCCATCTTAGCTACCAAACCTATGTACACTACCTGATCAAAGGTAGTCAGACACCTATCTGAAATTACACTTAGACTTCAACCGTGCTACGTTCCCTATTATTGAACATTAATATAGGTTGGTAACCTCCGTGGCTCAGGCAGCAGCATGCCGGACTCTCACCGCTGGGTTCCGTGGTTCAAATCCCGGTCACTCCATGTGAGATTTTTGCTGGACAAAGCGGAGATGGGACGGGTATTTCTCCGGGTACTCCGGTTTTCCCTGTCACCTTTCATTCCAGCAACACTCTTCAATATCATTTCATTTAACCTGTCAGTCATTAATCATTGCCCCAGAGGAGTGTGACAGGCTTCGGCAGCTGGAAAAATTCTTACCCGCGCCGCTATAAAGGGGCTTCATTTATTCCATTCCTAACCCGGTCAAATGACTGGAAACAGGTTGTGGATTTTCAGTTTCAATATGGAATGGATCCACCTTTCGCATTTACGAAGGCTTTAAATCTTCTGGGGACATTTTTAATGAGGTCTCTGAATGTATGTGGTGGAATGGCAGCTCGTTCTTCCTCAAGAGCCGAATCCAGAGGACGTAGTGATGTTGTACACTGAGGTCTGGAGTGAAATCGACGTTCTAATTCATCCCAAAGGTTTCCATCGGGTTCAGGTCGGTACTCAGGAATGTTTCCACAAACTACTGCCTCACAGGTGAAGCTTTATGACAGGGTGCACAAACAATCATCGCCTCCGGACTGGTCCTCTACTGCACGCAGTAGACAATGGTTTGAAACGTGTTCACATCCTTCCGCATTTAGAGTTTTCTTGCGCACAAGAAAGAAATACACCCCATACCTTAAACCTACATCCTCCGTACTTCACTTTTGACGCTACACGTGATTGCAGGTAACATTCTCCAAGTATTCGCCAAACCCGAACCCTTCCATCAGATTGCCACAGGGTATAGCGTGGTTCATCATTCCATATCACTCTTTTGTAGTCATCCACTGCCCAGTGGCGTCGCTCTTTAACACCACCTCAAGAGACGCTTACCATTCATTACAGATTGTTTGGCTGCACCATTGTACTCCATTATTTTAACTCCCAACGCACAGTCATTTTGCTGGCTGGACTGCAGGTAGCACTTTGCAACTCACGAGCTATTCCTTCACCTGATTTTTTCCGATTTTTTTACAACCACCCTCCGCAATGCTCGATGGTACCTGTCGATCATTAAATGAGGTCTGTCTGGTCTTGGTTTAGCTGCGATTGTTCTTCACGTTTCCCCTTCACAATCATATCACCAGCAGTCGACTTGGGTAGCTTAGAAGGGTTGAAATGTCCCTGATGGATTTGTTGCTCAGGTGATATTCAGTGAATAGACCACGTTCTCAGTCACTGAGTCTCCTACTGACCCATTCTGCTGGAACTCCCCGCCTCCTTTTCTACTAGCGGGCCCACCTCTCGTGATGTCTAGGATTAAATTACGCATTACATAGTGGTGTCAGGATACTTTTGGTCAGGTAGTGTAAATTCGTGGTGCGGGCGATATTCGAACATCAACCTAGTTGGGATGAAGGTACTACGCTAACATGAGGACTGTAGTGGCGACGATAAATGATAAGAAGCAATATACAAATAGATTAAATATGTTGGTTTGCAAACAATGGCATGTACTAGAACAAGCAGTTATTAAAGTATACTTAAAGCTATATCGGTAAACGTGATGGCTGAGTGTCAACGTCAATAAGTGTGTCCCGGATCAAATCCTCTACTGGTTTTGTGATTTTTTGAAATGAAGAGTCACATAAGTGATGTTAAGTTTCCAAGGAAACCTGGAAGTGCTATTGGAATAATCACCACAATACGAACAGTTTTGCAATATTACAAGTTTTCAGAGACGCCGAGCGGCCAGAAGTTTTTCCCGGAAAGTATATTTCACGTGCCGATAACTCTACCAACAGGAGGCTGGCGTATATGAGCATCTTAAAATACCACCGGAGACCACAGTGGTGGCACTCAAAGACACTCAAGTTAATAATAATAATAATAATAATAATAATAATAATAATAATAATAATAATAATAATAATAATAATAATGTTATACAATAATACAAATATTGAAAATAAATGAATATTTATCATACAGTTGCAAGTATTTTATGTATACTCAAAATTAGGGTACGGGATGTGATAGTGGTGTGGCAACGTCATACCTTCTTATCAATTTGGAATATTTGTAATATAGGAATGTTTAAAGAAAAACTCACGTCGTTGTGGTTTGGATTATACGCAAAACTGGACGTTCTGTGTGTGCGATCACGCTATCAACAGTCATGTAAGCCTACAAACTTGCTTGCATTTTTAGAAGTGCTTGATAAATAAAAAATGTTTAGTCCAAACACAAGACGTTTTAGGTTCTAGTATCCAAACCCCTGACTGCATCTACTTCTTTTCCTTTATCAGTACTACATTTCAACTGCAGGGTGTCCTGGTACAATATTTCTTTCACATGCTTTTCACAATGTCATGGCTGACCACCTGTTCTGAGCTCACCACTAGCCACAGAGTTGAACTCGTGTTTATTCCTTATGCCAGAGGCATCTGACACGAAACAATAAGCAAGCCTGCCTCATTTCTCGATCTTTGATCTTCTATACAGCTGGCCACAAGAGATGGACACTAAACGTTAAATTACCAGCCTATTGAAGAGGCGGGTGTACAGTCATGTAAACACATTTAAGAACTTCTATACTGAAGAACAAAATGAATGCTATGTAGAATGAAAGAATTAGGACCTCTCAAAATAGAAGCTGAAGGCCACGTAAGAGGTTGTCGGCACCCGGGTAATGGTGCGCTATTATTAGTCACACCAAAGATTCCATAATGGAAGCGATACTCTGTCTACTGAGCAACTCCTTGAGCTCAGTACGACAGGATATACATTGTATAACCCAGCAGATGTACATGACAATGGCCATTGATTAGGGCTTCTTGGGCAATTTCCAACTCCTGCGGTGGGGTATTCAGACACATTCTTCTGCCTATCTAACGGATTTCTTGTACGGCTTTACAGAGGTACACTAAAGAATATAAGACTGTTTGCGCTCTCCACTCGATAACGAATTGTAACGGAGGCCAGCATATTGATGGCACATTATAGTTCATATTTAACAATTATTCATGTTCGGCCATTTTGGTCATATTAATCCGTTTTTCGTTAATTTCATAGTACCCGTGTCCTTCCTTCCCTCCCTCCTTCCCTCCTTTCTTCCTTCCTTCCTTCCTTCCTTCCTTCCTTCCTTCCTTCCTTTTCTCATATTCTCTGTCTTTTGTTTTCAATTTCGCAGGTCTGTTTATCACAACCGCTCATCATAATTAATCACTTCACAATGGTAATTTCTGTCCACACCGGCTTACGTGCATCATTGATGATTACTGTTGTCTTAGGTGCTCATCACCCCTCGCTCTCATTACTTATACATTCAATACTCGATCAGCCTGTATGAATGAGTTAAGCACCTCCAAAAACAACTATTAACAACTGGTACTGAGGTCTAGTGTCTTTCTGTGGTTGCTATATTTCGTGCTAAGTCTTCTCGGGCTTTTCTTACCCTCCATGGTAAAGACCTTTCTATTTCTAGTTCACCTACACTCACCTATTCGTTAAAGGTGATCTCACAACTGACGACACTTCTTACATATCACAGTGGAATTATAACTTAACATTTACTGTTCATGAATATGCTTATACCAGATTCGAAAATTAGAGGAGACGAAACAAATGTCAAAAATCACTTAAGCAATTGAATACCTTCGAATAGGACATTGAACATTTTAATATAGTTTTGAATGGAAATAAGAAACCGGTGTAATGGGGTTAAGAACATTTATGAATCATTTGCTCTTTCCTCATCACTTCTATGTTGACGGCCGAGCTTATATTATTATAAAAATTAAGAAATGACATTGTTAACACGAATTTCGAAACCAGACTACCATGTCCGAAACGACGCACGGCCCTCAGTTTCACTTACGCTATAACACAATTTAGCAGCAAGTTATTTCTGAGGAAAAGGTGGCTGCACAGTGAGATGACTATTTCATCTCTCTTAGAACCAAAGTTGCGATTATACTAAGCCTTTAATAAGAATAAGAATAAGAATAAGAATAAGAATAAGAATAAGAATAAGAATAAGAATAAGAATAAGAATAAGAATAAGAATAAGAATAAGAATAAGAATAAGAATAATAGTCCTCAATAAAAACCACCGAAGTGTGCAAAAAATATTCCACAGCAGTTCTTTTACGTTGACACGTGATTGTATTTTTAATTTTAATTTTTTTGCCAGTAGATTAATGTCGTACTAACACATCGAAGATTTTCGGCGACGGAAAAATGGGAGAGAGCTAGAGTTCGGAAGGTAACAGCCGTGGCCTTAATTAAGGTGCAGTCCCAGCCTTCGCCTGGTGTGAAAATGGAGAAACCACAGAAAACATCTTCAGGGCTGCCGACCGTGGAATACGAACCCAAGCTCACAGTTGCGTGATTCTATCCTATTGCGCTCTACAAGGAATATTGAAAAGGAGACCCACAAATGACATATATACGGTCTCGAGATAACTTTGTAAAGATTCTTTAAAATATGACACTGTAGGAAGTGGACGAGCAATGCTCTGTACAGAATAGCAATGTTTTATTGTAGATGGAAACGGTAACGTATCTTACGTAAGATACACGCCTGTAAAAAGAATAGTTTCATATGCTGAATGATTCGACATAAGCCATACAGAATACAAATTATTAATCATCAGATGAATATAGGATAGAAAATTGGAAAAGGGCAAGAAGGGAATTATAGACACAATTCTCAAAGCAGTGATATGACACTATATCAGTGAGTGTAAAGATTTTCGAATTCAAGGCAGTCTACTTCTTACAAACTCCTGGTGTTAAGCTTCAACATAATTTATTCTCTTAAATTCTTGTTTGAAATTTTACTATTTAGTTACCTTTAGCGTTGATTAAGAACTGGATGAATGTAAGGAACTTCCTTCATTATTTATACTTTCCCAATATGAAGGTGCATTCGGTAAGCCATTATTCTTCTGTTTCCAAGATACTGATTTGGAGCCTGGCTAAGGTCAATGGTATTTCAAGGTGTTTCAATTGTGAACAACTTTGTCTCGTTGGCTTCCAGCAAGTTAAAGAACTTATTTCGGAAGAACGCTCGACATTTCAGGGTCTTAAATCTATAGCAATTTTAGGAGACATTGGTGTGAAAAGTGAATAAGAATGGGAAAGTAGTAGACTTGACTTTAATCAAAATACAGTTGCAGAAATTTCCAAATTCAACCTCCTCCTCCTCCTTATTATTATTATTATTATTATTATTATTATTATTATTATTATTATTATTATTATTATTATTATTATAACATCATTACGACCTCATTGGACCACGTTTATTTAGGTTTCCAACCAAGGTCACGTATCCTTGCCAACATGTCATTCCTTCTCGTAATAAGAGCATTTTTTTTCTTCTGTCCTCTGACCAGCAAAGTAGTTTCGATGGTATTGCCTCATCTTCAGGTACCTTCCGATCCTGGGTTTTTTGTTCAATTAAATAATAATGTTATTGGATTTACGTCCCACTGACTACCTTTACGGTTTTAGGAGACGTCGAGGTGCCAAAATTTAGCCCCGCAAAAGATTGTTTACGTGCTAGAAAATCTACCTTCACGAGGCTGACGTATGTGAGCACCCTCAGATACCACCTGACTGAGCCAGGATCGAGCCTGCCAAGTTGAAATCAGAAGGCCAGTGTCTCAACCGCCTGAGCCACTCAGCCCGACGATTTTTGTTTTAAGTGCGGCCAGTATCCAGCAATCGGGAGAGAGTGGGTTCCAGCCCCACTGGCGGCAGCCCTGAAGATGGTTTTCCGTGGTTTCCCATTTTCACACCAGGTAAATGCCGGGACTGTACCTTAATTAAGGCCACGGCCGCCGCTTCCTTCCACTTCCTAGGCCTTTGCTATCCCATCGTCGCCATAAGACCTATCAATGTCGGTTCGACGTAAAGCAAATAGAATAAAAATTGTTTTGTTTAAAGGTGCGTCTATCTAGGATGTTTTGTCCCATTATCCTTCTCAGCTTCAAATCATCAGTCACTGCTTGGTGCAATCTAGGTTTACCTTTCAGATTCGGAACATGTGTTATGACCTGTTTCGTCAGCATGCTGTCAGACCTATGTAACACGTGACCGAAGAAAGTCAGCCTCCTTTTCCTGACGACGTCCGTTACTTTGCTCACCTTGTTACGCACTTTCCATTTATTTTCTGAGTTTCCATATTATTTTCTTTTTAATGGATCTTAAGATCTTTCTCCCTATCCGTCATTCCAGTTTCCCCAGTTCTCGTTTTGAGGTTTTATTTCTCAAGCTCTGTTTTCCTGATGCATACAAAACTTATGGTCTTACAACTGTTTGGTAGTGCTGGACCTTACCTCCCCATGATAGTCTTCTCTTATTGTTTGTATCAAGAGTCTGCGTATACGCTGCCCACATATTAATTAATTTCGCTTCCACAGCCTATTTTTTCATTATTCCTCATATCTAGCCACACTCCTATATATTTGAAATCTTCAACCTTTTGAAAATCGTCCTGTGTTTTATTAACTTAAATGGATTGTACTTAATATTGACCATGCATTTTGTTTTTTCAACTGAGAATTTGAAACTTATTTTGCCTTCCTGTTGATAAAGTTCTTCAATCTGTTGCTCAGCTGCTTGAACGGATGGTGCTAGGTTTGCAAGATCATCTGCAAAAGCCAGGCAATCTATATGAAATCGAACTTTATATTCCTTAACACTGAGTTCGCTTTTAACTTCCTTTCCTTAGAGGGCTGTTTTCCATTCCCTGATGACGTTTTCTAAAGCACAATTAAAAAGAATAGGTGATAAATCATCCCCCTGCCGGACTCCAGATTTGATGCCAAAGGGTTCTGAAATTTCACCTAAAAACTTAACCATTGATTTGGTGTTAGTCAGGGTATCATTGGTGATGTTTCTAGTCGTATTGTCCAGCCCAAACTCTTCATGACGTTTATCAATGCCTTCCTGTCGGTCGAATAATAGGCTTTCAGGAAGTCTATGAAAAATTACCAGGTCTTGTTTCTTTACGTTGGCAAGTACAATTATAGTTTCTAGGTTAAGAATCAGTTCAGTTCATGATCGCCCCTTCCTGAAAGCTCCCTGATATCCACCAAGAAGTGGATCAAGTTATGTTTCAGCTCTTGAAAGGAGAGCTTTAGAAAGAATTTTATAGGTTATAGTTAGAAGGGATACCCCTGTATTTGTTAATATTCGTTTCAGATCCTTTGTTGTGGAGGGGGATACAATTATTATTACTAGTAAATGTACCCGTTCTTCGCTACGGTATTCTACTTTGTATACGGATTTCTACGCAATTTACGGTACACGCGGTTAGAAATATCATATTAAATTGTATGTCTCTTAGCGCTATCCGAGAAACAAAACAGGGAGGACCCCATAAGTTGTTTCCGATGTAAGGAGCACGTTGGGGAAATTTTAATGATAATGGCAGGCCACATTTCCTACTGCCATTCACAGCTGAGTTCGGAAGTTTCTACAATAAGGGCAGGCTCACTTGCCAACTGCCATTCACCACAGAGATGGATAGTTTTTACTATAATTACAGGCCCCATTTCCTAATGCCAGTCACAATCGAGAAATGCTGCGCTATCTAAAGTACAAAGAATCGAGATACGATAATAAGGCATAGGACCAAAGTTGAAGATTTCTCCAAATTGAGCTGCGATTGTGTAATCTGCTTTGTGATACGACTTACCGTTTAGCCACCAATTACGCCGAAACGAAGGTTTGCACAGTTATTGAAATTGCCTCCATATTTCGATTATGTTCCGGGACCAGAAAGTTATCATTTGGAAACTTGGAATTCGACCTCAAAGGAAAGAGTGTCCAGGTTTCTAGATTAGTACTCGATATACACTGAGTAATTAAAGAATAAAGTATTGCAGTTAAGGAAGTTGAAATAATAGAAAATAGTGAGGACAGCCGGTAGGGCAAATATGTAAATACCAAGTAGATGTTTAAAAATGATATTTCCCTCACTAAATTGTAATGATATGAGTTACGGATATAAGAAAGCAGAAATAGAGGATAAATTTAGGCGCAGGGATTCTTGGGTAAACAGATAAGTAGATGATGTATGGTATTATTACTTAACACTAAAGAGGCAAGAGAGGGGAGATAAATTAAAGCAGAAAACAGAGTAGAAGAGACATACAGTAAACTTTATAGCAAATGCCAGAAAACACCTTACGGCGTGAAATCGTGGGCTACTTCAAATATTAACAGCCTCTTTAGAGCTATTCGAAAACGAATGTAACCTACAACGATATTCAACAAATTTCCCGCAGAATGGCAGCATGACGTCTCTCTCGCCTTCTATGCAAGAAACAACCCCGAGCTCACAGTAATGTTGACGAAAATGACATTAGGTTACTTCCCTGATGGCAAGCAGTGAGAGAAGTTGCCATGGTAAACGGTAGGTTCGTTCGGCCACTGAATGCAGAGCATGAAACCCGAGGAAAGTAGTAATTTTATTCGTCATTTGAAGGGTAAGCGAAATTATGCTCATAACAAGACTTGTCTAAAATGAAGGGACGTTTCCCATGTAGTTCACGGATTTCAGGAAAAATCAATATTATAAAAGAAAATGGAAGAAAATTGTTGTGGTTTCCCTATAAACCCCCTCTCTATTGAGGGATTTTAAAATCATATGCATATCTAAACGTTTTCGTGGATGCGTATACTCTAAATATGAAGTTTGGTCGAGATCTATCCAGCCGTTTCGCCGTGATGGTGGAACAGACGGACAAACAGACACGAAATCTAAAAACCACTGAGTTGACCCAAATCGGATATCTGAAAATTGGCAAAACGAACGAAATTAGAGGCATCGGACTCCCTATAACTTTATTTATATAGATAAGCATGGACACGTTTATGAGCGCAGAGCTTCATTTAGAGATTGACTGCTTTTAAACGGAACGTCATATCAACAAACGGATTCCGCCATCGGACGTCTCTTCTAGTTTTCTACGTGGGTGGTCTTATGACACTTTCCCATGCCTCCTATATTTATCGGTTAGAGTGAGTTAAGAACATCAAATAGTGTGAAACTGGGGTACAATATTCACACATTATTTTTCGGATACTTATGTGGCAGCTGGAATCATAAAATTTGGCTAACATATGACCACTGGTCGTGTCAATATGCGCACCAAATTTGATGATCCTGTCTTTCCTATATTTGTGCCAAAGACAAGATATAAGTGTAAACATACAAAATTAACTTAAAATTGAGTTCAGCTCTCTCTAACGCATAAGCGATCGAGATACGACAATATGTCATAGGATCTCTCAAAATTGAAACGCAATTTTTCTATTAATTGTGTGATACAACTTACCGATTAGCCACCAATAACCCCGAAACGAAAGTCTGCACCGTCACTGAAATTGCCTCCATATTTCGATATGTTCCCGGGCCAAAATGTTATACATTTGAACAGCTTGGAATTTTCCCTCAAAGGGAGGAGTGTCCAGGTTTTGAGATTAGCACTCGCATACATACGGTTTAATTAAGGAAGAAAGTATTACGGTTATGAAAGGTGAAATGAATATAAAATGGGATTATAACTGAGGACAGCCGGATAGGACAAATATGCAAATACCAAGTGGATGTATTGTAAAATGAAATGTCCCTCACTAAATTGTGATGATACGAGTTACGGATATAAGAAGGCAGTAACAGAAAATAAATTTAGGCACATGGATTCTTAGTTAAATAGAAACTAAAATGACTTATTGTGTTTTTACATAGGCCTAAACAGGCAATACAGAGGCAAGAAATTAAGGTGGAAAAAAGTAGAAGAGAAATACGGAAAAATGTATAGCAAATGCCAGAAAAAACCTACGATGTGAAATCCTACACTACACTCCGTGGTACGGTTCAAATATTAACAGCTCCCTATGTGTTATTCGAAGACGACTGTAACCTCCAACGATATTCCGCAAATATCCCGCAGAATGGCAGCTTGATATCTCTCTCGCCTTCTACGCAAGGAACAACCCCGAGTTTACAGGAATGTTGACGAAAACGTCATTACGTTACTTCCCGGCTGGCAAGCAGCCAGAGACGTTGCCATTGCAACCGGCAGGTTCGTTGTTGGTATGTCGGTCACTCAATGCGGAGCACGATAACCGCAGTAAAGTAGTAATTTTATCCGTGATTGGAAGACTAAGCGAAATCACGTCCATAATATATGTTGTTTAAAATGAAGGGACATTTCACATGTAGTCCACGGATTTTACAGAAAATCAAATAGTATAAGAGAAAATGGAAGGAAGCTATTGTGTTTTACCTATTAAACCTCATTGTATTCTGTGATTTTTAAGTCGTATGCATATCTAAACTTTCTACTGGATGAGTATACTCTATATATTAAGCTTGGTCGAGTTTGGTCCAGCCGTTTCGCCCTGATGGTGGAAGAGACGGACAAACAGACAATTATACAAAAAGGCACGAAAACCAAAACAACTGATCGGGTCTTGAGTTAACTTAAATTGGATAAATATCTGAAAAATTGGCAAAACAAACGAAATTACAGACACCGAATCCCCTGCAACTTTCTTCATATAGATGATTATTATTATTATTATTATTATTATTATTATTATTATTATTATTATTATTATTATTATTATTTCCGGTATTGATATTTACGCTAGTTTTTTATTAACATACGGACTGTGGAATACCACTTTTCACGTCTGTAACATGTTAGGTTTCTGACATATACCGTAGATATAATCTCTTTAAAAATAACCCCCCACCACCTTTGTCACATCTGTTCACCCCCCAATTAACTGCATTAACTGCATTATCCAAAAACAAAAATATGTGTTTCTTTATTTTTAAAGAAGATTCCAAATAACCAATTTTCACTTCTGTAACATCTTCGATTTTTGAGGCATACGTAACATAAAAGGTATTCAACCTCTCTTTTCAACTTTTCTCGACCTCCTTCATGGGATTTTCCGAAAGCAAAAAAAGATACATGTTGCTTAATTTTTAAAGGAGATTCAAAATGCTTATTTGTACGTATGTACACTTTTAAGTTTTTGAGATGTAGATATGTTCATTTCAACAATTCATCCCCTACGTGACGGAATATCCAAAAACCCTCCGTTAGTGAGCACCTACACTCTAGTACAAATGTATCCGCAAAATTTAATTTCTACTTCCAATAGTTCTGGCTCTGCGATGATGAATCAGTCAGTCAGTCAGTCAGTCAGTTAAATAAATTTAATTTCGTGTGGCTATTACTAGCCGAGTGCAGCCCTTGTAAGGCAGACCCTACGACGAGGGTGGGCGGCATCTGCCATGTGTAGGTAACTGTGTGTTATTGTGGTGGAGGATAGTGTTATGTGTGGTGTGTGAGTTGCAGGGATGTTGGGGACAGCACAAACACCCAGCCCCCGGGCCATTGGAATTAACCAATTAAGGTTAAAATCCCCGACCCGGCCGGGAATCGAACCCGGGACCCTCTGAACCGAAGGCCAGTACGCTGACCATTCAGCCAACGAGTCGGACAGTCAGTCAGTCAGTCAGTCAGTTAGTAAGGACATGTTATTTTATATATATAGATATCTAATTAGTTGATCAGTTATCCTGTCCCTATAGCTCATATTCCATGTAATACTGTTTATTCCGTGGCCATGATAAACAGTCACATGAAATTACACTATAAGCTAATTTGATTGCTTCTATTTTTATGTTTGAACATGCATGCAGTGCATCATATCCGCAGCGTTAGTACTATGAAATATGGCTTCATACCTGAATGGCAGCACCCTGTATATTGGTCTGAGGAGTTATGGATTCGAGTCCTAGACGAGGTATAGGATTTTCACCGTGGATAGATAATTCCTGTGGCTTGGAGGAATGAATGTCTGTCCTGTAGGCACATTTCTCTGCAACTTGCACAACATAAAAAGACAGTACGTTATCTCACCACATATTTTTATTTTATTAGCTTCCCGAAAATGATCAAGGTTGCCCGAGGAACAAAGCATAACAAAGACACTATTGATAACAAAATATATGAAACTAGTAGAAGAGATTAAGGACACTAACATATTTTTATGTAGCATATAGGCCTAAGTGGTTTCTTAATATCGTGACAGATCCCTTAACTGCCGAGAATGCAATATCTTTTATGGAATTATCAGGGATACCTAGCGCTTTGCAGGTCTTTCAAAAAGGCCCGGTATCGTTCCACGATCACCCACCATCAAACCAGTCTCCTCAATACATTCAAGGTTGGACCAGTTTATAGAGTAAGGCACTGTTTCTTCGTAGATAGCCGTCTTCTCATTGTAAGCCTCCTGAGGCTGGTCTGATCTCAGTCCCTCAAATGGCAGACGCTGCCTACTTTCCAGAGAGGATCTATCTAAGAAGAGTAGTTAATAGCTACACGTTAAATTAAAGGACCTATAAACATCCTGGAGTTCCTAAATTTACTGCCTTCCTTGTGCTAAAATGCTCTGCAATTTTTGATGTAGATGCTATTGATGTTAGAAGCAACTTAACCAAGTTATCAGCCATTTTTAAAATGAATCGAATGAGAAAAATGACATATCGTCGTTGCCGGGACAAAACCTCCTATGTGATAATACATTTGGAGTTATACTGACCCGCAGCACATACATGATGAAGAGCGAGAAGGCCTTGACCAGTGCCACACAATATTGCACCTTAGATGAGAGAACCTTACCGGCCAAAGTTCTAAACTAAAATATTTTACATAGGAGGTTTTGTCCCGGCAGCGACGATATACGAGTTTGAACCTGTGAAAAGGTGATTACATCCACTACGGAAAGAAAAGGCCTATGAAAATTAGGAACATGAAGTAGTAGGAGAGGTGAAAGAAAAGAACGTAGCACAACTAAGTGAATACATTTAATATCCATATGCGGGCCCTATGATTATTTTCACAACTTAGAGGTGAAGTATTTGGAAAAGGAAGATAATCCTCAGAAAATCATCACATGATACATAAACTGAAGAAAATCATTCAAATATCGGTAAAGCACACAACTCGAGCAATGTGCCGATGCTCAGTTCAGTCATATCGTTGTGATCGTTAACCATCATAATGTTCTTGTTAGAGACTCTCTGATATTGAAAGCAAGTGGCGTTTTCACTGGATTCACACCAACACAGCCGTGGTTCGAATCCAGATCAATTCATATGGGACGGTTGAATTCAAACCTTTGTAGTTGGTATCCCACGTAAAATTGAAGTCCCTGTGGCTAAAATCATCTCAATAGTCACGTAAATCTACAAGTCTGTTTACTTTCATCTCTGCTATCAGAGATATCATATTAGAAACGGGCTTTGTGGAGAGTAGCAAATAATAGAAGAGAGAGCATATCGTTTTTACGTCAGTCACTTTCATATTATTAAAGCCAAAGATGAGACCGGTCAATGAAAGTAACAAGTGCACTTTAACACTTCGTCTCGCCAGTATATGTGTGTAAGAATGTCAAGTAACATTTATTCAACCAACCCCACCCATAAGGAAACGCAGATGGCAAGGGTAGTACGTCCACGAGAACGCTTTTAGCCCACTGCTACACTGGAGCGAAACGCAGGTAATTTCACGATTCAAAAAGCCTAAAGAGCTTAAATATTTTCTTTAAATCTGTTTCCAGAACTTCCAGGAACAGTCATAAGACGACTTACTGCTATACCACTTAACAGAATTACATGGCTGTCACATTGTGACCTCCAGTTTACTTCGAAACCAAACTACAGGGACATAAATTTTCATTTTTAAAATCCAACTTGCATTGATTGGGATTGAAACTGTGACCATCCTAGTTAGAGGCCAGTGACTAAGGCACAGATAGATCACGTCCCTTTATATCAATCTTTCAATTGGTGAATATACATACTACGATCAACTTTAACACAACTTGATCAAGAAAATTATTGTAAACCAAAATTATAATTTCATTTATTTCGTTATCCTTTGTCAATTGCGGCAACCTTCAACTGATTGAAGTTTTGTTAATAATAAATATACGTACTGTATCTTTCTAGATAGTTGACTTCAATATTTTACTTTAAAGGAGACATTGCAGATGGTAGTGGTGATCATTGTTTTCAGAGGCAGTACAACTGGGCAACCATCCTCTCTTAACAAAGGTACAAGGTAGCTGTCCGACGCTAATTCAGACTCGTCTATGACCCCGTGGTCATCACCCCTAACTCCCATTCTGAGAGCAATTGTTAGTTCCATTTTACAACAGAGAGAGAATATCGTGGATTTATTCAACCAACTCCACCCAAAAGGTAACGTAGATGGCGAAGTTAGTACGTCAAAGAGAACTTCTTTGTATCTGTTTTCAGAACTTCCAGCAACAGACATAACGCTATGTAGGTGATGCCACGCCGTTGTGGCCGCACTCTTCTTTCTCGGCATCCCAACTTTAGTTCAGTGTTGCCAACTTAGCGCATTTTCCGCTAAATTTGGCGGAATTAGAAGACTGTCGGTGGAGAAATATATCATTTAGCGGACAGCGGATTTTTGGCGGAATTCTAGATTTACTATAGCGGAATTTGTTTTTATCCATTTTACGTTTTTTTAAAAATTTGTACTCCAGTCTCTCTCCGAGCTATTCCGTATTTCTTGTCAGGAGCTAGCAGTCACATGAGGAAAACGTGTTATTTGGATTTGATGTTATGAGATCATGGTATCATAAATTTGTATTGCGTGGGGAAAGGTTACATATCTCTTAGTTGACGAATGACGACATATAATGAAACTATGAGAGAGTAGCATTTATATTTATCCTATGAAGGAAGACCATTTAATGAACTGGCCTGTTCTGTGTGTGTGGCCCTTGAGGTAGGGGATTCACCTACTTTGCACCCGGCAAAACGCCTACCAAATTTTAGCTCGCCGGCTCGCAGGCAGGAGGTTAATCCCAGTGAAACTCTCAGATCAGGTGAGTGCAGACATTTACTTTTATTATTATTATTATTATTATTATTATTATTATTATTATTATTATTATTATTATTATTATTATTTAGGCCTATTATTTCTCATTTTTATTGCTCATTACTTGAGATCGGATTTCTTGGCGGAATTTTAGCGGATTTTTAGTAGTATTTAGCAGATTTTCAAAATATAAGTTGGCAACACTGCTTTAGTTTACTGTACCATTAGTCCCTATTGACAGTAACAATTTATCGATTGACCTGTCACACGGTCTACCGACTGATAGAGTCGTGCTCGTTTACACAATCTATTTTTTGCAGGACAAGTCAACTGAAAATGAAGCGATGAACTCGCCGCATCAAGATTGATTTAATCACACACTGTAGTCAGACGGCCCCCTAATGCTGTTATGAACATACTGCATGCCAACGATAAAGCGATGGGATATGCCTACCTGCTGCTACGTTACGCAGGAATCCGATAATGTGCACTTCTAAAGATGAGCCAGAAAGTTTAATATCTCGGAAATTATCGGGTAGATTTCCAAATAACTGTTTCACCACGATTACTATACTCTTCTTAGTTTATGAGTTATTAAATTTGAGTTATTAAGTGAGTTATTATGTATACCGTCTTACTGCTTCATTTATATGTGATCAGTTTTACTGCTTGTATGACAGTCACAGCCAAAGCAATGAACCCCAAACGGTATTATATTCATGAGGTCTAGAAATTTCATATCAATTCCTTTATAACATTTCCCTAGAATTTAGAATATTTCAACGCAGAAAGTTTCAGCACACTGATAACAAAATTGTTCTTGAACGAACAAAATTTATCCATGCTTTTTGTTTTACGTCGCAACGACACAGACGGGTAATCTGTCGACGATGGGACAGGGTAGGCCTAGAAATGTGAAGGAAGCGGCCGTAGCCTTAATTACGCTACAGCCCCAGCATTTGCCTGGTGTGAAAATGGGAAACCACGGAAAACCATCTTCAGGGCTGCTGACAGTGGGGTTCGAACCCACTATCTCCCGGATGCGAGCTCACTGCTATGCGCTCCTAACCGCACGGCCAACTCGCCCGGTGAACAAAATTTATGATATAAACAATAATTTAAGACTAAACTGAAAAATATCATTAAACACACTATGACTGTTTTTCCAATCAAGTGGATGTATTTAGATTCCTCATATTCCGTCGAAATAAAAACTGAAGTAGTATATAAGCCTACATAAAGCACTTTTACACACAGATAGCTTACGAATTGTAAATTTGTTAATATTTTGGAAAATAAGAGAAGGACTGTAAAATTACTAAGCGGGACGTAAAATCAATAACAACATGAATTTAGAAGGGCAGGTTAGAGGGTTACAATTTTATAAATATGCTTTTGTATGCAGTAAGATTTTGAAATACGACTAATTGTACTAGTTGGGACACGGCAAGAGGACATATTCATAAGGGCGTTCTTATTATTTGCTGATATTTCTAACTTCAAAACATCGGGTAGATTGGCCACGCGGTTTGAGCCACGTAGCTCTAAGCTTGCATTCGGAAGATGGTGGGTTCAGGTCCCACAGTCGGCAGCCCTAGAGATGATTTTTCGTGGTTTCTAATTTTCACACCGGGCAAGTGCTGGAGCTGTGGCTTAATTAAAGACACGGTCGTTTCCTACCCAGTTCTATCCCTTTCCTATCCCATTGTAGCCAGATTACCCGTCTGTCTCGGTGCGACGTAAAACAAATAGCAAAACAGACAAGTCTAAAAGTTTGCAATTGAAGTATGTAAATTTACCGAAAGAGTTGTTATATAGCTATACATGTGATGTAGCAGCGAATGAAATAAACAAGGATCTTCTCAGAGCATCAAAGAGAGCAAGGATGAGTCAGGGTAGATATCCCACGATTTATGAACGGTTCACTGATTGTGGATATGCCCTACGACGCAAATGCCTTCACATGCCTTTCACATCGACCGCGAAATATTTCCTATATCACTTGTGGAAGTAGAGAACAAGATGTAGAGAAAGAGATAACCAAATGTCAAGATACAAACACATCTCACAAAATGGGGCAGGTGCACGGTGCAAACTCCTCCTCAGTTATGGACTACAAGATTTCAATGTATCGTTGTTGCGCCTAGAGAAAACCGCTATGTGATAATAGTTCAGCTTAGAACTCTGACCAGACAAGTTCTGTCAGCTAAGGTTCAGTATTGCATGAAATGGAAATGGCGTATGGCGTTTAGTGCCGGGAATGTCCGAGGACAAGTTCGGCCTTCCAGGTGCAGGTCTTTTGATTTGACACCCATAGGCGACCTTCCCGTAGTGATGAGTATGAAATGATGATGTGGACAATACATACACCCAGCCCCTGTGCCAGCGAAATTAACCAATGATGGTTAAAATTCTCGACCCTGCTGAGAATCGAACCCGGCCCCATGTGACCAAAGGCCAGCACGTTAACGGTTTAGCCGTGGAGTGACTAACTGGAATGGAGAATTATCATCATAGTGTATATAAATAAAACTTACACTGGTTCTAAATACTTGGTACAGCCTTCTCCTTTCCTATTCTGATGGTTCTCTTCAGTGTGCATGAGCGCGCGCGCGCATATCATCCGTGTTCTTACCTAGCAAGCCACTACTCTCCTACAAGTTTTCCCAACTGTAAATGTATTTTTTTTTTTTTTGCTAGGGGCTTTACGTCGCACCGACACAGATAGGTCTTATGGCGACGATGGGATGGGGAAGGCCTAGGAGTTGGAAGGAAGTGGCCGTGGCCTTAATTAAGGTACAGCCCCAGCATTTGCCTGGTGTGAAAATGGGAAACCACGGAAAACCATCTTCAGGGCTGCCGATAGTGGGATTCGAACCTACTATCTCCCGGATGCAAGCTCACAGCTGTAAATGTATTAAAATGTCCTCTAAGTCAATTAAAAAATTGAAAATAATGATGCTTTACTTATTCATGGAAGCACACAAATTACATAGGTTATAAATGAAGGTCTACCTGAATACAGTTCATACTGACATGATAATCATCTTGCTGAATGGAAAATGTCCAGGAATTTCTTTTCAAATTGCACAAAACTCCTGCAATCAAATATTGCCGATAGTTAAATTTTTCTTCAATCTACTAGAATTGCCCTTATGAAATTGTCTTTGATAAACAACAGGGCATTTGTCAACTGTAATTTTGATGCAAAATATCTACCGACTATCCTTGGCAGAATAGCTTCCCCTTTTAAGACAACTCTGAACACTGACATTCCATGCCTAAAAAAACAATCAACATTATGAAAGTCATTTATTTGATAAGATGCCATGCTATTTGAAACAAAACATAATAGACATCACATGAATCTATATAAAAATATAGCAATTGAAACTCAAAAAGGAATTACATTCCTTACATTATACATAATTATGAATTTATTCAAGACATATCTGTGACATCTCACTCTACTGAATTTTCTTTCTAATTATTTTCAACTTTTATGTTACAAATACAAAATAATTTATAAATAATACATTATTCTATAAAACCAATTTCCAAAGGAATGTGTAGCAATAATTCCCAATGATGCCATGTACTTCAATAAAATTTCCAGTCAGTGATAATCATTCTCAGTTGAGACGCTTCGTTATGTCACATTGGGAGGTGGAGTGGCAGGCCATCTTTCTTCCAAACAAGATGAGAAAGATTAAAGGAACTACGAAATTATGGAAGACTTCCCTTCGTGTTTCACGGAGAGAAGTAGTGATATTATGTCGTCTTCGGATCGGCCACGGTATAGCAACGCACTGCTACTTACTGAAGGGTGTAGTCCCCCGCCCGGTGTGTGCTTACGGCGTTCATCTGACCGTAGTACATATCCCTACGGAGGGCGCGAACCTGGACGATCTGTACCGTAGTCTAAAACTTCCGAGTACTACTCCCTCATTTTACAAGATGACGAGCAAGTCAGTAGACCTCGTCATCCACTTAACGACAGTGGCCTGTTTTAACGCGTTTGAACGTGACATTTCTACCTGCTTTTAAATTGTGTTAACAATGTTTTATTCAACTCAGTTTTATCTATCTTGGTGTATTTTAATATGATTTTGAACTTTTAATTTGAAAAATTCAATATTTCACTTCGATGACAATGCCTTATTTAATTTTATTCCATTTAATCAAATTTTAAATTACTGTATAAGAAAATAAGGCAACGCGATTATTTTATATAATCACACATCATCATCATTTTTAGCCCGCCTGGTGGCCATGATCTTTAAGGCGCTGAAATCTAAACGATCTGGCACCGAGTTTAGCCGGTTCGAGTTCCGTTGGTCGAAAAACTTTACACCATCATAATGTTGGTCGGCAGTGTAGGGGAGGTGGTGGTATACAATTTCTAATCACTAGATTGCGTGCCAAAAGCCTGGATTAAATTCCAAACCTCTCCGCAGTGCTCATATGGAGTGAGAGCATATGACGCTGTTGATGGTGATTCGTCCGGTGGATAGAGACGCTAAACCTTGAGCAGACCCCTTGGTGCTATTCGACAGTAGTAGGCTATGTGCCGACACCGTGTTTCACCCTCTCCCTACTATCATATATCACGTCATTCACTTCACCTCATTAACTCATCTGATGAGGTTGACATCAGGAAGGGCATTCGGTCATAAAAACCCGCCACGACAGATTCATCTCACCTCATACCCGACCCCGTAGGGAAACGGAACAAGGGTTGGACAAACAAACATACATCATCATTTTTTAAATTCTAGTCAGTGGATGATTTTACATTTTAAATCACTATGTCATGTCTCATCGCGTATCATTAGGAGAAGATGACCTAGATGTTAGATCCCTGGAAACAACAAGTATCATCCTAACCATCATAATCATCATCATTAAGGAGTCGACTATGGTCCATTGAGCTTCCCAGACTAACATGTAACAGTACTTCAGGCTCCGCGAAGAATGCAACGTAAAAATACCTCACTCCTCGTTTGCCGAGTACAACTCTTCAACGATGTCCGGAATACTGATGCTCGAATTGTTTAGGATCCAACCAGCCTTCGGGGTGAGGAATGAACATCCATTCAAATTTGTCCCTACCTGCCACCTGTTGACCAATTTCGGTTATATCATTCCATTTCCCAATCACCTCTGAATAATTCGAAAGTGAGAACCCCTACATAACTTTTTACGAGGCTTGATGAATCTTCATTGTCAAAAACCTAAATTAAAATTAACCCAAGCACTACTATTCCCAATTTTAGACTACTGTGATACGGTACTAGTCAATCTAAATGCTGAATAAGGTTTGAGACTTCAGCGAGCACAAAACTCATGCATACGATATGCCTTCCAACTGCGACATGACGCTCATGTTACACCACATTTCAAAACATTGGAATGGCTAAGAATAAATGAACGAAGGAATTTTCACCTAATGACACTTGTTTACCAAGTGCTTTCGACGAACACTCCTACTTACCTTCGAATTTTCGTTTCCATTCCTCATTGCATGAAATTACTATCCGTTCTGGTTACCTACTTGACGTTCCATTAAGTCGAACGAATTTCTACAATCATTCCTGTTTAGTTACTGCACCGAGACTCTGGAATACACTCCCAATGGACATTCGGCACCTTACTTCCTATCATAAATTCAAATCTGCCTGCCGAAAATTTTTCCTGGGAACATTAAACTGAGTTGTGTGAGTCATTGTGTGTATGTTGTGTGAAAGGGTTTTCTTAATTTATTATTATTATTATTATTATTATTATTATTATTATTATTATTATTATTAGCATTAGTATTGTCACACTAATTGCCGTACTGATATGTAGGCCTAAATTAGTCTTAGAATTATCTGTCCGTAGTATTATTTCCTTTTAGAATTTCTATGTCTTGCTTTTATGTTTACATTTTTAAATTTTATTGTTTATAGTGGTTAAGTTTAAGAGAGGGCCGTGAACCCTAACTTCGCCACAAATATAAGTCAGGAATAAACAAATAAATAAATTTGTTTGCACATACTTTCGTGTATATTTACTCCTTTGAAAATAGATCACATGAAATAATACATACCCTGAGATAGTATATCATCACCACGTAGCTAACATTATGACGTGCACAAGACATTATTTAAACGATCGCAATTGTTTATTTAAAAGCTCTTACACACCTAGCACAATTTAACCTGTTCTCAGTTACCAAACTCACTTGCAGCGAGTCATCTGCGGATATTATCGGTAGCTCAATTACTCGGCGGATATTACCATCAATGTAACTTCCGTTATATCCACGTCAATGGTTTCAATACTTCCTCTATTATTATGAATTCTTCATCATGTTATACAAATGATAATGGTTTTGTCATTTGTGGATTGTTATTATTCATCGTGTGTACATTTCATCGTTTTTGTGCAATTCCTGGATATAGTATCTTGAATCGTGTTGTATGAATCCTTATCTGTTGGTTTCCTAGACTGTTCTTCAATGATTTCAAAGAAATTGAAAATTAATCGAACATTTACCTTGGTAAGTTATACCAAACCCTAACTCCCCTTCTTATGAACGAATATTTGCCCCAGTTTGTCCTCTTGAATTCCAACTTGATATTAATATTGTGATCTCTCCTACTTTTAAAGACACTACTCCAACTTATTCGTCTACAAATGTCATTCCACGCCATCTCTCCACTGACAGCTCCAAAAATACCTCTTAGTCGAGCAGCTCGCCTTCTTTCTCCCCAAGTCTTCCCAATCCAAACTCTGCAACATTTTTGTAACGCTACTCTTTTGTCGGAAATTACTCAGAACAAAATCGAGCTGCTTTTCTTGGATTTTTTCTTTCGGTGATACTGGGGAGGGACCCATACATCGGAACAATACTCTATTTGGGATCTTACAAGAAACTTATATGCCTTCACCTTTTCGTCCTTACTACAACCGCTAATTACCCTCAGAACCATGAGCAGAGATCTGTACCCTTTATTTACAATCCCATTTATGTGATTATTCTAATGAATATATTTCCTTATATTAACACCTAGATACTTACAGTGATCCCCATAAGTAACTTTCACCCCATCTACGCAGTAATTGAAACTGCGAGTTTTTTTCCCTATTTTTGAAACTCACAACCTGGTTTTTAATCCCGTTTACCATCATACAATTGCCTGATGTCCATCACACAACATTATCAAGGTCATTTTGCAGCTGCTCACAATCTCGTAACTTATTTATTACTCTACACAAAATAACAGCATCCGCAAAGAAGCCTTATCTCTGATTCCAATTTTTAATAACATCATTTGTATATATAAGAAAACATAAAGGTCCGATAATACTGCCTTGAGGAATTCCCCTCTTAATCATTACAGGATCAGATAAAGCTTCGCCTACTCTAATCCTCTGAGATCTATTTTCTAGAAATACAGCCACCTATTTACTCACTCTTTGTCTACTCAAAACGTAGACGCAATGCATTGACTGGCCTGTAATTTTCAGTTTTATGTCTACACCCTTTCCTTTATAAAGAGGGGCCACTATAGCAAATCTCCATTCATTTGATATAGTTCCTTCATGCAAACAATAATCAAATAAGTACTTTAGATATGGTACTATATCCCAACCCATTGTCATTAGTATATCCCCAGAAATCTTATCAATTCCAGCCGCTTTTCTACTTTTCAACTTTAGTATCTTATTGTAAATGTCGTTATTATGATAGGTGAATGCAAATACGTCTTTAGTATTAGTCACCTCCTCTATATGGACATAATTCTTGTAACCAACAATTTTTACATACGAAGATCCTCACATACACACTCCCCTTATTCATTAATGATTCCTTGAACGTCCTTCTTCTTATAACCTGTTTCTGTCTTAAAGAATCTATACGTACCCTTCCATTTTTCACTAAAATTTGTATGTGCCAGTTATGCTTGCCATCATGTTATCGTTAGCTGACTTCCTTGCTAGATTCAATTTCTTAGTAAGTTCCTTCATTTTCGCCTAACTTCCATAACCATTTCTAATTTTATTTCTTTCCAATCTGCACCTCATTCTTAGCCTGTTTATATCTCTGTTATAACAAAGTTGGTCTTTACCATTCCTTACCACCTTTAAATGTACAAACCTGTTTTAACATACCTCAGTAATTGCTTTAAACCCATGCCAGACTCTGTTTACATTTTTATTTATCGTTTTCCACCGATCATAGTTACTTTTTAACAACTCCCTCATGCGTGTTTTATCAGTCATATGGTACTGCCTAATAGTCATACTTTTAAGACCTTCGTTTTTATCACAGCTTACTTTTAACTACGACAAAACAGTTTCATGATCGCTAATACTATCTATTACTTCGGTTTCTCTATAGAGCTCATCCGGTTTTACCAGCACCATATCCAGAATATTCTTCCCTTCAGTTGCTTCCATCACTTTCTGAATCAGCCGTCCTCCCCACATTAGCTTATTTGCCATTTATTGGTCATGCTTCGTGTCGTTCGCATTACCTTCCCAAATGACATTTGGTAAATTGAGATCTCCCGATACAATCTCATTCCTTTCCGAGTTGTTTCCCACATAGCTTATCAAATAATTCTGAATCCGTGTCAGCGTTACCCTTTCCCGGTCTGTACAGTCCAAAAACATTAAGTTGCCTATTATCTTTAGAAATAGATTTAGCCCAGTTTTACAGCCGGATGCCTTTCCTGATTCCCGCCCTTTCTGGAGGGGTGTTGTCAGTTCACGATTGCGTTCTATCGTGGCTGTATTGTGATGTGTTGTATGTAAATGAAGATGTGTATTGAGACGAACACAAGCACTTAGCCTTCGAGACAGAGGAATTAACAAGACACCGTTAAAATCCCCGGCCCAGCCACGAATCAAATCCAGTTCCTTCTGAACCCAAGACCACTACGCTGACCATTCAGGCAAGGAGCCGCACAGCCATTTTCCAAACCTTTCGTCATCGGACACCTTCAATGTGTTAGTCGGACGTTAACCACTACTAGAAAAAATCTGAGAAATGAATTTATTATACATCACACCGCGACACAGGCGGGTCTTGTGGCGGCTGTGGCATATAAGAGTGAAGTAAGCGATTGTGGTCTTAAGTTACAGCCCTACGATTTTCCTGGTGTTAAAATGGGAAAACACGGAAAACCACTTTTAAGGCTGCGACACTGGTGCTGAAACACACTATTTCCCAAATGCTAGCACATAGCTACTTGATTGAAGCCGCGTAGCCGACTCGCTAACTTTTATCAGAATGAAGTTCTACGTAAAATCGATTTACTGCGCACAAAAGAAGATGAAACCCTGTACCATCTAATATACTGGAGCATGAAGTGAGGATCAGTTAATACGATGTATAAATTTGTATTTCAAAGACTACAGTGATGTCTGTAGGAAAGAAACATAAGAGGACTGAATGTCACATCGGAAGTACAAAATGGGAACACGTGGATCATTTCAGGTATAATTTCCAAGGATAGTTGTACATTAACAAGGAGGCCTTACCAATGTGCCCCGATCAATTTGACCCATTTACAATACACGTGCAGGCCGTGCTCAAATTTCACATTGCAACTCCCACCCAACTCCGGGAAAATGGAATTCGAATATTTATAGAGTGTTTGAGAAGAGCAGTACGCGACATTCCCCACAAAGAACACGCAGCACAACGAGCAAGCTCGTGATCCTTGGATCGAAACTCGCCTCCATTGTATATCTGTACTTTTGCAATTGACGATTTGAAAACTCCTAGCAGATTTGAAAACGGGGCTATTCTCTAGTGTGACAGATGCCGTATAAATTGCCATCTGTCTTGTTTTTATGATCTCTACCACCCTCGTTAGTGTAACGATTTTTCGTCCCAATGTAACTCTAACAACGGCGATTCTTCTTCATAAAATTCAGGAAACTCCATCATTAAAGATCACGAGTGTTTCGCCCCTGTGCGTCAGGGTATCATCAGTTGGATACCACACTTTTCTAAGACACTGACCTGTTAGCACGCCGGTTGCGCCACCACTACAAGCTGCCATGTGATAAACACAAATGCAGTGCAGACGTGCCGGGGGAGAAACACATCCCCACTTGCTACAGACGCCTTTTAGAGCTAGCATGACCAACAATATGGCTTCCGAGTGAATTTCATTTAGCTACCTCAATGGGAAGACATGTTTTCGGTGACGATTCTTCTGACGCCAACCCTATGTAGAAGGATTTATTCAAAATCGAGTGTTTCTGTGGTGTCTCGCAGTGTGGTGTATTGTGCGTATATGAAGAGAAGTGTATTAAGAATAAAAATACCCAGTCCCTAAGCCAATGAAATCAACCACACGCAGTTAAAGTGCTCGACCCAGCTGGAAATCGAACCTGAGGCCAGTGCCATGACCATTCAGCCAAGAACCAGAACTCTGACGAATAACAATATTCTATCGACGAAGTCGTGTGAAAAAAGTGCTATGATTACAAACCTCTACACCAGGGCCTCTCAAACGCCCAAAATCTCACGCGTGCAGAGCGAGGCGCAAGAGCTCCGTGCACTGTGCATCGGTGTCGCTCGGTGCCGCTCGGTATGGCTCGGATCAACGCTTCGTCTCTGGGCTACTCGGCTATGTTCGGCTCTACTCGGCTATACTCGGCTCAACTCAGCCCGGATTTGGAGCGCTACGGCGCAAGTGGGAGAGAGGGAGACAGGCGGAGCGAGCGAGAGAGGCGTGAGGAAAGAGAGAGTAAGCGCTATTGCTCCAAATCGAGGAGTGGGGGGTCTGCACTCTGGTCAACCAAGCCAAGTCGTCTTTTGCACCGTGCACAGTGCATGCACCACGCGCATGCACCCTGAGAGGCCCTGCTCTACACAAACACAAAACAGAAACCGTTCAAATGCTGGGTATAACATTGTGATACCAAACTCGCAATCGTTGGAAATATGTAATTATTGTCAACGTTTAACAGCAATCATATTTAAAATACAAAACATCGGAATTTTCACAGAGAAGCAACTTACTCAACCAATATTATTTTTAAATACATATTACCGGACATGCCTCAAATGTGCTTGCAATGCAAGGTAAACAACCAAGTTGACATTAAAACAATCCCAGGAAGTCACTATGCACTTGAGAATCGATCCTTGAATCACGAGCGTGTTAAGTGGAGAACTTGTTCGTTGCACTGTGTGTTTGTTGTGGGTATGTTTCACTTTTCGTTGTTGTTGTTGTTGTTGTTGTTGTTGTTATTGTGTTGTTCTTGTGAAGCACTCTTGAAATATTCAAATTATTTTCTCAAAATTAGGTGGGAGATGCGGCTTGTTATTTGAACCGGTGACAGTTCTCGTCATGGCCTGTATGGACGATGGAATTGAATCACATCGGTGGGGACAGGTTGGTAAGGTCTCTTGTAAGTAAAGTTGAATCAAGATTCAGTGTGCTCGCAATTACGATCAACAGAATTCTGTAAGAAAGAATTCAGCTCATGGATGAAGTTGCCTTTGTATTGATCTCTTGTAAGCCCGACTTTACTGTACGAGAGTGGGGGTGTGCGTGGACTCAGTATATCTTATTCATAAGTAGGAAATAACATACATGAAAGACACGAGAATGACTGCTGGTATAAACAGTAGTGCACAATGGCAGGAGGGTGCTGGCAATGAAGAGAAGACGGCTAAGTTAGGAATGACTTCTTAGGTCGTCGCCCCGATAAATAGCATTTTTAAAAAGTTAGGAATGAAGGTAAAACTATGCGTATAAACCGGCTGTGTAAGGTTGTGTAAGATGTAGGAAGATAGGCTACCTAGAAGAATAATGGACTTGGGCACGCGAGACGCCGTTGATTAGACTCAGGTTTAAATCACTTAAAGGTAAGACGTTTAGAACCTAGCAAAGCCACAGAAATAGTTACAAATGGAGGATTGAGGCGGCGCATAGTTAGTTATTTCACATAGACCTGAGACTGAACGCTGAAAGGCATAGGAATCTTTGGGCCCGAGCCACGGAACCGTTCCGTGCTTCGTCTCGGTGGACCAAACGCTGGACCACGGAACTGTTCCGTTGTCTCATTTTACTACGTAATTCTACTTTTCTTCAAGAGATGGCAGAGTGAGTTGCATTTGTGATTTGTGTAGGGACTCTTTCTTTGCAATGTTATATGCTCTTTGGTAACATATATCGATAGTGTGCTTGGTAATATTAGTTTGAAGTGGGCTATCTCTACCTTTGAGATTCGCTTGTAAACAAGATGGCTGCCAGTATAGAACTGATATTTACAGATATATAACCCCTTTTAGGAAGTAATGATGATTAGGAAAGTAATTTTTTCAGTGAAATTAGTAGTAATATTAGTACTAGTGTGAGCAATGCTCCTGAATAACAAATAGATGTGGAAATCGAAGAGAAAGTGCAAAGAGAAAACTGGGTTACAGCTCAGCAGGCGGACTGAGTAGGCCTACGTTCCCTAATGCTAATAAAATAAAGTGTTTTACTGTATATCTTGTTCCGCAGTTTGTGGTATGGAAGCCTTTTGTGTTCATGTATATTTAAATCTTTAATGGTCTTGTAACTAAGAAATTTCTCATGATATGAAGCGACACTATATTTCCTCCAAAATAATCCCAGCGCCAATGCAGTTTCAATCCAACAAATATGCAGGGCTCAATGGGTTAATAAATATGTATACATGTGGGCCCTATGCACAGAAAATGATGTACTGACAACCGCTTCTCTTACTCTACAAATTCTTAGTCCATTATCAAATATAACAGTACAGTCATGTTGTGTGTGCGTCGTGAATTTATTTGTACTTATTCAACGTTTCAAGTGTGATTATTGGTAACATTTAAACTGGCCAGACAACATTTTACCAGATAAAAGAGAAATCTGTTTCACTGGGTGTTTGAAAGATCTTAAGGATGATAAAAAACAATGTCCGCAGTTTCTTAAGACATGGTTTGTTTTGTCATTTGGTTGTCGGAGGGAGGAGCTTGAAGTAGAGTGCGGTAGTTTTGAGGTAGGTAGTAGCTTCATTTGCAACTCGGCTTATACCACCGCCGTACATACTTCAGGCAGTATGCATGGGAAATATGTATAAAATCTTTCGTAGGTCCTTCACTTCACTGCAGCCACAAATAACACGCATGCGTAAAGTATAAGAAGGAATTCTAAGTACATCACTGAAGTTCAGCTGTACACACTGCGCCTTAATGACGTATTCTGCCTGCGTAATGTGCAACGTTCTATGAAGCAAATATTTCACGTACTCACACTGGAAAATATGGTTATGTATGTCATAAAAACTCTAAGCCGTTCATTATTAAATACTACCTGAGCTACAAATATAAAATTTTCAACATCAGTTTTTAATTTTTCAAGTAAGACATTATTTTAATTTTATATGTAATCAGAACCTTGCCGAAAACCAACAAAAATATATTTTTACTCATCTCTCAAACACGCTGTACAATTACCATGACAAAATATGATGCATAAATATACCATTATGATAAACTTAATAGCATCTTTATTAGGAAATTGTTACCTTGTAGTTCTGCGTTACTGTTAATATTGTGCTCATAGCCACACGACCTCTAGTTTTATTGGCGTAGGACTAGAATTTTGCGGTCAATGTGGTAGATATTATCCAAGTATTGTCTCCTGTTGAAGCGGGTAACCACGAAACACATTTCTAGAAATACTGAAATTGAATTAACCAACTTATATTCTCAATTTAGTTACCTGACTCTGAGTACACTCCTTTTCTGACCCTCAGATCTAGTCTTTAATTCTTAAGAGCCTGTAACTGTACCCGTACCAATCAGGAGCGAAGTACAGTAGCTTATAATGTTGGTACTCACGCCTTGCTATTGCTTTTTGCATTTGTCAGGGTGTTTAGTCTTAGGAAACACAATCCCGCTGTCGACTATCATCGAAATGTTTTTCAGGACGTCAAGGTGTGATGACCGAGTTACATCGTCGCCAGCCCCCTGTGCAAGGAGGCCGCTGTTTAAATCACGGTCAGTGTATGTGAGAATTTTAAGATAAAATTTCACTTCCCTATAGTTCGGGACCCAAGTAAAACTGGAAGTCCGTGCCCATGACAAGGATACAAAGAATGAATTAAAACGACAAGCTTCATTTTTGCTCTTACGAGGTTTCCCACCCAATTCGAAGAAACGCAAGAATGATACCTAGCATGCCTTCACAATCCTAGCTCCAGTTAATATACACAGCAGTGCACACTCCACCCACGTAAACTGAACTTCTTAAATAATAATAATAATAATAATAATAATAATAATAATAATAATAATAATAATAATAATAATAATAATAATAATAATAATAATAAGGTTATTTGTTTTACGTCCAACAAACTACTCTTTCGGTTTTGGAAGACGCTAAAGTGAAGGAATTTAGTCCCTCAGGAGTTCTTTTAGGTGCCAGTAAATCTACTGACACGAGGCTGACGTATTTGAGCACCTTCAAATACATCGGACTGAGCCAGGATCGAACCTGCAATGTGGGGGTCAGAAGGCCACCGCCTCAACCATATGAGCCACTCAGCCGACTGAACATCTTAGGTCACCAGCTGTATATACTAATAGGTCAGATAATAGGCGTTATTGGGGTTTTCAGCGTACTAATACATACAAGTCTATTAAGACTTGAGGCACATGAATCTAGAACTGAATTAATTGAAATGTCTTCGTAGATATGCCAAGCCGCGGGGCACTGCGCAGTTGTAGCAGTAGTAATCGCAGCGCCGTTAGTCTAAATATTTGGATATTGCCCCGCAGGTTAAATCTGGAGGAAGTACTTAAGTGTTTGCCGCCCAGTAAATTGAACGAGCACATTAAGCGGTCAGCTGGCTTAACGACAGCAGGTTCTGAATAGCGAGACTTAATTGGGAAGGAATATGGATTTTGAACTAATAAGAAATACTGCCATGGGTTTACTGATACGAATATCCCACATTTAATACGGATATTTAATACTCGTATACCCGACCTATAATCGTTTACTTCACCGCTATGGAGGTATCGCATTCAAGCTTTAGGGACTTACTTTCAGACTGTACCTGAATGTAAAAATATATGGTCTCAATGTCGTCCCCGTGGCACCACCGAGAATGAGGACTGCCGTATTCGGCGTATGGCTGTGGCACAGTGAACTGCGTCCGCAGCAACAATTCGAGCGGCAATTGGCACCACAGTGACGTAACACCTTGGTGCTGGTGATGGCCGTGTGTTGGTTAGGAGGAGGCCAGGTGAGGGCCTGCATTCCACCTGTCTGCGGCTGTACACATTGCGCCTACACCGGGAGTTTTGGTCTGAAGAGCAATTTCCTATGACAGTAGGAGCACTCTCGTGGTTATCTTACGCATCCTGACTGCAGATGTGTACTTCCGTCTGGTGATGGTGAAAGGTAGTAAACAGATTCTGTTGTGCTGCCATTCATGAAGAGCATTACCAGGATAATGCTCGCCCCCATACCGCTGTTGTAACTCAACGTACTCTACAGAGTGTCGATATGTTGCTTTGGTCTGCTCGATTCTCAGATCTGTCCCCGATCGAGCACGTATGGGACATCATTGGATGACAACTCCAACGTCATCCACAACCGGTATTTACCGTCCTTGTATTGACCGACCAAGTACAACAGATATCGCACTCCATCCCACATGGTGACATCCGGCACCTGTAAGACACAATGCATGCACGTCTGCATGCCTGCATTCAACATTCATGCAATTACACCGGTTATTAACGGACCAGCATGGCGTATTTGCGATGGCCTTTCTCGCGCGGATATTAGCCGGTATTCTTGTACCTTTAATCAATTAAATATGTTACCTCGACAAATATATTGCCAAAATTTCTACATTCCTTATTTCATGTTGTTTGGATATTTCTTTTCGCCAGTGCAGCTGCCTCCCAACTTCTAGTATTAAGGCTTTCGAACACGTCACACCGCAATCCGTGCTGTGTATCAAGGATACCATCCATCAAAATCAAGCTATTCCCACCTGTCATACATTTTCGCAATGCTAAACATAACTCGATTCCGTGACGTTGAAATATGAGCACATCATGAAGTGGTTTTTTGTTACGGACGGTAACATTTATGCCTTCCATTTATCATACAACGCCGTATATGAAAAATATATTAAATTAAAGATGAATATCAAATATATTCTTCACATTACTGTCATTGCTAAAGCCCGGATTTTAACGCATTAATAGGTTAGAATGCAAACTTACTTAAGCGAGTACTAAGTATAGTCTACCTTCACAACGATTGTGCTATGGGGCTTACATAAACATGAGGGGTACGGCCCAACAGAATCCCTATAATTTATGTTATTCTTGCTACATTATGGAAAAGCGGGTGGCCGACATTTCCTATAAACCAAATTAGTTTGCAGTCTAACCTGTTACTGCATAAAAATCCGGGCTTTAGTCATTGCACTTTCCCTGGTAAGATATTTCAAATTCAAATATTTGGTACAGCTATGTTTGTTCAGTAAATTACTCGCACAGAGTCAGAAGAGCAGTTTTGGCTCTTGGAGGCCCATGATTGGAGACCACATGTTGATGCCATCTAAACATCTTTATCTAGAATACCCTTGGTAGGCGATTATGGCACACTTATCGAAGGAAACTGTTGTAATGGTTCCTTTCCGTAATTCTAGAAACTCTTGTAAGAAAATTATATTTCCAAACATTATTACAGTGATTGAAATGAAGCATATATCAAGAAGGTGCGCTAAATATGGGGAAAAGGTCACCGAAGAGTTTCTACTCCGTATGGAGCCTAACATTCATAGATAAGAGAATTATAAATGAATTAATAATTACTTAAACTTACATTTTTTGAGTTCCTAACTGAAAAACCTCCAGTTTATTTACTATACTCAACTACTGTTGCAGTCATGGTTACGTGCATTTGTCCGATGAAAATAAATTTTACCAGTTATCGGTCTAGATTCATTTTGACCAGATCATGTTACTCTTTATCTTTCTTTACATGCAATTCTTATAATAATATTTTTAAACTAAAATCAGTAAGACAATCAGTCCTCTCGTTTTCAGCTGCACTGCTGTCTATTTTATAATCTCTTTCTCCAATGGTAACGGTTTCTCATTTTAAATCCTAAAATTACGAATGGCTGGGATCGTTTCATTTGCGACTGCTTGATATGCAGAGTTGGTCACAAATATAACGCGTATGCTGAAGAGCTGTTCTGTAGAAGTGTCTGAGTATTTATGTGAACTTCACGAATCTGAATCTGTGGTTGGAAAACAAGCCATGGTACTGGTTGGAAGATAATTTACACACTTTCGTAATTGTAAGAGGAGAAACCTAGCGGAAAACTAAGTCATTGAGAACTGTCTAAGTATGAAGTAAGTTTCAAGCACCCTCAGTTTTATCAACAGCAATAAATGTCAAGCTTCTGACAATGGTGGTAAGTTATATCCAACCATGTGATTAAACAGTGCTCTGTAAATGAGAAAGAGCAGGATATTCTTAAGTCACTTTCAACCAGGATAAATTGTAAAGTTGAAGAGATTTTGGAGACATGTCCAGAAAGATGTAGCTGTCGCCACAGTCATAAAGTTCTTTGAAGTTTATTCGTGGTATTTACTCAACATCACCGTGTCTGACAGGATTCGAATGATACGTATTAGGTATCCAAATCCTCTAGTACATAACGTACACCATGGCTTCTAAGTAAATTTTCATTAAGCAGAAATTTCAGAAAGATGTCTAGATCAATTACCCTTCATGGAGTGCTCTGTGAAGTCACCTCACTGTGCTATAGATATCTACAGCTGAGAGAGGAGGTAAATATTGACGAATTGCCCTATCGTACGTACGAATTTCTGCCTCGTTTTGGATGCTCACATTATTAAATCATGGATTCTGAACGAAAATTGTGTTTAATAATGATGGAATTTTCATTCAACACAGTAAAATATTTCGATTGGATTGGATTGGATTGGATTGGATTGGATTGGATTGGATTGGATTGGATTGGATTGGATTGGATTATATTGAAGAACGCTTTCTTTCCGAGTTTATGTTCACAGGTATTTCGAAGTTTCCCGTAGGTATTTGAAGTCTCTAATACGACAACATTAAGACAGTAAATTTACCTAAACGTAAGACATCTTCTTCGGGACAAAATTTTGATACCTCGTTGTATACGAAAACCGTAAGAGTAGTTCATGGGACACAAAACCAATAGGAATATTATCTGAAGGTGTCTGGATCCCCATCCAGCAGTTACAGATTGCCCGCGTGCCGCTGGAGAAGAAAGCAAAAGAAATGAGGGATGAAATATTCTCCTGCTGCTTTCACCTTTGAACTAGGCCCAATGAATTTATTTATACCACACAATCTTACAAGATCGGCTTCCAACCCACGCATCACAGACTAACAGCATGAGGAATGGTAATAATATTTTTGTAGAGTCAGAGTCGAAATGAGGGTAAGATGGGTCTATATCAGGAGAGATTGTGCAATGGAACACTAGATTTTATTAGAGCACTCAGATGAAATTATAGTTAAATCTTTGTTTTAGACTACCCTTAATATATGTGAGTGAAAGCTGGGTGGACTCAGAATACTTAAAGTTACAACATTCTTTAATGAAAATGTATGTGTGTTTATTATCAGTCTGTTGTGTACACTTTTAGTCTGATGTCTCTGCTTCAGAATACTTAAAGTTACAACATTCTTTAATGAAAATGTATGTGTGTTTATTATCAGTCTGTTGTGTACACTTTTAGTCTGATGTCTCTGCTCTGTTTCATACCGAGTACATTCCGAAGCTCTATATTAAACCACATACTGTACAACAGAGTATGAAGCACGATCTGATATTTGAACGTTATGCTGCGTCAGTAGCAATATAATCATCATATTCATCAATATACTTCCCTGTGTACATTGGCACTTGTAACTCATTTAGCAATTCGTATGAACGCCGTCGACATCAGAATTTCTAACAATATACAGTAATGTTCCCAGAGGTCAATTCATCACTCTATTAATCGATCACATTCAAGACCTACGGGCCAGTTCCCGACGACAACAACAAGTGCTTTTGTGTGGTTTCCTCTTCCTCCTGAGAACAACTATAAATAGAGCAGATGAAGATGACTGTCCCCTTGCTGGAGTATAAGTAGGAAACAACAGGAATTACCTCCTCAGAAGAAAGGATTTCTATCCAGCTTCAGAGTTATGCTTACACGAACTGAGACAGCATGTAAATCAACTTCCATAATGCATGCCCACTCATATAATAACCGAGGACTGACCATGACGTGCTTGCTATCAAGCGTGTGTCTCACAAGCCACACAGCATTGCTATTAATCTTACGAAATAACAGTCATAGTTTGTAGAACAAGAATAATAAGCTACCGATGTTCTGGTGTTTTTCAAATCCGTGAAACTGCTTTAAATATAAATTATTTAAGCTAACCTTTAGCATAACATGTTTGAGAATATTTTGACCTACATTCTGAACGAGGTGTCTTCTTGGTACGGAGCGTTTAGCTGTAAATTTACGTTACGAACCTAATGAATTCAACCCCTATCATAATTATCCCTCAAAATAGATTTCCATGGTTCTCCATTTTCACAAGAAGGAAATTTTGGAGGTCTTTTCCCTAATTAAGTCCACGGCCACTCTCTTACATATCTGCGTTAGTGTTACGTTCAATAGTTGACAAAACCTAACCTACAGTGAGTGGCCAAAAGTCACGGGAAGGGGTGTCTCATTAGGAAATGCGCCGTGTAAGACCCCTGAGCGTTGCGGCGTAGCTGTGCACTCTGTCACAGACACCAGTGTCGTGAAGATGGCAACACGTTGCGAGTTAACCGACTTTGAACGTGGGCACGCCACAAGAGTCATAGCATTGCAGAGATCACACGCGAGTTCGGGTTTCCGAGGTTAACAGTGTCGAGGATGGATCTTCAATATCTCAAAGACAATGTCACCACCCCCGTAAACCGCCGCAAGGAAAGACTAAAAGTGTTAACGAACTGACATCACGTTGCCTCCGCAGAGCCATACTGGGCCCTCGACGGGCCTATGTGAGTCAGTTGAATGTTGGAAGTCTGACTTCCTCAACTCCTCTGCAAGTCGATTGTTACTGTAGGCAAAAGCTCTTATCAATACGAGCCCACAGGCTTCCCTCCCACCTCCAAGAAACTAACTTGCCTTATTATTAAACTCTTAATACCGTGATAATAGCTACGGGATCTCCAGTTTTTTGTGTAATTCCCTTTGATGGTGATGTATACGTGCCATGGTTTATGCTCAATCCGCGACCGCCATGGTGGGAATCTAGTCGCAACGTAACTCGGCTATCAGCTCCTAACTGCCTCAGTCATTCGTAGCCATTCCACAGCAACCATCCTAGAAAATGGTTTAGGTACTAACCTGCAAAAAAGTGTTTGCATCAGCCATTGGTTGGGTTAAGCAAGATAAATTGTATGAACAGCAGGGAATGACGGGAACTAATTAAGATGATATCGGACATATGTTCCGTGAGAAGCGTGAGTGTAAGGAATCTATATGATAATATTTTGAGGTGACACCACAAAACCCTTGCTAAATTTCGTGCTTGTGTTCGAGCGGCTCTATTCTGAGAAATGTTAATCTCTAAAATAAAATTCACACATCTTACGCTCATTAAACAGGGAACGTATTGTTAATGTAAAAGTTAAAGAAATCTTGGAGTGCGAATATATTTGGTAGAAATCCATTCAAGGTCAAACACAAGAATCATTAACGATTGTATTTGCCTTTGATTTCATTCCCGTCTTCTTCACAGTTTCACGCTAGTCTGAATGTCTGACACTATGTACACTCAGTCGTATTAACGGAACTAGCCCAGAGGAGGTTTTAAGTCAAAGTCTCTACCATTCTTTGTTAGGTATTCCTGGATTTTCTTAATTCAGGTAAAACCAGGAAGCTTTTAGTTTTTCGTAACTGTTGCTGTCATGATCATAGCCATAGGATAGGCTATTCATTTTTACATAGAAACCGAACAATAGGGATATGACATGCAGATGATGTTACACTGTACTACTTTATAAAGTTACAGGATTGTAGGCACATCCACAATGTTGTGAGATGGATGTAATGTAAAGTCAGGTGTAAGTTTCACCAAGAGGAAAAGTCCTCTCACTTTTCATTTATGTGATGATGGGGTGATAGTTCTTCGTGGGGATCATTGGAAGCACCGTCGTGTTAATGTAAGGAAAGTCCTTCATTATGGTTAGTACATTAAATAGGCTGTAAACAAGTGTTACAGATATCTTCATATAGTTATGAGAGTATTTTGAAGTTTTAGTTAGGAAGTAAATGAGAGGATTTATGTGTCCCTAATAAGATCCCAATTGGGGTATGGTTCCAGTGTATGGGACTCCCCCACGGATTATTTGGTACGTTGACTGGGAAAGTTGTAAAGGAAAGCTGCACGGTTTGTTCTGGGTGATTTCCGACGAAATATAGTGTTAAGAAACTGTTGCAAACTTTGGATTGGGAAGACTCCGGAGTAAGGGGACGAACTGCTCGACTAAGCGGTATATTTCTTGCTGTCAGTGGAGAGAGAACGTGTAATGACATTAGTAGACGATTGATTAGTTCAGAACTACACTTATCGTTTACTTCATGGTACACTAATCAGATAGCATAGATCTAGTCTATAACCAAGGACGTGACGTGGATGTATAAATCTGCATAAAGTTTGGTATTTTCCCTTCCGAAATTTATATTCCACCTCAAGATTTTTCGATTCAGTCAAAAGGCGTATTGGCTTTTTATCGGAGCGATATTGCAAGAATTACGAATGAAGACATGACAAATAGAAACAATATTTAATAGAGGTGGAATTGAAACATAAGAGCTGCAGGGTCACCTGAAATCTTCTAACACCCTAAAAATCCGAAATAAAAAGGAAAATAATAATAATAATAATAATAATAATAATAATAATAATAATAATAATAATAATAATGTAAGATAGGTTACCTAGGAGAATAATGGACTCTATTATGGAGAGTAAGAGAAGTAGAGGGCGACAAAGACGAAGATGGTTAGACTCAGTTTCTAACGATTTAAAGACAAGAAGTATAGAACTAAATGAGGCCACAATACTAGTTGCAAATAGAGGATTGTGGCGACGTTTAGTAAATTCACAGAGGCTTGAAAACTGAACGTTGAAAGGCATAACGGTCTATAATGATAATGCATGTAATGTATGTAAGAATAAGAATAAGAACAATAAGAATAAGAATCGTTTGGCGTCAGCTACCGCGTTGTAGGCAATTTGACTTAACTCCATTTAGTCTGTCTGCATGTTAATTTCGACATTTCGTTTTAGTATTCCAGATAGCAGAGCAACGAGCCTCTATTCGGAAATCTACGGCTTAGTTTCAATAAATTCTGTCGGGTAAACATTAAGGGCCAATTGCAGAAACGGTATTTAGACGATGTCTACGGTTAAACAATGCCTAAGCATGGCTGCCGCATTGCAGAGACGTTATTTATAACTTAGACACTGTCTAAAACCGATGTTCAACAGGTCATGTTTAAACAATGCCGAGAGCACTGTTTAACCTCAAATGGGAGGAGTGAATCACAATCAGAGGTTATGTACCATGAAATATGTAATTTGTATTATCATGTTGAGACGATTCCGGGAAGGAAGGTTAGTCCAGCGGCCTCTCTCTGAGTCGCCCGCTGCTAAATCGCACCAATTCTTTTGACATGCACGGGGAGATTATCATAAAATAAGGTTTCACTTTACGAGAGACTTTTTTCGTGAGACTGACAAAGTGGCATTAAGGTAACTGTCAACTTGAATACAATTCTTGGCAACCGATATATTTTATTATGTACATGGGGTAATTTCCATGAAATTATAGGTCGCTTCGACTACATACATATCAGAATTACGTGTCCCGATCGTCTGAGAGCTGTCACATACATCAACCGGGAGGGATTCACTTATATTTACTGCAAAGTAAACACACATAGTAGTGAAAACTAAAAAGTAGGATGTATGGGATTTTAATATATATAATCGTATAAGTTTTCAGCAACTATCAGATAGAAAAAGGCAAGTGATGGTGATTATTGTTTAAAGAGGGCTGTTGAAGAAGAGCCGTAGCCATCCATAATAACAGCCCTAGTATTTGCCTGGTGTAAAAATAGGGAAACTACGGAAAACAATCTTCACGGCTGCCGATGGTGCAAAATGCAAGCTACATCTATGTGGCCCGTACAACACACTCGGTTACACATTACTATTGCTTCATCTTCCCTTCGTCGAACATACCGCATTTATGTGTAGATTACACTCACTGTAACAACGCTATAATGGAAGCTACACTTCCCCGTACGGTGGCGTGTCGTTTTAGTGTCGATAATATTATGGGATTAATTTCCACCGAATGCGATACTCTTATCTGTGGGCAAGTCATGCTCAGCCATATTTGAATAATGTGTAGGAAGATAAACAGCTGAGTGGCGTTCGCCGCGCGCACCGACGAATTTCATTGGTTGCGACAAGCAAAGAGTTACATGAAAGATACTTCTGTCTCCATTTTCAAACCAAAATTGAAACTTTAAGGGATGTCTATTTAAACATCGACTGAACATTGTTTATGCAATGGAAGATCCTGAACGATTTATACGTTGTTTAGGTAGACGATGTCTAAGCCTTAAAACTAGTCATCGTTCCTTCAAACGGCCCTAAGTGTTTCACTAGCGTACTTTTACATGCTGACACCGTACGACATGAAGTGCCGAATGGATTTACTTTCGGTCTTCAAACATCTGTCTACCTCTGCCATGCTTGAAACCGCTCTACCAATGATCCACAGAAGAAGCTAGATCGTAAGTGGAATAAAATGGAAAAACTTGTTATGCACCAATACATTCTTTTCAGACCAGAAAGACATGTTGATTTAGCGTATAACGCGGTATATTAACTACCGATAATTCATATTTTTGAAATATTTTACATCCTGGTGAATTATTTCGGTCAATTACGATCATCCTGTGTATAAATAAATTTGACATTGCTGCATTTTCAACTAATCAAAGAAGTATACCAAGCGAGTTGGTTGTGCGGTTAGGTTCGCGCAGCTGTAAGCTTCATTCGGGAGATGATGGGTTCGAAAACCACTTTTGGCAGCCCTGAAAATGGTTTGCTCTGGTTTCCCATCTTTACACGAGGCAAATGCTGGGGCTGTACTTTAATTAAGGCCATCGACGTTTCCTTCCCACTTCCAGCCCTTTCCTGCCCTATCGTCACCATATGACCTATCTGTGTCAGTGTGACGTAAAGCAAATTGTAAAAAGAAAAATTATTACAAATATTTTTTAAAAAATATTTCAGCTTTTACATGTATTGAGACTGTGTCGTATTTTTCTTTGTCATATTCAGTTTCTTCTAATGACTCACAATAGAGGTGAAATTGAAACATAAGAGCTGCAGGGTCACCTGAAATCTTCTAATACCCTAAAATTCCGAAATAAAAAGGAAAATAATAATAATAATAATAATAATAATAATAATAATAATAATAATAATAATAATAATAATGTAAGATAGGTTACCTAGGAGAATAATGGACTCTGTTATGGAGGGTAAGAGAAGTAGAGGGCGCCAAGGACGACGATGGATAGACTCAGTTTCTAACGATTTAAAGATAAGAAGTATACATCATACAGTTAAATGGAATACACCGTCTTACTTTGATAGTACTCTGAACACAAATGGGGTAGAAAATATATGAAATACCGCGAGATACATTCTTCCAAATATTACGGTAACGGTAAATACTTAGTGCCAAATCTCGTTGATGGAGTGAGTACCAATCGTCAAAGAACATTTCACAGAAATGAAGCAAGTATTCCTAAACGTTCTGTCGAACATCAAAGGAAGTTTACAGAATCCACATCCAGGTATTCAATAAAGTAATGTGTAAACCCATACTCATTGATTCATTGTCTATGCATATAGGGATCCTGCCGTATGTTTAGTATTATGATACTGTAAATTATCATGCACATCATACGTTAATACACACGAGATATACAGTTAATGTAAAGTAAGCTCGTGTCCTCATCCTGAGATGGTGATGCTCGTTTTAGGGCCACCCCCAATGGAGATGAGCTGCATGTACAACTTTAACCATATACGATCCCTCCTGTTATTTTTCAATTTCTAACAGTACCAGGAATCGAACCCCAGCCCCCAAGGACGTCAGCTAATAACACTAACCGTTACACTACGGAGGCAGAAATATAGCTAGGTTATATTAGTTTGTTACATTCATCTTTCAGGAGAGATGGACTGTATTAAAATATCAGTTTAAGTTAGCAAAACAAAAACTGTTTCCTACCGTGTGGTGATGCCTTCGTTCATGTATTACTCCAGCTAATTACCTAAAATGAAAAATAAAAAAGGCATTCAATCAATATGTTAAAGAATAATAATAATAATACATATTTGATATAAACAGTGATACAGAATGTAATGCAATAATTAAAGGGTAAATACAGATCATAGCCAAACTGAAATTTGCCCAGCTCCTTTGCTGAATGGTCAGCGTTAGAGTCGTAGGACTCAGGGTCGGGCTGAGGATTCGTCTGGTCAATTCCTCTAGCTCGGAGTCTTGGTCTTAGTGAGAGTCTTAATAATGATATATAATATAATTATTTACATACAACACACTACAAACCACTACATAAACACACAATAGAAAATATATCCCTAGTCATAAGGTTGGGGCGAGAAGTGGATCAAACATATCTTAATCCATATTAATGCCGACTCCAGATAATTCGGACAAGGAGCAGAAAAGAAGAAGAAATGCCAAATTAAAATATACACAGTACGACACGAGAAACAAGAGAAATTAAAGAGGACCAAAATATACTCCATACTTCATACAAGAGCTGTTCGGTTCTGTGGTTGACTGGTTAGCGTCTTGGCCTTTTAACCTCATGGCACCGAGTTCAAATCCTCTTAGCTTGTGGTATTTTAATAGTGAAATGTCCATTACCTTGGCTCGGGGATTGGGTATATGTAGTATCGATCTCAAAACACCTCTGCAATTTCCACACCACTCACACCACCACCATCCACCACACTAACTTGCAGTTTCTTATAAACAGCAGACACCGCGCACCATCGACGGAGGGCGTGCCTTAAAAAAGGCTGCACTAGGCTGGCAACAGCCGCAGGAGATGATGATGATGATGATTATTATTATTATTATTATTATTATTATTATTATTATTATTATTATTATTATTATTATTATTATTCAGCCAATTTTCCCAGGTCGTGCTGGCGTGGATGTGAATTATGTCACTTATGTGAGTTTTCCCCCCCATTTTATAACGAATGTTCTTTTTATGATGCCAAACCTACAGTAAAAACTGTTGGACACCAATGATATTGAAGTTATACGCATACAGATTTTTCTATCCCTTACAAATTTGATTCATACAAAGTCCCTTATAATGAAATACCTGCTGATAGTTTCCAGTTCTACTTCTTCTTCTCCTTCTTCTTCTTCCTGTCCTACCGGTTTTCCCTGCATCTGTGGTGTCGCGGGTGCGAATTGCGTCGCACATGTCGATTTGGCCATGTTTTTCGGCCGGATGCCTTTCCTGACGCCAACCCTGTATGGAGGGATGTAATCACTATTGCGTATTACTGTGGTGGTTGGTACTGTGGTATGTTGTCTGAATATGAATAGGAAAGTGTTGGGACGGACACAAACACCCAGTCCCCGAGCCAGAAGAATTAATCAGAAGCGATTAAAATCACCGACCCGGTCGGTAATCGAACCCGGGACCCTCTAAACCGAAGGCCAGTACGCTGACCATTCATACAACGAGTCGGACTGATAGTTTCCGGTTATTAGATGTAGATAATCGAATTATCCTCCCTATAAATACACCTATTCGGATATTAGTTACTGCTGCCAATGTTCTCCATTCCAGAACAGTTCCAGCCTTAGGTGTATTCACGATTCTATGGTGGTTGGAAGCGTTGTGTGTTTTGTGCGCATGAATAAGTGTGTAGTGATACGAACACAAACACCTAATATGTGGGCTATAGGAATAAAACCGGCGAGGCTAAAATCCTCGATCCGGTCGGGAAATGAACTTGGAACGTTCCCAACAGAAGCCAGCGATCCTATACTTTCATCAAAGGACCCGGACGCTTTCTTCAGCTATCATATGCTGATATACTGTAACAACACTCGTGCACACTTTTTCATAAACCGCAGCACAGCCACAAACTCTTAAGTACCCGGGCTTCATGAACGCAAAATCTCAATTCTATTGCATAAAGAAAGAAGGACACGGGTTATACAATGATTTGTCACAAAACCTCGCAACACGTTATTACAATTTATTTTCCATTATAACTTTCTTTCTTCTAGAAACTTTTAAACGAAAATACCAAACTGTCCTCGCAATCGCCTTGCAGTACGCAGGCACACAAAGGACGAACTTCCTCGCGTACTTTCAGATCTCATCGAGGAACTGTTCAAATAAAAGTTGTGTACATAAGAAAAGAAGGTTATAAAATATGTATATCTCACTCTACTAAATTAATATTTGCTCTCTAATCCATAGTACTCTATCGAAGTGAATGTATTGGTATGGGGTAAGAAACTTGTATCCGGTCAGCATCGTAGCACTCTTTCCATGCAGCAAATAAGAACGCATCTCCAGCTCTCGACAAATTTTCTTTTCAGAATAATCAAGCTTCGCTTCTAATGTATTATAGCCTACATCAATATTGTTAATGGATCATTTTACCTTTATATTTAATTTTAATGACATTTAAATGATATTGCATGGTATCGTTCACCCTGTCTGTCTGTCTAAGAACGCATCTCCAGCTCTCGACAAATTTTCTTTTCAGAATAATCAAGCTTCGCTTCTAATGTATTATAGCCTACATCAATATTGCTAATGGATCATTTTACCTTTATATTTAATTTTAATGACATTTAAATGATATTGCATGGTATCGTTCACCCTGTCTGTCTGTCTGTCTGTCTGTCTGTCTGTCTGTCTGTCTGTCTGTCTGTCTGTCTGTCTGTCTGTCTGTCTGTCTGTCTGTCTGTCTGTCTGTCTGTCTGTCTGTCTGTCTGTCTGTCTGTCTGTCTCTGTCTTTTATACCCTTGACAAGGTGTGGTGACATGCCAACAGTTTTTTATAATTTCCCGCCGTATTTTCCAATCCCGAGCCAACTGTGAAGCGTCGTACGGGGATTTCCCTACTAGCATCCTCATGTAGTTAGTCCAGATCGCAGGCTTTTGTCCATGGAGTCTTTTTCTAGCGCCTTTCCTTCTCCATGGGATCCGAAGGATCTCAGGGAGGCTATATTGATCTTCTATAAGCCTCTCCTTTACTCCAAGCTCCTAGCGAACAGATGTTACTTCCAAGATATTCGTAGAACTTGACTACAGTCGTACAAGTCAAACGCTTATATTTTCTTCCTCCCAGCTGCTTTCACGGTCCATGTCCCAACAGCATAGGAAGAACAGAACATTGACAACTAAAGTTTTATGCTTTCTTTTACAGTCCTACCCTACCACAACATGGTGAGAATGGAAATCGCAGAACGGGCCGTTGCAAGATCTCTCCTTACCTTTCCTGATCTGCTCCCTTTATTTGAGATTAATGCTCAGGTAGACGAATGACACTACAACGTTAAATCCAACTTCTTTCTTTATATGTGGTAGACAATTATTCATGACTTTAACATCTTGGGATTATTGATACCAAGAACCGAGTGAAGTGACCGTGCGTGTTTCTGCGCTACGGTTATGGAGCCAAGCTATCCATTCTAATTGTTGACGCCTTAGCTTCTCACATTGATAGATCTTCGAGTTACCGTCAGTGTATGTGGAGGTAAATAAAACAAAAAGTCCCGTGCTATTTGTTCTGGGCGTCGAAAAAGTCCCGTTACTAGATTGGGATTTAGAATTCTTTAGGCTTTAGAATTCTAACTCACACTCACTTACTTGAATGTAAGAACTATATTTTCTTAATGTAAGATATGAACGTTCCCAGTAGATATTTTATGAATATTCCTGTGATAAAAACCAAATCCTTGACCCGTAAATCATAATACGTTGGAAACAACTTTGGATCTATTAGGAGTGTAGTAAGACGTTATACGACAGGGTCGAGATCTTGGGAATTGATTCGAGACCGCCACCACTTATCTTCCAGTGTGGGAATAACGTTAAGGGCTGAAATAATTTATCACAGAAGCGTGAACCTCCAGCCAGCAGTTTGTCTTCATAATCTGTGTTCACGCAGCTTGTCCATGAAATAGCAGGGATTTCGTAGATCTAACCCAAGAGATTTATATCTGTTCATAATTGATTTAAATGGATATCCCAAGAACGCCGCAGACTCATATCTTTCACGTCCCACGAAGTTCTAATAAAATAATTCTGGCGCCAGACAGAATGCGTATCAAGCCTTAAGACACTAGATTATACATACATACATACATACATACATACATACATACATACATACATAGATAAATGCATTCATTATATACATATTATTTATGGAATGTTATACCTTATAGCATTCAGTCTGTAATCCTCTGTGAATTAACTACGTGCCATCACAAACATCTATTTACAGTTAGCTCTTTGGCCTCGTTTATCTTCCATCTTTTACATTTAAATCCTTAAGAACTGCTCCTATTCTCCATGTCCGAGACTATGCTATCATCAATTCTCGCTACTGTGGCCTAATTTTCAACATAAATGATTTTGATTGTCTTAAAAAACCTATCCGTAATCCCTTAACACCATAATTCCTCATTATTCTACCATAATCCATAGTGGTAATTCTTTATTCGTCTCGGTATTTTTTTAAATTATTTGGCTAATACAAAACATTTGTTCCCGACAGCTTCTCTAATGTCTGAAACCACATCTCTTTTATCAAACTTCCTCTCCACGATCCCACTCAACCTTCCAAAATGCTTGCCTCGTACATAAATCAAAGAAATACTCGATAGATGTTTCAGTTCTTTACATTCCATTGTATGATGATAGATGCAATACTGTTTTCCTTCAATTAGAAGGTACAAAACAACGTCTCGGATATCAAGGTAAAACATATAGTAAGTTCTCAAATCCGCAACGTGGGACCAAGAGAGAACGCCAAGAAAGACAACGTAAATATGACTATCAGCTCACTCAGTTTCAGTTCTACACTCAGCGAAGGAAAGCCGGTCTGTTCACAGTCTCCTCGTTTTGATCATCCTGTACATCTTCACTTTCTGTCTGAGAGTCCGAACAACAGGGTATGCGAAATCACAGCAATCATTGCGACTCGAATGCTTTCAACAGGCAAAGTACCCCAGTGTCTAAAGAGTGCTAGAACTGTGTTGATACATAAGAAATGCGATGTCGAATGCCTGTCAAACTGGAGATCGGTAACGATCTGTTCGGTAATTAGACGTGTTATTGAAAGGGTATGAGATCAGTATTTGCGCTCCTTTGTAACTTTCAGTGAACACCAAAGAGGCTTTAACAACCAGATAGGATGCCTTATAAATACTTCTATTCTCAGAGGACTCCTCAAGACAGCAAAGACAGATAAACAAGTTGTAACCGTGATTTTTAGACATATCAAAAGCCTTCGACAACATCGGACATCAGCACCTAAAACTAACACTAGCTGCCGAGCCACTTCCATCTAAACTGAAGGAACTAATCATCAATCTACAGACTGACAATACAACACAGATCGAAACCACTATGGATAAAACAAAGCCAATTCGCTAGTTGAGAGGACTTATGCAGGGATCACCATTATCGCCAGCATTGTATAACCTGGCCACAGATTTCATTTTTGATGAGATAACAGAAGAAAACCTACTACAAGCATATGGAAAATCAGTTTCTGCAGAATTGCCCCCTCTTAGTATTATTGGTTTCGCCGATGACACAGTCATTGATGGCAAAAATAAGGAAGCAGCACTTGAGTTGACACGCATCGCTATCACGTTGTTCCAGGAAATCGGTCTACAGATAAATGCTAATAAATGTGTGGGCATATGTATTGAAAAGGGGAAACTCGTGGACGGAATGTTCGATATTACGACAATTTTAATATCAGTACTATTAAAGAAAGAAAAGAAATTCGATATCTTGGCGTCACTTTTAACGAAACACTCACCTTTGATGCGATCACTTCTTTAAAAACGTGGCACAAGAAGTTAGATGCGCTTACAGCCTCACCTTTGTTAAAGGCAGATCAAAAGTTCATTGTTTTGAACAAAGCAGTCATCCCTACTCTCGTGTATGCTTTTCAGACTGCTGAAATTAGACAAGTACCGCTTAGCTTCCTGAAAACCGCCGACAAAATGGTAAAGAGCTCTCTAAAGGAAATTTTGGAATTACCCACGGATACAGTATAACCCATAGTGCTCTGTATTCTGATTTAAGATTCAAAGGCCTCGGACTTTTCAAAGCAATCTGGGAAATACATCTGCAACAAATAAGCACATGCATCGCTCTTCGCCGAGCCAGCAATAGCTACGTTTTAAAGATGCGTGATCTGACATCCGATACGACGCATTGTCTACAGGCCCTCAACATCGCAGATATTAACCAATTCTCCAGTAAAGGCAGTGACCTTCCAAATCCAAGAAAAATCCTCCAAGAACTAAGAGGTCGTGAAATGTCAACTTGGTGCTCTTTGCCTCAGAAGGATATCGGTGTAGAGTTGTATAAAGAGTACTCTCCGGCCAATAATTGGATTAGACATCACCAGGGACTTTCTTGTAACGAATGGCGAGAGGCAATCAAGATGACATCAAATGTTTCTGCAGTACGAACTATCCCGGGCAGAACTCAGGACGAAAACCTCTTTCGCAGATGCGTCAGAGTGAAAGAAACACTGGCTAACGTTTTGGGTTCTTGCCCCTACGGCGAAATACTGAGAAACTCACGTCACCACAAGATAAGATCACTGATTGCAGAAGAACTCCGTAGCAAAAACTTCCGTGTATATGAAGAAATCCACGGTTTGTCTAGGACAGGGAGCACAAGACCAATGTACATAATTGCCTTAAAGACAACGACAAGAAAAGCTTCATTATCGATACGACCATCCGGTTCCAGCACCATGTCGGCCAGTCTACTGAAGTTCATCTTCATAAGCAGAACATTTTCGCGCCAACCATTCCGTTCTACAAAATAAATACCAGCTGAATGAAGTAGAGATTATCGGCCTAATGATTGGTGCTCGTGGCACAATACCTGCCTTGTTCCTTGCCAACGAAGTAAAGTCTGGAGACACACTAACAGTGCAGTGGGACATTATCCTCCAACGGCAGCAAAATTCAGTCACATTAACGTGGACGTAGTTGGACCACTACCTCCATCACAAGGATATCGCTATTTACTAACAATTATTGATCGTTTCTCCCGATGGCCAGAAGCCGTTCCATAAACTGACATCACAGCAGAAACAGTTTCATTTGCCATAGTCTCAACATGGATATCTCGTTTTGGCGTACCTCATATCATAACTACTGACCGTGGAAGGCAGTTTGAATGTCAACTTTTCAAATGCCTCACAAGCACACTGGGCATCGACAGCATATTATCCGGCAGCAGTGGAAAAATTGAACGCTGGCACCGTCAATTAAAATCTGCTTTGAAGACACAGATGTCTGATGATTGGGTTTCGAAGATTCCTCTGGTCTTGTTAGGACTTCGTTCCTACATAATTCTGCAAGTCACCACCTCAAAAATTAGGTTACCAGGAGCATTTCTCAACGAAGGGAAATTAGTAACTGACATTCCAACCTTCGTTTTCAAATTGAAGGAACAGTTGAGGAACCTAAGACCAATCCCAACAGAACACCACGACCGCTAGAAGATCTTTATTCACCCACGGCTGATGACGAGCAAGTTCGTTTTCGTTCGACATGATGCGGTCAGAACACCTCTTCAATCACCATATGACGGGCCATATCCAGTCCTGTCTCGCAGAGACAAACACTTCGAGGTGGAGATGCCAACAGGGAAACAAACTATTAGCATTGACAGATTGAAACCTGCCTTCCTTCTGGAAGACCAATCATCGGACAACAAGGAAGACATATCTGGAGAAACTACTCTGGACATTCCGTCGAGTTCCATTCCAAAGACTGCCATCCTTCAGAAGAAGACAGGCAGCACTCAACCCAATACACCCGCACCACGGATCGCCAGATCAGGTCGAAGGGTCACCTTCCCTCGAAAATACATGGACGCTGTCACTGCGGAGGGAGTGTGTGGCGGCCTCGAGTATTAATATATGTGTATAAATTCATATATGTTTATAAAATCCTTGAACTTTGTTTATATTTCGAAGACTTCTATATACTGATGTTCTGTGCTTCTAATATTATCTATATTCTCTCTGATTATTATTCATGTTTTACGTTCGTCCCCACGATACTTGAAGTGTTAACTAAACACATAAATACACCATCCCTTTTCTATTATTCATTTAAGTACATAACCATCATCAATAACTACAATTGCAATGTTCAGATCGCTAGCCTACAGAAGGATGTGCAGGCCACTGACTTACACTTAATGATTTATTTTGGGTACCTTGTACGTATAACAGTTGAAATTATCTCTTATAAATAATAAATTATTAACAAGATAAAATACTTATTCGCCTCATTCTTGTGAGTCATCTGTAATATCTGATTTAATAAAATAACTAAAATAAATAAAATAATTAATCTAAATGTTCGTAATCATTCAATGGCAATGGTTGGCTAAGGTTGTATGTGAATAGTGCTCCGGTAAATGTGAGTTATTTTATAATAAGTATGTAAGTTCAGTGATTAGAACCTGGACCCACAGATTCTGTAAGTGTTATGGATGCTATGGAACTATAAATATTGGAACTAATCCTTCTCTAAGAGTGACATTTGTAATCATTATTGTCAGGGTTAAGGCCAAGTGGATGTAAACAAAGGCATCAAGGTATTTAATGTGCTTTTGAAGGGTCACGACACTTTTATATATTATCTTTGGTTTCGATTCGATATATCGAGTCAAGGTAACTTGAACGTGTGGTACCAGGGACACAACACACTACTCACATCACATCACTTGCCCATCGGTTAATATTATATTAAGGAATAGATATGAGTACCTGTGCGAAGTGTGGGAAAGCAGTACCTAGGCAGGACATAGCATCTAAAATTGAGTGTAACACCTGTAGCAGTTGGGTTCACAGTAAGTGTGTGAACCTTAACGATCAAGATGTGGAATATCTGAAGTCCCAGGATCAGACATGGAGGTGTGACCAGTGCAACTCACAGCGGCGTAGGAGCATGCAAGAAGAAGCGCAGTCACTTGCGTCGGCACCATCAGTTGGGGACGTTTATAAACTGCTGCAAATTTTTACTGAAGACATGGCTACATTGAAGAAAACAACTAGTGAAATAGAAAAGCAGTTAGGTAAGTCCATTGATGTGTGTCATGAAAGGCTGGACGAGCACAAACGAATTCTGAATAATCAGCAGGCAATAACTAATAGACAGCAAAATATTATTGATATTGATAACTTATTATCTGAAAACAATCGGCTTGCAAAAGCATTCAGTGAACTTAAAATCAAGTGCGATGACAACGAGCAGTATTCTAGGATTAACACACTTGAGATATACGGTGTTCCGGAAGTACCGAATAAAATGTCTGTCAGACTGTCATCAGTGTCGCCAAGGCGCTAGATGTAGAAATAAAAGACGATGTGATTGATGCGTGTCATAGGCTGGAAAAGTTAATAATCGTCCAACTCGTGGCATTATTGTAAAATTTGTTAGAAGATGTTACAAGGAACAGATTTTAGAAAAACGTAAGATCAAAAGGAATTTGTCCACAACTCATCTTGGTCTTTCCGTCCCTAGCCCCATATATATTAATCAGTCTTTAGCTCCTAACAGGCGAATTTTATTTGCTAAAGCTAAACAATTTCAACGAGATAGGGAATATAAGTATCTGTGGGTGAACAGGAGTGGCAAAATTTTGATGAGAAAGACTGATGGAAGTCAAGTGCATGCTATACGTTGTGAGGGAGATTTGGATAAATTGTAATTGTTTAATCGTTATGTTGTTACTCTTTCAACTTTGATTTTTCATGTGCAATGACATGGAGTTTTTCGTTTATTATCAAAATGTAAGGGGACTTAGAACTAAGGTCGATATATTTATCCAAAATCTCCTGTGCTCTTCATACGATATTGTTGTACTTACTGAGACTTCTTTATCAAATAGTGTATATGATAGTGAATTATTTGATAGTAGATATTTAGTGTTCAGAAATGACTGAGATCCTTTAGTATCTGGTAAGGAGCGGGCTGGGGGAGTTTTGTTAGCCGTCAAAAAGAGTTTCAAGGCTAAACTATTATCCAAGTACTCTAAACAGTATTGTGAATCACTTACTATTTGCATCTCAAATAATAACAAGAAGTTATTTATAAATGTTGTATACATTACTCCAGCATCATCTTTAACAGTTTATCAGGACTACTTTGGTTATTTAGAAATAACTGATAATCTTATGATTTCGGATTGCGTTATCGTGGGTGATTTCAATCTTCCTGAAATTAATGGTACTGGTTGTTCATTTACAGAAGGAACTGTGACTAGTAAAAGATTGGGTCAATTGATATCATATTTAGGTCTAACGTCGTACAATAATATTCTTAATTACAATTTTAGGACGCTGGATCTTGTACTGGCCAACTTCATAGTTGACGTGAAACGTGAGGAATTTGCTCTTGTGTCTGAAGATTTAAATAATCCCCCACTCTGTTTATCATTACCTCCAGTAAAGATGTGTTCATTACCAAAAAATATACATCGAGAATACTATGATTTCAAGAAAGCGGATATTCTACAACTGTATTACGACTTAAGAGATATTGATTGGAACCCGTTGTATACCTATCAGAATGTGGATGAGGCTGTCGATTTCCTTTACTCGTCAATATATAGATTCTTTGATAATTGCATACCTAAGGGTCAAGTCATTAAAAAATTAAATTTCCAGTCTGGTTTAATCACGATATCATTCAGACAATCAAAAAGAAAAGAAAGTGTGCCAAAAAGAGGAAATTCTCCAGGTACTATTACGAACGATTCAAACAACTCAGATCTGAATTGAAAGTAAAAATAAATAACGCATATCGAAATTATATCAGTGAATTAGAGGTAACTTTAAAATGTGATATAACACATTTCTGGAGGCACGTAAAAAATAAGCGACTCACGAGATCAGGAGGAACTACGTTTGAGTATAATGGTGAGAGCTACGAGGGCGGTAATGTTGTTCATGGCTTTGCACGATATTTTTCGTCAGTTTACGTCAAATCAGATTTTAATTATACTTGGATGATTTGGCTTTGGATGACATTCCTCTATTTCCCTCTGTTGATATATTATATGTCAGCGAGATTTCTGTTGAAGAGTTGAAAAATACTATTAATTCTAAACTAAAGCCTAAAAGATCGAGTGGTCCTCATGGCATACCTCCATATATAATTAGGGCTTGTGCCGATGTATTGGCTAATCAATTAACTTTCATTTTTAACCTTTCTATTCGCACTTCATCCTTTCCTGAAAAATGGAAAGTCGCTAAGGTTATGCCCATTTTTAAGACAGGCAGTTTTGTTACGATATCTAATTATCGTCCAGTGTGTATTATCAATGCCGTAGCTAAGGTATATGAACATATATTGCACCATAAGACTTATAACCATGTTAAGATTGCTCTGTCAGAATTGCAACATGGATTTGTACTCAAAAGATCAGTTATCACCAATCTTTTGGGCTATACTCAAAGTTTGTATGATACCATAAATACCAACGGAAGGACTGATGTTGTTTATATGGATTTGGAAAAAGCATTTGATAAAGTCGACCATAGAATTTTAATTACAAAAATGTATAAATTTGGTTTTTGTAAACAGTTGTTGCAGTTAATTTGTTCATATTAAAAAAACAGACAGCAGTTTGTTCATTTTAACAATGGAATTTCAGATAATTTTATCAGTACTTCTGGTGTTCCGCAAGGTTCAAATCTTGGACCTCTCTTGTTTTTAATTCTAATTAATGATTTACAAGACAATGTTTGCCACTTTAACTGTTTACTTTTTGCTGATGATTTGAAACGTTACAAATACATTAGCGACCACCACGACCAAAACGAGTTGCAAATGGGCATTAATAATGTCATTTCTTGGTGTTAAATTAATAATTTGTCTTTGAATGTTAGTAAATGTAAATACATCACGTTTACCAGGAGGAAGGAATTTGAAGTCTCAGCCTATCATATACTGGGGGAAAAATTGGATAGGGTTTTAACGTTTAAGGATCTTGGTATAATTTTTGACGGTAAGCTAACGTTCAACAACCATATCAATAAAATAACAAAGAATTCTAACCGAATGCTAGGATTTTTGATAAGAACTTCGAGACCACTTACTCAGCCCTCTGTACTGAATAAATTACATATTACCTTGCTACGAAGCATACTGGAATATTCTGTAATAATCTGGAGCCCGTATACAAAACAACAAGTGAATGCCATTGAAATTATACAAAACAAATTCCTACGTTACCTTTATTTCAAAACCTTTAAGACCTTTTGCCCTTTCGACACATCAACCCAGTTATTAAGGAATATTTTTCAATTTACTTCGTTGAAAACCAGACGATCCCTAATTTCTATACAAATACTAAGAAAAATTGTAATAGGACTATTTGATTCCTTGGACCTGTTAAGACGCATTTCATTCCATGTTCCGCAGACAAGATCACGTCAGCACCAATTATTTCACGTTCAAACGTCAAGAACATTGCATCAGTCAAATTCACCTTTCGTAAAAATGACAACGCTTTACAACACCGTAACAAAAGAAGTCGATATATTTACCAAATCGGATAAATAATTCAGTAAGAAACTAGAAGCCTGCCTTTATAATTTGTAAATTTTTGATAATTCCTTCTTTCTGGTATTCTTCATATTTCCCAGTGTACTCATTCATGTTTTAAGTTTGTTTTTGCATTGTCTTTTGCTTTGTTTTACTGTGTGATTTCTTAGTGAATTTTTCATTTATTATCAACTGTAAATGGTATCATATATAATGTTAATTTTGTTCTATTTTGTTTTTTGTTCATTTTTAATTTTGTTTTTGTTAAACTTTTACTTCATAGATACAGATTGTTACTGAATGTCATGAAGGTACTTAATTGGGTGTAAAACCTGTGTACTTTCAGATAAATAAATAAATAAATAAATAAATAAATAAATAAAGTAATGTGGGCACCGGAGTTCACCTAAATGGATCCCTCAAATTTTAATTCAGCATGATAATTCTCTCTCCCAATGCGTTTACATAAAGCTGCGTACTAGTAAATCTGCTTCAGGTCTTACCTAAGCTTCTGTAAACGACTAAATAGGTAGGAACTGCACCCAGGTTCATCAATAACTCCACTGATTCTAAAATAATTAACTATATTCTGAATAATATCCGTGCCTGAACACCTCATCAACACACCAAACTATACATAGAATACATTCACAAAATACTGCTGGAAGACTCCATATTACACAATCACACAATTACACAATTATCCAACAACAATGAAAACAGTGGGAAACCAAAAGTGAGGACCAAGGTTCCATTTGCAGCTAGCCCGATGAGCACTATATTACTAAACATATACTGTATGTAGATAGATAGATAGATAGATAGATAGATAGATAGATAGATAGATAGATAGATAGATAGATAGATAGATAGATAGATAGATAGGTAGATAGGTAGGTAGATAGATAGATAGATACCTTTCACTGTCTCTGTGTGTCAACACAAACTGCAGATTCACACTCTCGGCACTTGTTAAATCACATTTATACTGTACCTTTATAATTCTGTGTTCACTGATTCTAACGCTTATTTTAAAGATACTTTTACTTGATCAACACACGCTTGTTGTCCCAGACCATAAATTATGGAAAGTATGAAATTCAGTCCCCAATAGTTTCCACCAATATAGAAGACACCAAGCCACCAAAAGTGATATAATACCAAGTGCTCAAGCACTCCACAGTTTGTAGTCAGTATCACACTTCACTTTCCACAAAAAGTACAAGTCAACCACGTTTCACAAAAGTCTTAAGACAAGTTCTTCACAGTTTTCTCTCATGTCTATATAGACCTCAGCTTCTTCCTACTCTCTCAGGGTACGTCTAGATTGGTCCTGGCCATCCAATGAAAACTAGTGGAAGATCATCCTGCCTTTCCTAGACCACGTCCCGAACCTCTTCCGGCTCGCAAGACGATAACAAAACCACATCATCGGACTCTGGGCTATTCCAAATGACCCACGGAAACTTTCTGAGTTGTGAATAGCACTGTTTTCCCATCCGCTTGTACAAAATAAATTACAGCTTAAAATATTAAGAATAAATATACATATGAAATAATAATATGAATAATGATAATCATAATATCTATAACTTGTGAATACAGTGCGAAGGTATGATATACGTACTGTCACACAGTGAAAAGTTAATAATTTATTTGGTACAAGACATGGTCACCCAATAAAGTACCGAACATTACCACATCGAATCAATTATTACCAGTTCTAGTAAATCTCGAAGATCCCTAGTTCATAACCAGATTGCAGGCAAATTACAAGAGCAATTCTCGGATATCAGCTCAATTACATATTATATATGTTTATTAAATACGTTAACTGACGTCCACATCGTTCTCTTAGAGTGAAAATAACGTAATGTTTAAAGTGCAATTACGAGAATTGATTAGCTTCCGACTAACCGATTTATGTGAGAACTCACGGTGTCCTGTCCTGGGACTCCCTAGTAATGAGCTAATGGCCCTGCTAATGGCTGTGCTTGAGTGGACTGCCGTGTTGATGGTGGTGGCAATTTTTTGTTTTAAGAAGTAGGTAACCATCCTCGACTGCCATGTTGAATTCATTGCCTAGCATGAATGGTTATGCTGGAAATATTTTTACATCATAATCCACTTACTTCAGATGAATTATTCTTATTCTCCCTAGTCTTAATCCTAATGTATTGAGGTCAGTACTTGATGTAGATTTGTCCCAGTTTCAAGGCCGCATGCCCCTTCTAGAGACAACCGTATGAGGAGTGATTTAGGGGTGGTTAGTAGTGTAGTGTGTTGTACGAGTATGAAGAGAAGTGTACTGAGACGAACACAAACACCAAGTCTCCAAACCAGAGAAATGAATCATTAAAGCTAAAATCCTCTGTCCGGCCGGGAATCAAACCCGGGGTTCTCTGAACCTAAGACAATTCAGCCAAGGATCCGGACACTCACTTTGCATGAATACTATCTAGAAATATAGAACAAAGGCAACGCTGAGTGCATCACTAGAATTGCAGTTACCAAAGCATTCGTCGTCCAAGTTGTCGTTTTCTTTCAGTTGTGATGTGATGACGTATAGATTTCGGAGAGTCCTAGTGAAAGTAATTTTAATTGACACCCATGAGCAACCTGCGCGTCGGTGTGTCATTTTTTGTTTTCTTACAATGATGATAATGAGGTAGGGAAGGTTGAACCCGGTTTAGGCATATAGCCTACTCCTGTCAAATAGTACCAAAGAGTCTGCTTAAGGCTTGACATCACCATCCGACGGACGAATCGCCATTAACAGAGTCATATGCCATCACTTCATATGAACACAGCGGAGAGATTTTCCACGCAATCTAGTGATTAGAGGCAGAGGTTGAAAGAAACATCTTTAACACCACTACTGCTTTGAAGACAGTTGTTAATTTTCCTAGCCACGATCACACTGTGGAAAATCGTTCAAGGCGAATATCTGAAGAAAGCGCACATAGAAAATGAACAGAAATTTGTGAAAGAAGCGCACAAACGTTATTTATGACTGTGAGGGGCTAAGTTTGCTCGGGTTGCTGTATACCTAGAAAGTTAAGTCAACTAACCTAACATACGGGGAGTGGCAACTTCCACCCTTAAGGAAGTGTTTTCTTTCGTGGAAATTAACGGGTGGTACTTCCACAGGAAGAAAATATTTGTAGATAATGGTGCAAGACATTGGAATGACTAATGAATACCACGAAAGTAAGGACATTCGACTTCACATTCAAATGTTTCAATTTTGAATATTGCAAGAATTATGCAGTGTGTGTGTAAGTCAAATATATTTAACATAACATATTCAGTGAAGCGACTTATGAACCAGCCGGTATTATGATTGATAGGTAAGTAGGATTAAAGATCCATAGTAGTACACACAGAACTGGCTGTGCGCTTTTTTTCACTACGTTTAAAGGGAACCAATGTGAGATTTCGACGTCTCATTCTTAGTTCGTAAGGAGGAGCATATAGAAAAGGGTTTAATTTTCTCAGCGGGAAATGAAAATTGGGATTGGAAAAGAGTGACCTTTTCTAATGAAGTCATCTTTCATACAGAAAGGAAGGGCCCACTTTTGTATACCGTGCTCCAGGCACCCGTTGTGAATATCGATTCAAACTTTACCATTACGCTACAATGGTTACATGCAGAAATCGCCCATTACAACCACAGATAACAGGCAGTGAGGCCAGTATCCAGTAATCGGGAGATAGTGGGTTCGAATCCCACTGTCGGCAGCCCTGAAGACGGTTTTCTGTGGTTTCCCATTTTCACACCAGGCAAATGCTGGGGCTGTACCTTAATTAAGGCCACGGCCGCTTCCTTCCCATTCCTAGGCCTTTCCTGTTCCATCGTCGCCATAAGGCATATCTGTGTCGGTGCGACGTAAAGCAAATAGCAAAAAAAGAAAAGATATCAGGCCACAGCTAACTGTGGTCCACTACATGTAACATTGCCTGTCCCTAGACCACTGTACATATTCTTTGATGGTAAGTGGAGAAAGAACAGTAGTGTTCTTGATTTGTTGTCCATGTATTTCACAACTGTATTACCTTGTATACTGTGACTAATTTACCGGCACGCAATTTCTTCACAGGCACAGAAGTGTGACAACGACAACCACAAAGACGCGGAATGCTCATTAAGAAACCTCCTGTTAATTCTGAATGTCATCATAAACATAATTTACCACAAACCATGCAGGTTTGCAGAAAACGTACGATTATGTAACATTCAAGAGGGTGTGGCTAGACCTGTCCTAGTCAGTTGATCGATGAGGGTTGACAGTGGAAGTCAGTGCACCATCTGCTACTCTGTATCTGAATTCTTCCTTCTGAACTCATTACTCCTCTTTTCTACCTCTACCCTCCATTAGAAACTCCATCGTAGTTAGATGACATATGACACAGGTGCACTGATAATGTATTTCTTAGTTATCTACTGGTTTTACTGTTACAAACGGATTCATAACTTATTCTTATATTACCTCTGGTTAACATGTATCAGTATTGTAATTCCCGTTTACCATCATCAGTTGCAATTGCCTGCATTAATATATCATTAATAATAATAACAGAATGGCTATATTCCAGTCTACAGACGAAATAGATTGGGTTTAGAATATATCTTACCGAGCTCGATAGCTGCAGTCGCTTAAGTGCGGCCAGTGTCCAGTATTCGGGAGATAGTAGGTTCGAACCCCACTGTCGGCAGCCCTGAAGATGGTTTTCCGTGGTTTCCCATTTTCACACCAGGCAAATGCTGGGGCTGTACCTTAATTAAAGCCACTGCCGCTTCTTTCCCATTCAAAGGCCTTTCCTGTCCCATCGTCGCATTAAGACGTGTCTGTGTCGGTGCGACATAAAGCAACTAGCATTTCGATAGACTACCTCCGAGAGTTATCCTTAGAAGTTGGGGTTCGTCATCAATCGGTGTGGCACGCGCTGTAGAAAATTCCGTGGCCGTGCGGTTAGGGGCGTGCAGCTGTGAGCTTGCATCCGGGAGATAGTGGGTTCGAACACCACTGTCGGAAGTAGTGAAGATGGTTTTCTGTGGTTTCCAATTTTCGCACCAGGCAAATACTGGAGCTGTAACTTAAGGCCACGGCCGCTTTCTTTCTGCTCCTAGACCTTTCCTATCCCATCGTCGCTATAAGACCTATCTGTGTCGGTGTGACGTAAAGGAAATTGTGAAAGACCGTTCCTAACCCGAGGAAAATTTCATGCCGTTGGGTTCTTCACCGCCGCACAGACGTACAGAAATGGCGTAGCTGGTGCCCATATCAAGAGATACCACAATGAAGGAGATGCATTTCTGGGTACATTATGACCACTGACGAAACATATCTACAGACTTATGAGCCCTAACTACAAGTAAGGTGGTAATCAAATGAATGGCACCACCCAGGATCGTCGCGTCCAGATAATATTCCACAGGAACCTACTGTAGTAAGGATACCGAAGATGCATCGCAGCTCGCGGTCGCGGTTTACATCGTGGTCGATACCTCGATGTCACCTCCTGGTAACACAAACACACAGTTTTAAATGGAACAGTTCATGTCAAAGATGCTCGCTTCCATTCACCATCGCGATTTACCAGGAGGTCTAGCGCGATGACAAGAAAGTTTGTGTTCTCATCGCTGTAGAACGGGAGGCATCGATGTAGCTTGCTCCTGATTGGCTTGTCCGGATTGAGATCACGTGATATATCCCCCCGTTCTACTGTGCCCTTGATCCAGGTGTCCACAGAGCCCGCGTGTGTATTCGTGTGGTAGTTATTGTACTTCACAGTATCAATTTTTGATTCCACATTTTTGTATATGTATTGGAACGTCTCAAGGGACATACTCATATATAAATGGAATCTGTCCGCGTGGTGTTTCAGTTCTTCATATAAGGTGCGATATTCCCCCAGCGCCTGCCTTCTTTTATTTATAGGATGAGCATTCCACTGGCGGGTTTACTAATTTGAAAGTAGCCACCATCGTGTGCTTATGCAAAATGAATCACTATCTCCACTGTCATTTGAATATGTACTCTATACTTGTAAAAGCTCAGCAGTAGAGGATAAATTATCTTTAACTTGAACGCGGAGATCTAAACATAACGTCCACTCACTGTAAACACATCTCAGAAAACTGAAAGGTAAACCTCCCCGGTATGTTCAGCCTCCATCGACCGCGAGCTGCGATGTATCTTCGGTATGTTCGTACCCTTTAAGGGTCATGTTTATAGTTACATACGATGCCGCAGGGGCCATCTTTAGTCATGCTGTACCCAAATGTGCAGCTATCAATGCAGTGTACTTATTATTTCCTTGAGCGAAATTTGCGTCCGGGTATGTAAAGGAAACGTGCACATTTCTTGTGGAATCTTCCACATTGCATCTTGTATGGCAATATGCGTTGGCATGTGGTGAAAGTTACAAAAGTGTTGCGAAAGTTGCGTTGGGTAGTCATGCAACACCTTCTATTTTGGACTGACATGAGTCCTTGTGACATCGATTTGTTCCCTCGATTGAAAGAACCCTTCCGAAGTATAAGGTTTCCTGATATTCCATTAGTCCTCCGAGCAGTAGGGCACTCCATCTATATGATCAACCGAGCTAGCCAACAGCTGCCACACATTTGATAGAAGGCCTTGAAATTCGTTGGTGATTATTTTGTAATAATACTCTAAGGTTATTTACTGTACGTCCCAATAACTACTTTTATAGATTTCGAAGACGCCAAGGTGCCGGAATTTAGTTCCGCAGGAGTTCTGTTACGTGCCGGTAAATCTACCGACACGAGACTGACGTATTTGACCGCCTTGAAATACCACCGGACTGAGCCAGGAATGAACCTGCCAAGTTGGGGTCAGAAGGCCAGTGCCTCAACCGTCTGAGCCACTCAGCCCGGCGGTGATTATATTGAATCGATGTAATGGGTTTTTGTTGATGGCCGTAATCTATGTTGCCACTAGTTAATTTAAAACCGTATTCACTACTCCTGTATATGCTTACTATTGAAGCTTAAATGTTGGAACTTGACGTGAATACGTCTGGAGACCGAGCTCGATAGCTGCAGTCGCTTAAGTGCGGCCAGTATCCAGTATTCGGGAGATAGTAGGTTCGAACCCCACTGTCGGCAGCCCTGAAAATGGTTTTCCGTGGTTTCCCATTTTCACACCAGGCAAATGCTGGGGCTGTACCTTAACTAAGGCCACGGCCGCTTCCTTCCCACTCCTATCCCTTTCCTGTCCCATCGTCGCCATAAGACCTATCTGTGTCGGTGCGACGTAAGCAAAAAAAAAGAAAAAAAAAATACGTCTGGAGTGATTGGTATAAAAGTTGCCGTTTGAGTAGGAAGTGTACTGAAACAAAACTCAGTTAAATATTTTTTACAATTTTCTGCTTAATTAAATATTTTAAATTGTAGTAAGGGAAGTAACAAATATTTTCATCGCATTGGGTGCTGTACTAATCTACCGCATGACTGATTAGTGTCACTAATTTACTTTTCAAATATGATGCTAAGCTGACAATGTCTCCATGTCCAGCTCCATGACTAAATGGTTAGCGTGCTGGCATTTGATCACAGGGGTCCCGGGTTTGATTCCCGGCAGAATCAGAATTTTTCATCAAAATTGGTTCATTTCTCTGGCATGGGGTATGGGTGTACATGTCGTTCTCGTCATCATTTCATCCTCATTACGATGCACAGGTCACCTACGGGAGTCAAAACAGAAGACCTGCATCTGGCGAGCCGAACACGTCCTCGGACACTCCCGGCACTAAAAACCATACGCCATTTCATTTCATTTCATTTCATTTCAATTAAATGTGTCCTTGCCATAAACATCATTAAGGGCACTAACATTCAGTGTTATTGTCCTAAAGAGGAAATTCGCGTTTCAATATACACTAAACCACCCTTAAGGTGCGAACGATTGTATTGGAATCAGATCCCATACCATAGACTAATGAATGAAAACTCGCCAAATTATTTTACATAGTCGGGTCATTACCAAATTTACAAACTTTTTGAACATATGTGAGATTTTAGAGAGAGAGAGAGAGACAGAGAGACAGAGGTCACATTTCTATGGTTTGGATCAATTTAAACCTCTTAAAATGGCTTACTTACTTACTTAAGGGGTTTCATACAATAAGAAATTCTCAGAACAAAGGTTTAGGTTCATCTGATGCCATACTTTCCATTATCGTTGCCCGGCTCGTTAGCTGAATGGTCAGTGGTGAGGCCTTCGGTTCTGAGGGTTCCGGATTTGATTCCCGGCCGGATCAGGGATTTTAATCACGTCTGTTTAATTCTTCTGGCCCGGGGACTGGGTGATTTTGTTTGTCCCAACACTTTTCATTTCATATTCGGACAACATACTACACTACCAACCAACGCACACTCACGCAGTAGTAATTATATCCCTCCATATATGGTTGGCGTCAGGAAGGGCATCCGGCCGTGAAACTGGATCAAATCCACATGTGAGACACAGTTCGTACCCGCAACCCTGTTGATGTGGGGAAAGCAGTAGAATAATTATTATTATTATTATTATTATTATTATTATTATTATTATTATTATTATTCATCTGAGTGCCTGAATATTGAATTTATAAAATGTATTCCGCTAGTGTACTATTGTCCTTATCAAAAATGATCTACTACTCTTGAGTCAGGAACGCAAATACGAGATATCGAACAGTCTTGTACACGCCTGAAACACGACCTAAGATTATTCTACTTCAACTCCAACTTGTGTGCTTACATTTTAGTCTTCTAAATCACGCGAATAACTTAGAATATCACACGACTCTACCTATTATTCTATCATTCCGAAGTGCTATGAAATGTTTACCTCTTGGGTTAATGACACTTTGTTTTTAAAAATAAATAACTTCCATAGTATTGTTTTCTTCCCAACTTTCAGTTCTTTTGGTTGTATTATAAAGTTGCCAGATGCACCTGTCCCATTCATTTTTCTCACCAGCACACATCGCCCTGCCAAGTAAGTTACCACTCGCTGGCACACTCAGAGAATTCAAACATCACGAAGATACATCGAACAAGTAACTTCGGCTGCTCTTGCAGTCATTTGAATTCACAGTAGTAACGAATGTTACTCAGACGGCAGCACGTCGGCCTCTCACCGCTGGATACCGTGGTTCAAATCCCGGTCACTCCATGTGAGATTTGTGCTGGACAAAGCGGAGGCGGGACAGGTTTTTCTCCGGGTACTCTGGTTTTCCCTGTCATCTTTCATTCCAGCAACACTCTCCATTATCATTTCATAGCATTTATCAGTCATTAATGAAATCACCTTGGGAGTGGCGACCCCATTGTAATAACAGCCTATATATATTTCATTCATTACATCCCTGACCCGGTCAATGACTGGAAAACAGGTTGTAGGTTTTCATTTTCATTTTCAACGAATGTTACTACAGACCTTGCCACAGATGTTCTTCCTGTGACTATGACTGCAAATTTTACAGATTTGCGCATGGAAATTGGCCGATTCCCGTGAAAACAACCTTCAGTATCATCATCATCTCCATCATCATAGGGAATTTTATTTCAAAGTTATTACGAGACGGCAAACGAGATGGACTGCGATATTTTAACATTGTCTTGCACCGTGAAATTTATTTCACTGATGAGTATTGAGTAATAATCATAATAATAATAATAATAATAATAATAATAATAATAATAATAATAATAATAATAATAATAATAATAATACCCAATGGACGTCACCACTGAAATTCTTACAGAATAATAAAAGCAATAATACCTCCTTGATTGCTTTCTTCTAAAACCAGGGCTATGACCACTGCATACAAACTACGGGAAAGGAAATACCAGACAGGCTATTTTAGTATATTTGTGGACCTTTATAAAACAGAGCCAGGCAGCATAATGGGTAGGCTTTGCGAATATACTTAAAGGGACCGTCATTACGGAATTTTCAGGAATTTCTAGGTAATGTGCGAATTGATAGAGATCAATTGCTAGAAAGACACAGTAAAAAATGTGACAACAAAAAACCTCGGTTCGTGTGAGGTAGTTATTCAGAAGATAACATAGTATTTATATTCACATTCAGTGTTTGAGAACTTCAGTTACCAATATGGCTTCTGAACCGATGTGAGGAAAACTTGGTGAAAGTTTCAGATTTAAACTAAATAATTGTGGTAAGGTGACAGGCAGAAAAACAGTGTTTTATAATGCAAGCGGGAAATTGTTGTTATACTGGAATTGCAAGTAGTCTTCAGTATCATCTTAAACATGTTCATCCTTTTCAGAGTGAATCCGTGTATTTGCATCTATCAGTTCATATACTAGTTAATCTTTTCTTTCAACGTTGAAGTACCTAATAGTGAAGCCTGTGTCCTCGACTAAGTAAAGTGAAATTACGAATAAACTAGTGAATGGATTGTGCAGGATAGTAGGTCGTTCAACACTGTCTCTGATCATGTTTAAAGAGGTTTTGCGGGAAGCTCTCAAATTCTCACACTTACCAATTTCTCTCTAGAGACACAATAACAAAAATAGATTTACAAGTTTTATGACGTTGAAAGATCAAAGTTATTAGATGAAATGAAACAAGCGGAATTTGTTAGTCACACGAGAGATTTTTTTTTTTTTTTGCCTTCCATATCTAATCGTACCTACTTGGGGGTTGCAACTCACTGGAGTGATTCAATTTTGGAATACCGTAAATCAACGTTACAAGTTATTATATAAAACCACGATGCTGCTAACTTCACTGAAGAGTCTTGAAGATGTAGTTTGTGAATGGGGGTTGAAAGATAAAGTTGTCGCTGTTTGCCATAATAATGCAAGAAATATTGCTCTAGGAGTTGAAAGAGCGGAGTACGAGAAATTTCGGTGTGCATCCCACATTCTAGAATTAAGTTTAAATAAAGCTATCAAGGATTATTCTATCGAAACAGTACATTCAAAGTGCAGTAAAATAGTGTGACATTTTAAACACAGCCCTTACCTGAAAAATCAGATAAAAACTTTGAGAACAATTCCTTGATGCATGTAAATTACAACAGGACATAGTTACTCGATGGAATAGCATATATGTCATGTTCGAGAGCTTTATGAAAGCTTAAAAGGGATATTATAGATGTCCTATCAACTCACTCTTTTAATATCAGACCTCTGAAAACAACTGAATGAGATATGATGGTGGTAACAAGTATGTGACAGGTAGTGTTTTATTGCCCAATGTAACGCACTTGGAAATATCTTCACGTTGCTCCGATGACGATCCTGGATACATAGCTAGATTTAAAAGCACTCGGGAAGAAGATTTAATGCCCATGAAAAATGACTGGTATAATTTGAAGACATACTAGGAAGGTACTGCTCTCTATCCCTGGATTACATCTTAGATGTATTGTAAGAAACGGACCGGGAATCCACGTGGTAAATGATTTTGGAGAGAAACTTGGACGGAGTACAAATTCCAGTAAAATCATGCAGAAAGAAGAGGAAACTGAATTTAGAAACCGAAAGAGATTGCAGCCTGCAAGTCGTTTGTGTAACTAGAAGATGACTTCGAAGACCATCTGCAATGGTGAAAAATATATTCAAACCAGCTTCTACATCTCGCATGCTTAACGAATACATTGTTTTGCGTTCCAGCTACTTGAATTCCCTGTGAGAGTATGTTCAATGATGATGGAAATATTGTTACTAAGAGAAGGGCAACCTTTAGTTCTGAACATGTCAACGTACTGACATGTCTGAAGTCCTGGGGCACAGAAGTGTGACTGTAAAAGTGAACTTCACATATTGAAATATTTTTAACATTAAATCATCAATAATGAGATGCATTAAACATATTAACTGCCTTCTATTGTTTTATTATTTGCGTTTCACCAATATCATTAAAATTTAAAATATAAGAACTGTCTTCTTTACAGCATATCGAATTATAAAATATATTATGCCAGGTGATTTTCTCGAACTTATACCGTGTGAACTATAATTCCATTAATCGACCGAATAATCGATTAAAGATATTCGGTAACCGATCAACAGCTATTATTATTATTATTATTATTATTATTATTATTATTATTATTATTATTATTATTATTATTGTTATTATTATTATTATATAATTCGCTGGGGCCATCAAGGACCACGTTAAGTCTTGTTGCATTTGACACTGAACCTGGCCTTCTTTAGAGCCCAAATTTCCCTCATTCTTTGTGAGTGGGCCTGCTTACGCTCCTCTGTCCAAGGGGCACCGTGTCTTCTCTTCGGTTGCTCGTCTCGGTTTAGCCCATTCGTCAATATTTTCTTGCGGAAGAGATCTCTGTTAAGGGCGTCTTCAGCTTATATATGTAGCATTTGCAGGTCTTCTTTGGTATTTCTAAACCAGGGAATTGTGGTTTTGGGGTTTGAATCAAAAAAGTGAAAGATTTCTTTAGTTAACTTTCTTCCGTCCATTCTTTTCAGATGACCGTAAAATCGTGCCCGTATTTTTCTGATTGTGTCGGTAATTTTCTCTATTTTGCTGTAGACTTCCTTGTTGGATCTCTTTTGATGGATTCCATTTCTGTACTTTGATCCCAAGATTCCTCTCACAATTTTGCGTTCTCTTTTCTCCAGTTCTTCAAGGAGACCTTTGTTGGCATTTAGAGACGGGGTTTCGGCTGCACATAGAACTACTAGCTTCAGAACTGTTTCATAGTGACGTATTCTCGTGTTTTGGGAAAGGCATTTTTTGTTGTAGATTGTGCGGGATGTTTGGTAGGCTATTTCCAGTTTGAGTACTCGCTCCTGAAGTGCTTCTTTGTCCAGGTGATCTCACCCAGGTATTTAAATTTGTCTACTCGAGTGATGTTCCCGTATTTTGTATGGAGTTTTGGTGGAGCATCTTTGATGTTAGTCATTACTTCTGTTTTCTCAAACGATATCTGCAAACCAGTGTTCGGCAATTTCCTTTAAAATTTCAACTTGAGCTCTAGCGGTTTCTGTGTCGTTTCAGAGAACAACAATATCATCGGCAAATGCTAAGCAGTCTGTTGCGATCCCCTTGGATTTGGTTCCTATTCTCAATGGACTGTAGTTGGTTTCCTGTAATCTCACCCGCCAGGTTCTGATGATCTTTTCAAGAACATAGTTGAAGAGTATCGGGGATAGCCCATCACCTTGTCGGACTCCTGTTTTGATGTCAAAGGAATGCGAGAGACATCCGTGGAACTTCGCCTTGGATTTTGTGTCGGTCAAGGTGGCTCTAATTAGTGCCAGCAGTTTCAAATCAACTCCAAATTCATTTAAGATGTTTAGCAGGACTTCCCGGTCAATGGAGTCGTACGCTTTCTTAAAATCCACAAAGACAGACACATACTGCTTGGACCTTAGTGTACAATATCTGATGATCGTTTCGAGATTTTGGATCTGTTCATCTGTTGAGCGACCTTTTCTGAACCCTCCTTGGTATTCACCTATTTGATGTTCGACTTGTGCTTCCAAACGCTCCAGGATGACAAGTGATAGAATTTTGTAAGTCACGGGTAGCAAAGATATTCCTCTGTAGTTGTTGATGTTCTTCATGCTGCCTTTTTTGTGTAATGGATGGATCAAAGCTATTTTCCAATCTTCGGGTAGGTTCTCCTTGTTCCAAATTTCTTCTATTTGCTTTTGCAAGATATCAAGTGATTCCTCTGGGGCATATTTCCATAGTTCTGCTACTACTGAGTCTTCCCCCCGGCGCTTTGTTATTTTTGAGACGGACAACGTGGCGCTTGATTTCATCTCTTTCGGGTGGTCCGGAATCTGGGTACCTGAGTAAGGGTTCCTTGGTCTCAATGGCGTTTTGCGGTTTAGAGCAATTAAGTAAATTCTTGAAGTAATCTGCCTGAATGCTGCAATTTTCTTCATTTGACGTCGCCAGTGTGCCGTCCTTTCGCTCGAAGCATAGAGATGGTGGTTTATAGCCAGTGAGTTTGCGTTTGAAGGCTCTGTAGTACTCTCTGCTTTCATTCTTCCTAAAGTTTTGTTCTATCTTTTCAATGAGAGATTTTTCATTTTTACGTTTCTCAGTTCTGAACACCCTGGCTGCTTGGGCACGTTGGATTTTGTAGGTTTCCCAATCTTTTTCTGATTTCGTAGAGTAGTACTGTTTCCACGCATTGAGTCGTTTTTGGAGGACTGATTCGCAGGTACTATTCCACCAGGCATGCTTTTTGCTTCTCTTGATTTCTGCAACGTCTTTGGCGGCCTCAACAAGGAGACTTTTGGCGTTGTTAAAGTCACAGTCCTTTGGTCTAGCCTTCTCCTGGAACTCCTCGACCCATTTCCGAAGTTTATCGTTGTCGAAGCGTGCGATCTGTTTGGTTCTCTTCCTTGTGTTTGCGGGGATTGGTTTGAATTTGATAAGAGACATATCATGATCTGAGGCCACATTGATGCCTTTCTTTACCTTGACATTCATAATCTCAGGGCTGTTTCTCCTGGAGATTGCAACATGATGAATTTGGAACTCTCCGAGAGCTTCAACGGGAGAACGCCAAGTCATTTGCTTTCTGGGTAGATGGCAAAAGTGGGTCGACTGACCTGAAGGTTGTGATTTTCGCAAATGGATACCAGTCTTTTGTCGTTGGGATTGGTTTTTTTGTGAGTAGGGTAATTTCCTATAACTTTCTTGTACTCCTGTTCACGACCTAGTTGGGCATTGAAGTCACCCAAAAGAAGCTTGACATGGTGTTTGGAGATTTTGTTTAATTTTTCATCCAGTAGATCCCAGAAATTATCAACTTCGTCTGGATCAGATTTGTTCTTATCGTTTGTAGGAGCATGTGCGTAAACTAGGGCGTAGGTTTTGTTCGCGCATTTAATTGTGAGTATAGACAATCTGTCATTCACAAGTTCGAAATTTGCAACCGATTTAAGGATCTTGGTTCTAACAGCAAACGCGGTTCCAAGCATCACAGCTCCATTGAGGATTCCTCTTTGCGCTTTGCTCTTGAAAAATCGGTAGCCTTCGGATTCAAAAATCTCTTCATCTGGGTACCTTGTTTCCTGTAGGGCCATTATGGCTATCTGATTTTCGTGAAGAGCTTTGGTGAGGGTTTTCAGCTTGCCAGTTTGTGTAAGTGAATTTATGTTGAAAGTTGCTAGAAAGGTTTTAGATTTTGGCCTGAGTTTTTGACCCTTCGGGACGCTCCGACTCGTCTCTTGCATGATGTCGAGTCTCCCCCAGAATCCGAATGAGACTCGTGCGCCGTGGCGTTCACGACGAGGGATTTATCCGAAGATTTACCCCCTGGGGTATGTTTCTTGAAATGTTGTGCCATCATGCTTTTTGACTTGACCTTGCTTTGGACGGGTACCCATCCTTTTACAACTAGGGTTGTTAGCCCTAGAGGTTGCCTCAAGATGTTTTCTGGCTTCTGGTCATTTACCAGTCTTCGCCGTAACCCTGGCAAGGGACCAGTTCTTTTTTTTTTTCACGGTGGTATTTTATTTCCCTACTACCCTCTGACTCTGCTGGCGGGAGCCAGCGAGCTTCCCCAATTCTAATGGGACGCGCCCGATGGAGGTAACCGGTAAATCCCCACACGGGTATTATTATTATTATTATTATTATTATTATTATTATTATTATTATTATTATTAATTGGTATCGGAGAAGGATAGCTGCCGTACAACGGAGAGCAACTTTACGTATAGCATGTGCATACCGCACGGTTTCTGAACCTGCAATCCTCACGGTGGCAGCAATAGCCTCAATAGATATACTTGCATTGGAGCGACAAGAAATCCGGAGTACCCAAGAAACCCAAGAAGAGCTGGGAAAGAAATGTGCAAAGAAGCGTACCTTCAGTCAACGGATAAGGCGATGGCAACTCAGATGGGAAAGTGACCCTCGGGGTAAATGGATCAAGCGACTGATATCATGCTTCGATATCTGGGTTGAAAGGGTTCATGGTGAAGTCAACTATTACCTCACGCAACTTGTAACAGGACATGGATATTTTCGGAAATTCCTGCATAGAGTGGGTGGAGTGAGTGATGCAGCATGCATATACTGTGACGACATCAATGATGTACTTAACACCTTCCTTGTGTTGGTTGATAAAGAGAAGATGTGTGGAAACTGAATTGGGAGAATTGATACACGGTAATATTACTTCTGTGATGCTACGAAACCAGAAACCCTGGCATCGGGTGGCAGTGTATGTGGAGGATGTCCTACTCAGAAGAAGAGGGATTTTAAAGCGTATGGACGCCCGAAAAGGAGAAATGAAGAAAGAAGAAGTCTGAAAAACTGAGTAAGCACGACATCACGCTGAAGTAATGCGAGAGCGGTTCCGGGGTGATGATACATATCGTGGGAAAAGTGTGTGTGGTCTTTAGTGGTAAACAATCCCACACACTTGTGGAGTGCGGACCCTTCATAAGTGCCTTTTGGAGATTTTCCACAGTCCCTCGTAAAAATTATTATTATTATTATTATTATTATTATTATTATTATTATTATTATTATTCCTAGGGGCAAATGGACCAAGCAACTGATACCACGCTTGGATATCTGGGTTGAAAGGGTCCATGGTGAAGTAAATTACTATCAAACGCAGTTTCTAACAGGACATGCATATTTTCGGAAATTCCTGCATAAAGTGGGCAGAGCGAGTGAAGCAGCATGCATATACTGTGATGACATCGACAACGTATTTCACACCTTGCTTGTGCGCGGTCATTGGACGATACAGATAAGATGTGTGGAAACTGAACTAGGAGAATTGACAACAGATAATATTATTTCCCCAATGCTACGAAACCAGGAATCCTGGGATCGCGTGGCAGTGTATGTGTAGGATGTCCTTCGCCAGAAGAAGAAGGATTTGGAAGCGTACGAACGTTCACAAAGGAGAAATGAAGAAATAAGTCTGAAAGACAAAGCACGATATCACCCTGAAGTAATGCGAGAGCGGTTCCGGGCTGATGACACACATCGTCGGAAAAGGGTGTGTGGTTTTTAGTGGGTAAGAATCCCACATACTTGTGGAGTGCGGACCCTTCACGAGTATCTTTTGAAGATTTTCCACAATCCCTCGTAAAAGAAAAATATTATTATTTACATTTTTAGGCAATCGGAAAATTGGTAACTCTCATATATGTATTCAAATATTCACCTTTCCAGTGCTTAATGTGCACCATTATTTTCTTCTTTCCAATAAACTGAAGCGTAATAACTCCCTTTCCGTGCTTAAAGTTGTATGGATTATAAATCACTTTCATATTGGATCAGAGAATACTACTGAACAGCAAGTTAGGGCTTATACTTTGAAGCTGACAAGAGCTTTCACTTTGTAAAAGGAAGCATATCTGGAACAATTCCCTTCTGTATTTTTCACTCTAGGGAATCCTCCAACTCACCTTCCACATTGACTCAAGTTCCTCTTCACAGACTTTACCAGCTTAATATAAAAGTAAATAAAACGTGCAGATGTTGGAAAGCGTTGTTCAGCGCCTTCGCCTGTGAGATTGCGACATTCTGTAGCTGACTGTTCGTGTGTGCATCTTTCTTCCGCTGCTATCGAAGAAGGGAGTCCAGACAGATAAAATTAAGATTACGATGCAGTACCCTTCTGAAAGAATAATAGTATTACCGGCACTGTTTTTATCTACCACTGACTACTTTTATGGATTTCGAAGTCACTGAGGGGCCAGAATTTGGTCCCACTGGTGTTTTACGTATCATTCTGTTCCTTGGCTGAATGTTCAGCGTAGTGGCCTTCGGTTCAGGTAAATAGGCCTATCCTGCCTGGCTAGAGATTTTAATGAGCTCGATAGCTGCAGTCGTTTAAGTGCGGCCAGTATCCAGTAATCGGGAGATAGTGGGTTCGAACCCCACTGCCGCCAGCCCTGAAAATGGTTTTCAGTGGTTTCCCATTTTCACAACAGGCAAATGCTGGGGCCGTACCTTAATTAAGGCCACGGCCGCTTCCTTCCAATTCCTACGCCTTTCCCATCCCATCGTCGCCATAAGACATATCTGTGTCAGTGCGACGTAAAGCAAATAGCAAAAAAAAAAAAAATGAATTTTCCGGAGAGATTTTAACCTAGTCTGGTTAATTCCTCTGGGTCGGTGGTTGGGTGGTTGTGTTTGTCTTTGTACACAACTTCACTTACATACGACACATCACACTATAAACCACCACAGAAGCGCGTAGTAATGAATATATCCCTCCAAATAGGGTTAGCCTCAGGAAAGCGTCAAAAAAATGGGTCTTATCCACATAAATAATGCCAACCTAAATAGATGGAAAAATGCCAGGTAGTAGTTGTTCTTATCGTTTTATGAGTCATTCAATCGAACTAACACGAGAGTGACATATTTCAGCACTTTGAAACATCATCACTTGAACCGAACCACAACCATCCAGAAAGCTAGTTGCTTTACGTCCCACCGACACAGATAGGTCTTATAACGATGATGGGACAGGAAAGGCCTAGGAATGGGAAGGAAGTGGCCTTGGCCTTAATTAAGGTACAGCGAGGTGTTAAAATGGGAAACCACGGAAAACCATTTTCAGGACTGCCGACAGTAGGGTTCGAACCCACTATCTCCCGGATGCGAGTTCACAGGTGCGTGCTCCTAACCGTTATGGAACATCTGTGGGATATGGGAGCAGAGACCTACCAAGAGTGCCCTTTTTAACAACACGACACCGGGCACAGCGTCTCACCTGGGCGCGTTACGTTGATAGTTTGAGCCTGAAAGACTGCCGGCATATAGCTTGGTCCGATAAGTCACTTTTCCAGTTGTTTCGAGCTGATTGTAGGGTTCGGATAATATGGCGCAGGCCCGATGAAGCCATACATTCCTATTTTCAACGAGGCAACATACAAGCTGGCGGTAACTCCGATATTATATGGAGTGCATTCACGTGGCATGGTCTGAATCGGCTGATCTACTTGAACCAACGAACTAGAACAACATAGAGGGGCTGTATGCCTGACATCAGCGCTCCCTGCGGAAGCAAGTTGATAAAGGGCAGCCATGTTAACGATTGTCAAAACAAAGTGAGTTGGCGCGAGAACATATGTTGAGGTGGCAGGGTGATTGTGCACGGCAATTATTTAATCCGTACGATTTCGCGTGAAAAGATAGATTCTCGCTTTCAAGAATGCCAGACGTATGCTCCGCGTACGGTTGTGATTAATAAAACCAAGGGTATATCGTATTTTAAGTAAGTATTACTGAATGATAGCCGAGATCACTTTTTGTAATTTATGTTTGTAATTAAACCCATTTTAATGCTTACGCAGCGAAAGTACTGACAGAAACTGTAATTAGTTCTTGGATTATGTTTCAGATTTCCTTTAAAGAACAAGGAATTAACGCAGCAATGGGTTGTGAGGACAAAAAGAGATAAATGGTATCCCACTCAACACAGTCGCTTATGCTCTGTACATTTCGAAGATAGGTACATGTATGAAACGAATGACCAACGGCGATTACTGGCAAATGGCAGTTCTGAACCATGCCAGGAGAGGACTATTCGAAGGATTTTACGAGCGTACATTTTATTCACCATCCTTTAACAACCACGTTTGTAAGCTGAAGTAGGGAATTTTGATGGAGTATTTCGAAGTGAGATTCCACAATGACACATGACATGAGACAGAAAACCCTCACAGTTTGCCGATACAAATCTTTCACAGAAAGACTGGTCTCTTCAGGAACTAGTAGTTCAAGGTTAGGCTACATCTATATAAATAAAGTTGTAGGGGGTCCGCTGTCAGTAATTTCTTTTGTTTTGCCAATTTTTCAGATATTTATCCCTTTTAGGTCAACTCAAGACAGAATCAGTGGTTTTTACTTTTCGTGTCTTTTTGTTTGTTTGTTTGTTTGTTTGTTTGTTTGTTTGTTTGTTTGTTTGTTTGTCTATTCCACCACGACGTCGAAACGGCTGGATAGATCTCAACCACACTTCATATTTAGAGTATACTCATCCAGGGGAAGGTTTCGATATGCATATCATTTTAAAATCTTTGAACAAACGGGGGTTTTATTGGAAAACCACAACGGTTTTCCTCCGTTTTTCTTATACTATTGATTTTATGTAAACTCTGTGGACCGTATGTGAAACGTCTCTCCATTATAAACAACTTTTGTTATGTTCATAATTTACCTTACTCTTCAAATGACGGAGAAATTTACTATTTTCTGCCGATACCATGCTCTGCATTGAATGAGTGACCGACAGACCGACAAAGAATATATGGGTTACCATGGCAACGTCTCTGACTGCTTGCCAGCAGGGAAGTAACGTATTGCCATTTTCCTCACCATTCCTTTAAATTCGTGGTTGTTCCTTGGGTAGAAAGCAAGAGAGTCGTCAATCTGCCATTCTGCGGTATATTGGCGGAATATCTTGGAGGTTATAACCGTCCTCGAATAGCTTAAGTAATAACACAACTATTCATATTCTTATCTGAGTACCTAAGAATCCCTGCGCCTAAATTTCTCTCCTGTTACCGCTTCTTATATCCATAACTCACACCGGTGTAATTTATTGAGGGGCATTTGATTTTCCAATACATTCCCTTGATATTTACATATTTGTCGTCATCCGGCTGTCCTCAGTTATAGTCCATTTTCTATTAACTTCAACTTTCTAAACTGTATTATTTTCTTCCTTAATTACGCCGTATGTATGCGAGTGCTAATTCCGAAATCTGGACACTCTTTGCTTTGAGGAAATATTCTAGGCTATGCAAATGTATAACTTTTGGCCCAGGAAAATTCCTAAATATGGATGCAATTTTAACGACGTTGCAGACCTTCGTTTCGGGATAATTGGTGGCTAATCGGTAAGTCGTATCACAAATCAGAAAGCAAATGGCGTTTCATTTTGGAAAGATCTACAACTTTAGTCCTATGACTTGTCGTCGTATTTCTATCCCTAATACGTTAAATAGAGCTGTATTTCTCAATTTCAAGTTGATTTTGTACATTTACACGTATATGTTATCATTTGGCACACTTATAGGAAAGGTAGAATCATGATATTCGGCACGCACATTGACATGACCAATGGCCATGTGATAGCCAAAGTTTATGATTATAGCAGTTAACTAATAATAATAATAATAATAATAATAATAATAATAATAATAATAATAATAATAATAATAATAATAATAATAATCGTATGGCCTCAGCTACCGTGTGCAGACATTTCAATTTGACGCCATCGGGCTGTCTGCTCGTTAATTTCGACGTTCCGTTTTACTCTAGGCCCATTAGATGGCAGACCAAGTACACCGAAACTCTCTTGGGCGTCTATGGCTGAGATTTAATGAATTTTATCGGGTAAACACCAAATGTGTCACCAGAGATCTTCTACATGCCGACATCGTACGACATGGAGTGTCGAATGGACTTTTTTCCGCCCTTCAAGACTCCGATTACACCTGCCGGGTTTGGACCCGCTATCTTGTGATCCGGAGGCCGACACTCTACCACTGATCCACAGAGGCAGCTATTCTAGCTGTTATTTGAATATCATAAAGCAGTATGTGAAAACTGTACAAAATTTCACCCCATTCAATGACTCTAACTCAATCTACCCCATAAATATAGGAGATACGAGAAGATGTCATAGGACCAACCAGGTAGAGCACTGAAAGAGGCGTCTGATGGTGAAGTCCGTTTGTAGATGCGTCGTAGAGTTTCAAAGAAGTAGCTCTCGAATTAAAGGTCTGCACTTCTAGAGTGTGTCTGTACTGCACCCGTAAGCGAATGTGCATAATAAATGCATATATTAAATGTTTAATAATTCGCATATGGGAATACAGCAGTAGGCTGGGAAAAGCTTGCAGTCTCACAAAGCAACAGTCAGGCGCCGTTCAGACTGAAAATATATCCACAGAATACGTCTTAAGGCACGAACAGGAAGTAGCTGGCCTGAGTGGTACGTCCAATTATGTTTTATGATGCCGACGAGAAGTGGAAACTTTCTATCCAGTTCCCACGTGAATCCGCACATCGGAATGCGCCCTGCCCAGAAGAGCGAGTGAGAAAAGAATAATACCCGTCATCCCTTGGCAGAAAATGGAAGAATCCAAGCCACTAAGAGCGCGAACGTCTCAGCCAATCACAAAATTGCAAATTTTAATGTCTTGTCATAGCGGGAATCTACAACTAGTATTTCGCGATTTGGTGCCCGAAGTAGCTGTGAAATATTGTGTCCTGACTTCCAAACAATATTTGAGGATTTATCAGTGCAAAAGTGTGGCTAATCAGTGGTTAAATAAGAAATGTTCAATTTTACATGGAAGAGTGGTATCGCCCAGGAAATGAACAGTCATGGCGGGAAGGCGCCATACTCTTGCAGAAAATAGAGCCAGTGACGCGCGCCGTCGTATAAATTAACCTGTGATCGTTTCTCATAACGCAATGTAACACGTAAATCGGACCAAAATTAGGAATGTTTAGAACACATTTCCTAAAAATCTAACCTACGGACATATGATAAATCGGTCCCAAGGGCAGGATCATTACGCCACATCCCTTCCACAGAACTATTTTCGAGGTGGGGGAGGACTGTTTACAAAAATGACGACACCAGGGTGGTGAACTTCAGTCTCGTAGGAAACTTCAGTCTTGTACGAACTTTCAGTCTGGTGGTGAATCGCAGTCCTGTGAGAATTTGTAGTCTTGTAAGAATCTTCAGTGTCTTATACAGTAGTTGGCATCCGAGTGAGTAATGTATTTATTTGTGTGAGTAATATCTTAGCCGAAATGAACACTTTGACAAACTTTTATTCAACTTTACTTTATGCAGAGATAATCAGGCAATTAAATTAACAAATGACAATGGTAGTTATACTCTCAACACTTGCCTTGAATGAACTTATAACATGCTAGGACCGGAATGAACAATGAATTTCTTCATAACACGTAGCTGCATAACATTTTCCCTAGTTCATGTGTAGCTTGTATATTTTTGTGGAAAAGTCATATTTTGGAGGACGATTATTATAAAATTCTCCACATCATTGGGAACATTACATTAAATTATTCCACACTCTCATAGAACTATTATTGCAAGCGAGATATTTGGGAGCAGAATTAGTCAAGCCAGTTACAGGGAGAAAAACTTTGTTTTCACAAGTGGAATGCTGCCGCACGAAGACCTTGAGTCCAGTGTTATGGTCAGAGAAGGTGAATAACCAGTAATCCTTTACACAAACAAACTGAGAGGGGTGAAATAGGCGACAGCAGGAGGCTAAGCAGGTAGCGGAGTCCAGACTTTCAACTTCACGTCAGGTGCTCAATGCAGTGTCATTGAATATTCTTCGTAGGAGTGTTAAAGTGCGAGTGCTAATATAAATATGGACGTGTGCAACGCTATTGTAAAAATGCATCAAGTTTGCGTGTGTGACCTCTTGGATAACATCAGCTTGAAGATGGAGTACTAAATTCATCATGACGGAGCCCGGAGGATGATCTGACCTGCCTCCAGCACAAATAAGGTAAATGAGCAGAATGTAAATATGTAAATAGGAAGGACTATGGACAATCGATGATCAAAAATGTAGTTTAGAATTTTAGATAGGATTGTAAATAATTCACGGATCGGATGGTACTAATTATAGTTTGATATCATTTTATTTTTGAGTTAAACGTGAGACTACGACAATTATATTTGGCGATTCCGAATATAAATGCCATAGTATCACAATAATTGTAATTGTGAAATTAGGATCGTAATAATAATAATAATAATAATAATAATAATAATAATAATAATAATAATAATTAGCGAGTGTTATTTGAGCAGTTTCCTTAAGTTAATGTTTTCATATTATTTCTGGATCATTTTGAAGTAAGTCATTTTAACATATGAGAATCCTATTTTACAAAGAAATTTACATACAGTGTAGTGCAGATTTTTAAAGTGATAATAATAATAATAATAATAATAATAGCTATGGTGATGAGTGGTATTTTTGTTGACGTTTTGATTTCGTAGGCGCTGCCATATTAGTTTAAATGTTTGCTTTTGATATTAGCGCATCCAGTTTATTATTTCATGTTATGTAATCATTATTCAGATGACCGTTTCCGGTAGCTCTCATACTTTGTACTGAGCGACGATCTGGTTGATACGCGAAAGTTAATTTCTTTATTGTAACGTGATTACACATTTCGATAGCCGTGTTTTTGAGAGGCAATCTCGTTATTTCAGTGAATTAATTAGTGACAGGAAGCCATTGATAAGTTAGCTGTGATATTTCATAATATGTGAAACGGTGGATGATCAAAATAACGAGCAAAGTAATAGTAATATCCCTGATGTTCTGCGTTGAGAAATGGAAAATGTGATATTTGGACCATGTCATGAATAATGTCGTAAAATGAAGGTGTGAACGACACAGTTATTTCGCCCGCCTGATACGAGCGAGGCCGTATTATGAGTTACTACGTCGAGAATATTGATGAATAAATAGAATTGAGAGATGAATAATTTAACCAAGAGTGTTAAATATGCGACGACATGTGTTATGGTTGTAGGCGGAAAGCCTGTAGTGCTTCAAATAGTTTCCAGGGAAAATAAATGCTCGGAAATATGCAATTTAGAGTCCGAGGTAAATTGTGAACAGAGCGACCGATCAATGTGTGTTTCGACAGTCATGCATAATCACTGATGTCATGTAATACCAATAATTATTGTCCGTAAAGATTGAATAAGGTCATGTCCAGACATCTTCGTCTGAGGTTAGAAGATTGCCATCAACTTCACGTAATTTTGCTACCTGGATCAGGGTAATATTTTATACTTCGATATTTGCGCATTTTTTTATTTTAAAATTTTATTAAGCAGCGATTTTTGGGATCTAGATTTTTATTATGATATCATTTCTTTGTATATATTTTGTCACCGTATTATTTTAGAATCTGATACATGAATAGTGTTGTATTTGATTTATGTAAATAAAATAGGTGTAGTCAGGTTATTTTTATTTCAGTATTTCTTGGGAGCAGTGTTTCTCCATTGACATGTTCATTTATGTAAATAAGATTTCATGTGTTAGGGTAAGAGATCATCGATTAGTTCATAGTCAAAACCATAGTAGTGGTATGCTCATACCAGAAGACAGTCAGTAATCACCAAGCCATAGAAATCCACTACATTTCAGTTAGGCAAATGAAGCGATCTTTAACAAGCAGTTGTATCACAAATGCCGCAAATGAGTCACATAAATACGATGGGATCTGCCTCCATCTAGAGTTGGTACCACAAAAATATGCATTCGCAATGAAAATGCAGGTAGCGGCAAACTAGGTAAAGTTAACGATGTAAAGGGATCGCTTTCATTTAAGATGTGAACTTGAGGCACTTAGCCTAATTAATTTAAGTATTGTAAGCGTCCAGACTATCACAGTTAAAGAAGTAAAGCTTAAGTAATTAAATGAGTGATGGTAGCACTCAGGTGTTCAGTTCAATAAATTTTCTTGTTTTCAGCCACGAGCAGTTTAAATATGTGGCAAAGGTAATATAATGGATAAAGTACCATGTTCATGGTTGTTTTGTTTTGTTTTTCTCTCTTTTTCTTTTATTTTCACACATGGTTAGTGTATTCTATTATTATTTTAGAGTTGGGTGTTTCCCAACTGGAGATGAATATGAGGTAAATATTTGATAGACACCTTAAAGTCAATGTCAATTGGATGAATTAACAAATTTAATTAATTAATTACTCAAATTTATTTTGAGAGGATATTTACCAAGGTATTATAAATCATTTATTCAAATGAGGCTGTATTTCTGACCAGTGTTTAAATATGGTCACGTCATCGTCATGGAGACAGTGGTTCGATGTACTCCAGAATATTTAAATCTAAGCGACCTTCGGTCGAAATTTATTAAGGCAGGTAATTAACTTATTGTAATGCAGAGTAATTGTTTTAAATTTTAATTTCATTTCACATTATTTTATTTTACACCATTTTACTTTCAACCTCACACTTCGAAAATTTTTGTTAAATAAACCATTTCATTTATCTCAATTTTAATTCAGTCTTTGGGTACCGTCATTTATAGTTTAGTTTACCCCATCTTTCACTTCCTCAACCCCCGATCGACGTGTGGCCCATCAACCCGAGGGATCCATGGACCCACCACGCCTGAGGAGAAGAGTCTACATGAGGCGGTAGGTATTTTCAAATGTCATTATTTGCAGGTGCAGCCGGCGCACATATCAAGAAAGAAGACCACCGCATTGGGTGCCTTTAAAAGGGCACAGTCCATAGACTATTTTGGCGAAATTTACGTACAGTTATCGGTTTCAGGTGTAATAATGACCATCTGCATGTACTGAGTTTCGGTGTCCGTTTGTCTGTTTGTTTGTTTGTTTGTCTGATTGTCTACAACTTGGAAACTACTGGATATATTTCCACCAAACTTGATATTTAGAATCCACCTGTCTTTGGGTAGGATTTAGGGCAAATATTGTTCCTAAATCCCTGAAGTGAGTAGGGGTTTATACGTAACCAAAACCGTGATTTTGCATTCCCACAAAATATATACAACCAGACTTAATGTAAATTTACCTGCCTTAATGGAAATTAATTTCTAAGCCTTTTTCCTCATGTGCATCATTTCAATACGAGGATTAATAAGGGAGATATCATTAACGGCCCGTTTTCCGGTACAAGTCCCACCGGACTTAACTCAAGAGCGGGTGCGTAAAAAGCGTATTTCTTACAACTTGAAAACTACTGAAGATATTCGAACCAAACTTTATATTTAGCATCTACTTGTCCAATGGTAGGTGTTAATAGTCAATAACATTTCATGTTCCATGAATGGACTGACGGTTTATAGGGAACCGAAATGGTGATTTTACTCTTACACAATATGTACAGTTCAAGACCAACCTGACTGGAAATCGACCAAACTTGATGGAAATCCATTTCTAAAACTTTTCTTTCATGTGCATTTTTTTCGACAGGAGGATTAATAAGGGAGATATCTTAAATGGTCCGTTCTTCAGCTTATCTCCAGCGGATATAGCCCAAAAGGTGTTGCACGTGAAGTAGATTCCTTATCTATCTAAATAAAATCGTAACGACTGTGTGCTTGTACATTGACTATTTTGGCAAAATTTTCGTACAGCTACACGTTTAAGGGGTAATAATGACCATCTGCATATTTTTTGGTTTAGTTTCTTGAAAGTCCTAATTTTTACCCTCCTCACCGAAAATCCAGATTGCGGCATAATCTGCCAGTCGAAGAAGGATATTGAAATTTGGCAAAATTATACGTTTTAGACTGTAACGGATGGAAAACTTCCAAGATCTTAAAATTTTTCACATTTTATCCCCGAAGAATATCGAAATATGGAGGCAATTTTAATGATAGTGCAGACCTTCGGAAGTCTTATCACATAACGGATGGCACAATCCCCGTTCAATTTGGAGTGATCTACAAGCTTGGTCTTATGACTTTTTGTCGTATCTGTATCCCTTTTACGTTTGATTTTTCTCTATTTCTCGATGTTAAGTAAATTTGGACTTTTCACATTGATAATTCATACTTTCCATCACTTATAGGAAAGATAGAATCATCAAACTCTACACGAAAATTGGCCCACCCAGTAGCCATATGTGAGCCAAATGCTATGTATGTAGTTGTCATTTAATTATCCTAAAAGCTGTGCAATGTGAGATAATCTTACACAAATTTTACCCTATTCAACGTTTCTAACTCAATTTCACCCATGAATAGATGAGATATCATAAGACCAGCCATTTAGGCCGCTAAATCCGGCGTCTTATGGTACAATCCTTTCTCGATATGATGTACCGTTTAACAGCAGTTAATCTGTAAATGAAGGTCTGCAATATTATAAACAAGCACATACTTTCATATGTCGATTTATATATATTCACTGATGTCGATTATGTAGCGATCGAGAAAGGGTGTGTCTGCTATTGTCATCACCGAACACCGACAATGTACACGTGCTGTTTTATCTTGGGCACCAGTTTGTGTTACATCCAACTAAACACGTCTGCTCCTCTCACTCACTCACTCACTCATACGACGTACTCGGGAGATGCACACGCTCAGATATGTGACAGCAATCGATTGGTGCATCGAAATATCGGTTTCCAGCATTTTCTGTGATGGGCAGTTCTTCTTTTTATTAACACGGATGAGTTCCGCGTGAGTCTTATAAATATTTTCCGGGCCAGTTTTATTCCGCCCACCCGGTATTATCTAGTTCACCTGGACATACAATTATAGATTTTTATTTTTTTACATGTCTCATCAAACTCAGTAGTGTATGGGACAAATGACAATTTTTAGTGACGTTTTTCTATTTCGTAAATCTATCAAATCTAACCACGTTTCACGGGCTGCCTGTGACAGCAGAATATCCTGAGCTGTTGGGGTTACATAGGTGCAGCATGGCCATACCGATCTTGTAATCCTCTTCAGATTATTTGAAATATCGGTGTGTTTGTGAAGGAGTTTACTGCGTGCGGTGCACGGATAGACTTTACTGCGTGCGGTGCAAGGATAGACTGTTTAGTGACGAGACACCCTTATAAAGTGTCTCACGTCACAAGGCATTATATCGCAGTCCGCCTCCGTAGAGTAATTGCTAGTGTTATTAGCTGCCATCCCTGGGGTCCGGCTTCGATTCCGGGTACTGCCAGAAATTTTTTAAAACTGGCAGGAGGACTGGTACGTGGTTGAAATGGTACACGCAACTCACCTCCATTGGGGTTGTGTCTGAAAAGAGCGGCACCACCTCAGGATGAGGACACAAGTTTACTTTATTCTATCGCACGTACTGTACCTACTGAATCAGCCATACTTACGCGAGGATGCTCAACAATAATCCATGCCCACTTGAGCGAATTTATAGAGGGGTTCTTAACAATAAATCTAAGTTCACAAGAACACTTTCTTCATCTAATCTCAGTTATTTCCGGGATCGCTGGAGCCACCTAAGCTCATTGTGGTGTTTTGGCCGTGGTTTAAGGCCGGATGCCCTTCCTAACGCCACATGATTTTCGAGGTGAAAATATCAACACAGGATTGACCGAGATTCAAATCTCAGTCTTCCGAATGGGAAGCAGTAGCTACGTTACTGAGATCATCATGCCCCCTCCCAAATTATAATTCCACAACAACAACAATAATAATAATAATAATAATAATAATAATAATAATAATAATAATAATCCAGTGGTCTCGGCCACTAGGTTGCATACCTTCTTAACTGGTGCCATTTAGACTGTCTGCCTCTACCGTTTCTTACCCGCTACATCTTCCCTCAAAAATTCCACTGAACAAATCCTCGGCATCTCAAGACCTGTCCAGTCAATCTGTCCCTTCTTCTGCTCAAATTCCGCCAAAACATTCTCTTCTAGCCAACTCGACTTAGTATATTTTCGCTTGTAATCCCATCTCATCCGTGCATTCCTCTGCAATACCATATTTCAAAAGGGTTTATTATCTTCCTTTCTACACTAGCTATTGTCCATATTTCACTTCCAACAATACCTCGCCGCACACGAAAGTTTTCACAATCATCTTTCTGACATGCATATCTATATTTCAAGAGAGCTAAATTCCTTTCTTACCGGGTGAGTTGGCCATGCAATTAGGGGCGCGCAGCTGTGAGCTTGCATCCGGGAGATAGTGGGTTCGAACCCCACTGTCGGCAATTCTGAAGATGATATTCCGTGGTTTCCCATTTTCACACCAGGCAAATGGTGGGGCTGTACCTTAACTAAGGCCACGGCCGCTTCCTTCCCACTCCTAGAACCTTTCGTATCCCATCTTCGCAATAAGAACTTTCTATCTGCGTCGTTGCCACGTCAAATAAATTGTAAAGAAAAACCTTTCTTAAGTAAGGCCTTCCTTGCTTGTACTAATCTGTATTTATATTCTTACTAAGCCTTCGTTTGTAACAAGTGAGTTGGCTAGCTGTTTCATATGGTCGTTCATACCAGTTCAAAATTCATATTCACGAACCACACACTGGACTTTGAAATATCAAAGATACATTTATGAAATTCGCAAATGATGCGGGAAGCGTGTTATTCAGGCACTGACATTTATTTCATTTGGTTTAAAGGACATTTAGACATTACCTACAATGATACAATCGGCCGGCTGGCTAAACAGACGATAACCGGTGAACCAATTCATACCGTTGCTCTTCCGTTTGTAGACTTCTTTCCACTGCTCCGTCATTACACTCGAGAAGAATGATCTTAATTTTGGGGAAAATTCAAAGAGATAAAGAACACCAACAAAAGCTTAGTTCTCCAAATGGAACACCGACAGAAGATACATAACATCTAACATACGTATACGACTCCCATCATGGAAGCTTTAGTAGCCACTTACAGTACATCGCATTGGAGTTATTGTCTCTCCCGTCCACCTCCGTAGCGTGACGGTTAGCACTATTAGCTGCCGCCCTTGGTGGCCCGGGTTCAATTCCAGGTACTGTCAGAAATGTTAGAATGGCAGGAGGGCTGGTAAGTGGTTGAACTAGAACATGCAGCTCACCTCCACTGGGGGTGTGCCTGAGAAGAGCTGCACCACCTCAGAATGAGGACACGAGTTTTTGTCCGACTCGTTGGCTGAATGGTCAGCGTACTGACCTTCTGTCCAGAGAGTCCCGGGTTCGATTCCGCTCGGGTCGGGGATTTTGACCTTCATTGGTTAATTCCACTGACTCGGGGGATGGGTGTTTGTGCTGTCCCTAACATCCCCGCGACTTTCACACCACACATAACACTACCCTCTACCACAATAATACACAGTTACCTACACATGGCAGATGCCACCCACCCTCATCGGAGGGTCTGCCCTACAAGGGCTGCACCCGGCTAGAAGTAGCCGCACGAAATCATTATTATTATTATTATTATTATTATTATTATTATTATGGTTTTCCGTGGTTTCCCATTTTCACACCAGGCAAATGCTGGGGCTGTACCTTAATTAAGGCCACGGCCGCTTCCTTCCAACTCCTAGGCCTTTCCTATCCCATCGTCGCCATAAGACCTATCTGTGTCGGTGCGACGTAAAGCCCTTAGCAAAAAAATTATTATTATTATTATTATTATTATTATTATTATTATTATTATTATTATTATTATTATTATTATTATTATTATTATTATTATTATTATTATCTCTCCCTACACTCCATGTCATAATCAGTCAATTCAAGACTTAAATCAGATTTTCCTTGCGTGTGACCTCCACTGAGAACAGCGGCGATCGTTTTTTAACAGTTCATTGGGATTCCAGTTCCCAGTTAACATTCAGTGTTCACTTTCCTCGAACAGTCTAAGACAGTCTAACTTACAATTTTGTAAAATCAATTTCTTGTGTATTTTTATAGGGTGTAATTTTATGTGATTGTGCTTTGATTTGTATTAGTAAGAAAGTTTTATTCTTTTATTTAATGTTGTCAGAACGTTGCAAAGTTTATTTTTTACAGAAAACTATATTTAATTTTAACAGCGGATCACAACTTGTTTTTTTCCAAATTTATTGTTTTATTTGTGTCTATATCAGTGTTTTGAATTTTGATATTTCCGTTGTTATGTAATTGGATATGATTTCAGATTACAGGTTACATGACTCCTGGGAGCAAAAAGCCAAAAATTAAAAGAGGGTGAGTTGGCTGTTTGCATCACGTAGCTGTCAGCTTGCATTCGGGAGGTAGTGGGTTCGAACCCCACTTCGGCATCCCTAAACACGGTTTTCCGTGGTTTACACCAAGAAAATGCTGGGACTGTACATCAAATAATGGCACAGTCACTTCATTCCATAGCCAAGCCTTTGCATATCCCATCGTCGTCCTAACTAAGTCATAGAAGTCGTTAGTTGTTAAGTAACAACATTCACATATTTCCTTGTTTAATACTTTATCTCCTCAAGTACTATTTTTGGGGGGGGGGGGTGCAAAAGCTGAATATCATAGTAACTGGCTTATTTCGAAGACGATTGCTTGCGGTTCGAATCTTGGCAAACACACGTTCGAATTTCTGTGGTTTGAATTCCACGCGAAATCAGGATTTCTGTGTCTATGATAACGGTATAAACAGTCATGTAGAACTACAAGCCCCTTCTGCTAATATTTTATGAACCACCTGACTTCGTTCGACTGTATTCCATTCGTTTCGTATTCATTCATTTTTACCTTGTACTCTTTCTCCAAGAACGAATACGTATTATTTCTCTATACCTGTGCCAACTCAGATAAAATACCAACATCGTCGGAATATATCAGTTTTTATTTATTTTCCTTCAACTGTGAATCGTTCTACCAATTCCAAATGTCCATATAATAATAATAATAATAATAATAATAATAATAATAATAATAATAATAATAATAATAATAATAATAATAATAATCCGGTTCCTTGGCTCAATGGCCAGTGTACTAATCTTCGGTTCACGTGGCCCCTGATTCGTTTCCCGGCCGGGACGAGAATTTTAGTCGCGCAGCCTATCGTGAATTCTCAGGTTAGTGGGTGAGATGTTTATGCTAGTCTTAAGAGACATATCCAAATGCACACAGCACAGCACATGACATACCACCACAGAAACATGCAATAGTTAATAATAATAATAATAATAATAATAATAATAATAATAATCATAATAATAATAATAATAATAATATATTTGACTTGTTTTCCAAGGCCATTGACTTTTAAGTGACGGAAATACCGGAATTCTGTCCTTAACATGTTATTCTACTGGTAAAGAACTGTGTCTGAATTCGATACTCCAACCCGTAATAGAGCAGGCGGGAGTCTAATGTGCAGCCGGTCTGTTTGTAACGTGTCCGATGATCGATGTTTATGAACTTGAAGTAGTTGGTTATTGATATATATTGTTGCGTTCATTCCAATGCATACATATATTACATATATATATTCCGAGGTCGATAGCTGCAGTCGCTTAAGTGCGGCCAGTAGCCTATCCAGTATTCGGGAGATAGTGGGTTCTAACCCTGCTGTTGGCAGCTCTGAAGATGGTTTTCCTAAGTTTCCCGTTTTCTCGCAAGGCAAATGCTGGGGCTGTACTTCAATTAAAGCCATGGTCGCTTCCTTCCCACGCCTAGCCCTTTCCTGTCCCATCGTCGCCATAAGACCTATCTGTGTGGGTGCGACGTAAAACAACTTGTAAAAAAACAAACACACGTACATAGAAATTGAATGCTCCTCGCGTCCTAATTAATTATTTACCGGAAGACTTGAAGACACTTTGGAAAGAATGTACCTCGAATAGTCACCGAGATTTTATACATAGTATGTATTTTTTCCTACTCTTGTATGCTTTCTACTCTTGAAGTTCTATGCTGTATTTATGTGCAAAGCTACTGTGTAGAGATGAGAAGAATGCAAGAGTGAGGAATGTGGCCTGCAAGCACGAACTTCCTGTTCTGCCCGGATAGATCGGCTCTTATCTGCTCTTATCTGCTACACAAAAACATTGACTCACACTTCGCAGTTTGCTGGATTACAACGACAAGAGCGAAGAGCTGCCAGTAGAAGACAATATAAAGTCGTCTGGGTAGTAGCGGAGTTGCTATAGTAACCATTGCGTCACTGGCTCTGCTGATGAAAACCCCTTCGCCCCGTTCCTCACCGAGCACGTGCATTCTTCTGATCTCCCAACAATACTGATACAAGGAAACCGTTCATCATCTTTTATACTATCGATTATTCTTTGACACTATGTTATCAAGACCGAAACAACGTCCAGGAATACCCGAAACAACAGTCGAACGAAATCTATCTGAGCTATGGTGACCGGCCAACACGTATTGTTAAGACCAAGGACCGTTTAATCTTCTATCATCAACAATGTTCGGTAGAATTATTAACTCTACATATTCTAGACCTTTTAGTTTTCAGCACAGTGTGGGTGTGCCACGGGATTGTCCTGGACGTGAAATAACTTCACCCGGGAAGTTGCTCGTTCTCTCTCATGTCTCTCTTAACAAAACCAGTAAATAAAATGAAATGGCGTATGGGTTTTAGTGCCGGGAGTGTCCGAGGATATGTTCGGCTCGCCAGGTGCAGGTCTTTTGATTTGACGCCAGTAGGCGACCTGCGCGTCGTGATGAGGATGAAATGATGATGAAGACGACACATACATCCAGCCCCCATGCCAGAGAAATTAACCAATGATGGTTAAAATTCCCGACCCTACCGGGAATTGAACCCAGGACCCCTGTGACCAAAGGCCAGCACGCTAACCATTTAGCCATGGAGCCGGACACAAAACCAGTAAATCCAATTCGATACAATTCTAGGGAACCTTGTTGCAAATATAATAGGAAACAAGAGAAGATAGCATTTTAATGCGCTAAAGCAAGCAACATTAAAGTTTGAATACACGCCAGATGAGTTTAAACAGAAGACAATGTAAACAGTATGGACCTACTACCAAATGTATTTTCAAGACGAAATATAATTAAATATATCGCTTATTTGGAAAATGACAATGTCTAGAATGGCATAAAGGAGCTCAACTCATTTGTGTATGAGGCAGGTTGTAAACATTTTAAGATCATCTCTCAAAGGGCTCCCCAAGACACAATCAACATGGCACGTGCAAATAAATTTCGTGTGACTCAGTTTAGTACTCACAAGCTTTCAAACCTTTCAGATCGTCAATTCTATTGATGGATGTGTATGTTGAGCTCTCAGTCCGGAGGCTGGTTTGGACCTCCACAGCTTCGCCATCAGCCGTCACAGGTGGCCCAGTCGTACCTGAAGAGGCGTATTAGGGAAATGAGAGGGAGGAAGTTTCCTGTTGCCTTACTCACTGAGCCAGAAGTTACTGTTACATTTCAGTCTCCCAAGCTCTCTGAAATGCCCGCATCAACCGACCATATGAGTGACATTTTCACACCATTCATAACAGGGGCTGGCTGCGTACGGAATTGTATTACTAGCATCACTCGTACCTCGGTCACTTACCTGTTCTCAAAGCCAAGAGTGAGACAGACTGGACAATGAAAGTGACGAATTTTCTCTGTCCCCATAACAGAAGATACAGTGCACTTTAAACACTAGGTCTTTCCAGCAAAGGCATATTTCACTTAATATAGTTTGTTCTGCTCAATAGAATCGTCATCAATTTACACCCAGGGAGAAATCATAACAAACACTGAAGGCGTTACGTTTCAGTATTATTTTTTTTTGCTAGGGGCTTTACGTCGCACCGACACAGATAGGTCTTATGGCGACGATGGGATAGGAAAGGCTTAGGAGTTGGAAGGAAGCGGCCGTGGCCTTAATTAAGGTACAGCCTCAGCATTTGCCTGGTGTGAAAATGGGAAACCACGGAAAACCATTTTCAGGGCTGCCGATAGTGGGATTCTAACCTACTATCTCCCGGATGCAAGCTCACAGCCGCGCGTTTCAGTATTATTAGCCATAACTGTCGGACTTTCTACTAAAATTCTTCTTTTCTTATCTTCTTCTTCTTCTTCTTCTTCTTCTTCTTCTCTTCTTCTTCTTCTTCCTCTTCTACTTCCTGACCTGTATCCTAGTTTAGTGAGATCGGCACTTGATGTGGTTTGGCACGTTTAATTCAATACGGCAACATTACGTGAAGTTTATTTTTTTTGCTAATTAACAGTGCTGCGTTGTGTGTAGATGAACACAAACTATCTGTACCCAGAGCAGATGCCTTCTGATCCGAAGGCCAGTACACAGACCATTCAGCCAAGAAAGCGGACTATTCTACACTTTAACAAAATGATTAACTGAAATGTTTATCTAGGTGGTACTTTGGTATACATCCCGCATGTTTACAATCACATAGAAATAATGTTTTACAATACCTGAAGTAGCAAAGAGGAGAGATCCTTCCTTTATGCCTGCCGGGGACCTACTAACTTGCACCAAGTGGTATTATTAATTAGAAAAATAAAGAGACAGTTGAGACCATTTTCTTCATTGCTATTGAACAGTCTCCGATAATGAAAATGATAAAAGGGCAAAGTTTGGAACTGTCATGACGTGTGCGAGCGGTCTCTAATGTGAGTGAATCTCTAACCCATTTTATATATCGTGTTTGTCACTTTGTAGGAGTGCCCAAGGCGATCTCTGTCACGAAAAGAGTGACACCTGCGGTGTTACACGCACTTCGAGAAGCTCTTTTACTACGGCTGCGGCGCATACTCTCCTCAAAGCAAGAAATCATGTCACGTGCATAACGTACTGACGTTGATAAGTCTGTTGAGGTCATCCGAGCCGCACCATGTAGTAGGATGTCGGATCTTTAACCTATCTTTCGAGGGAAGGGTACCAATGCTTTACCCTTATTTGGCTTCAAAACTGTGCAAGAAAATGGGTTTGAAGAAGTATTTATATATATATATATATCAGGCCAAAAGTCTTGAAATTATAGTCCACTTGTAGTAGGACGTAGGGTGTGCTTTGTCACTTTTTTACGTTTGAATATGTGTGGAATTTATTTGGTAAACTACATTAAAATGAAAATCCACAAGCTGTTTCCTTTCACTCGACGGGGTCAGGAATGGAATGAATGAAGAAGCCGTATCTAGCGGCAAGGATGGGAATTGTGCCGAAGTCTGTCGCACTCTTCTGGGTCAATGATTAATGAATGACAGATGAAATGAAATGATATTGGAGAGTGTTGCTGGAATGGAAGATGACAGGGAAAACCGGAGTACTCGGAAAACATCCTTTCCCGTGTCCGCTTTGTCCAGCACAAATCTTACATGGAGTGAACGGGATTTGAACCACGGAATCAAGCGGTGAGAGGTCAGCGCGCTACCGCCTGAGCTACGGAGGCTCCACTCGGTAACCTATGTTATTGTTGCATATTTGATAGTGGGTATGACTAATAATTTGGGCCATGGGCATGTGTAAGTGTGCCTGGTGGTCTAGGTAGCCTAGTTCAAACCACGCTCAGAATAACTACCGTCAATCCTGGAATTCAAACAATAGCAGATTACTGGTCCAAATTGTTTGTTTTAAACAGAAATTCCGGAAGAGGACGTCAATGTGGGTCGAATTTACGTTTCTCTACTGACTGTAACCTATGCGTGACTACACTGGACTTCCTTCACAGAGCACATCGAGCCTTGTCCTACTTGCTTGACCAGTTTTAATGCTATTGGAAATCGATATTTCAGTTTTATTACGGGACCATTCATTGTGTATGAATGTGGGCCTCGCAGGTCTCACCGTGAGCCAACCCGCTGTCGCTCCAACATTTATTTACATTTCCCTTCCCGGCTTTTAAAGATATGTTCCTCCATTGTTTCGTGTTTAAAAGCTGCATAAATGCGAATGGAACAGAATATGGTTACTCATTATGTTATCACGCAAGAACCCTGTTGACCAACACCTGCAGTGGCAGCCGACAACTCCAAACATGACTTAAAGAGGATGGATATGTTGCACACAGCGCCCCAGTGGAACTTGATAAAAAGAAAATTTGCTAGATTTATCTAATTGGCAACATATCCACACACAAAAAAGAACCACTCAATGAAAATTATTACGCAGGAATGCTACAAGGTATCGAGGAAGTTCATATCAGATAATAAGAAAGATAAATCCAATTAGGAGACTTTTGATGGGGTGTAACGATATCCAAGATTTAAATTGCAAACAAAATAGCACACAGAGAACTTTTATGGACATGGTTTAATTGAGATTTCAGGTGGAAAAGAATTAAATTATTTTTAATATTATTACCAAGATGTTAAAATAAATGTAGCTTATGCATTTTCAAAACTCTTCCAATAACTAACAGAAAATATCCCTAAGTAGCCTACGTCAGTGGCATCAATTATGAATCTTTGATGATCGCCACGTACCCATGTTTTCAACTTATGTTGCCTCAAGAAACACGCTTAAACTCAGCGTATTTCTCCAATAATTAGTTTCTTTATCTGTTACTTTCTTCAATATATTATTTCATATTTTCTTATAAAGGTGTAACATCCACGCTTGTATAGCGTGTTAGATGCAAAAATAAAATGCGCCATACGTGTCAATTGAACTCGTAACCACGCGCGTCGAACCTGTCTGAAAGGTTAAACGTGTGACCTGAAGCCATACGTACACTGTCAACTGTTACCCCACATTAGCACGTGGGCTTTTACCTGAAATCCCGAGCAAGTCATTGAACGTGGTCAGTTTCGTGTGAGCACCTCATAGCTCAGAAACGTACCTTGTCAGAAGCGATGAGCAGACACAACTTTGGCTGGCTGAGTGTCCGTCACAGATGTAGAACTTGTTAGCACCACTCACTAACCGGGCCCTGCGTCCCCCACAGACTGTTCTACTGGACTGGCTCTGTCTCGCCCCAACACGCTTCGGGTACACTACTCGGCCGTCTCCGTCCACATTCGGCGCGACGGCACACGACGTCGGGCGCCTAGTTAAAATGTAAACAATGCGGAACATGCGCCGCTCCCCTGTCACTCAATTATCAATACATATCTTATTAGATCCGACGGTTCGATATAGGCACGAACCTTCCGTATTCGACAATAACTGGTAGCCTAATTAGCTACAGAATGTTTCAAAATTATTATTCTTCGCTTTGAGAGATGAAGCAGGTAAAGGGACGTTAGGATTATATCAACATTCACCCTGCCGAGACTTTCAATATATTGTATTATCAAACGCTGAATAGTCTAATCACTCTAACAGTCAAATTATTTCTTCATATAAAACGAGTTAGGCATTCTAGAAATGGAAATGAACTGGCGTATGGCTTTTAGTGCCGGGAGTGTCCGAGGACAAGTTCGGCTCACCAGATGCAGGTCTTTTGATTGATACCCGTAGGCGACCTGCGCATCGTAATGAGGATGAAATGATGATGAAGATGACATATACACCCAGTCCCCGTCAGCGAAATTAACCAATTAAGGTTAAAATTCCCGACCCTACCGGGAATCGAACCCGGGTCCCCTGTGACCAAAGGCCAGCACGCTAAACATTTAGCCATGGAAATTCTAGAAATGATCAATGCGTTTGATGACAACGACAGTCAGAAACTTGGCAACGGATAAGTTTCCGAGAGGAGTGGTGCAATCGTTTCAACTCTCAAAACTGGAAGTTAATTTGATATTCAGAACTGTTCTGGCTACAGAGTGAATAGCTTGAATACATTCTTGATAATCTAGCGCCATTCTACAGATAAAGTATTCTTGTTAATTTCCTCTTATTAACCTTGCGTCGGTCAAGCCTTGTATCGTAACGTCAGTGATTAAGGGTTCACATGAGCAGCACAGTTCAAAGAAACAGTTTCTGACTACAACTGGAAGATATTCTTCCTCAGTTTATAACCTTACCTCACTCCTGAAACCCCGACAAGAATGTATTGCAAAACTCAGCAATTTAGCTCAAATTTAATTTAATTTTTCACAGAATACAACAAAAACACAATGGGCGTCGCGCCCACCCTACAACCATTGAAACGTAAAAATATAAGGTACCGGGCTATTTGGCTGTGAGGTTAGGGGCGCGCAGCTGTGACCTTGCATCCGGGAGATAGTGGGTTCAAACCCCACTGTCGGCAGCCCTGAAGATGGTTTTCCGTGGTTTCCCACTTTCACACCAGGCAAATGCTGGGGCTGTACCTAATTAAGGCCACGACCACTTCCTTTCCCACTCTCAGTCTTTTCCTATCCCATCGTCACCGTAAGACCTACTTATCTGTGTCGATGTGACATAAAGCAAATTCTAATGTATATAAGGTAAAAGTATAATTACGAATGCGAGTATTACTGCTGAGATTTTACGTCTCCTTTCTGCATTTGGACTCCATTTGCAGTGAAACATCGATCATGTTTATAACAACAGAAAAAATAATATAGGAGCTGACTAGTCGAGCTGGTAAAGGTCTCCTAAGTTCTTTAGAAAAAAGTAGACATTCCACTGAATGAGAAATACTAGACAGTCGTATGTTGAGCAGCATGGTGCCTTGGGATTTGCTCATTATACGAAAGAACTTTGAGTAACTCCATGGGGTAAAGGCGAGAAACCATTGAGCTGACCACTCTTTCACACTTCACGCTAAAGATAGCGGTTTGGTAGTGACAGAAGTCGCTGAAGTTTGACAGTGCTTAATGTATATGAAAATACTCCTGCGGAACTAAATTCCAACCCCTGGCATCTATTAAATATTACAGCAAATGAAGGGACGTCAACAGCTTTATTTATTTATTTATTTATTTATTTATTTATTTATTTATTTATTTTGTGGCAAATGTACCCGTGCTTCGCTACGGTATTCTACATTGTATACGGATATCGAAGTAAATTACTGTACATGAAGTGAATAAAAAAATTTAAACTGCATGTCTCTTGACGTTATCCGAGAAACAGCATAGGAAGGTTCGCAGACGTTGTTTCCAATGTAAAGTGCGAGTTGAGGAGTTGTGATGATAATGACAGGTCCACTTGTCTACCGCAATTCACTATGTGTAACATCAGTCACATCTTGATGGGTACATTTTTTTATAATCGGTGGCACCCTTGCAAGGGGGCACCTATTCCTAACGATAAAGAGAATCAGCTAAAAGAGTTCTGAAAAATGCACGCTCCCTTGCTGTCTGCTAGTCAAATCGAGAAGGGAATTATACATTACAATTGGACACAGGCGTTGGAGGAGGTTCCCATTCCTACTGCCAGTTAAAGTCGATGTGGCAGTACTGATTACAACAGCAGACACCCTCCAGCTGACATTCAATATTGATTTGTAAAGTATTAATTACAAAGTCAGACACACCCTCTTCGAGATCGCTACAAATTGACTTCAATGAATAAACGCAGATCGACATACGGAAGTGTATTCATGTTCACCTACATTTACAGAATATCTGCTGCTGAACGGTGCATGATATCGAAAAGCGGATTGTACAGTAAGACACATCTGGCCTCAGATTTCCTCGTATCTCATATATTTAAAGGTATGATTGAGCAGAAACGTTGAATAGGGTGAAATTTGTGTAAGATTTTCACACAGTGAATTACTTTTCATACAGCTTCAAACATAGAATTTGGCTCACATATGGCTACTGGGTGGGCCAATATTCGTGTATAAGTTGATGATCCCGTCTTTCCTATAAGTGAATCAAACCATCAGTTACACGTGTACAAAATGGAATACAGCCAAATTTAACGTACAAAAAAGCTATAATTTTGCCAAATTTCAATTTTCTAAATTGTCTGGGAGATTGTGCCGCCATCTTCATATGGAGGAGGGGGTTAAAAATGAGGACTTTCAGGAAACTTTTAAGCCCAGTAAACCTATAAGTTATCGTTCTGGATAAATATCACCGACTGTGTTCGTAAGCATATTTGAAACTCTCAGCGTGTCCCCCTCAGAGAATTATGAGAATTTTAGATTTTTCTAGGCATCCCGAAGTCATCAGCTTGTCTGGTACCAAGTTTTAAGTTTCTAAGATGCCTAGAATGGTCTCATTAAATCACGTCTGTTTTCATTTTAATGCCTTAATATATATATGTAATACAGTATATATAGACCGCTCCAAACTGACTTCCATTCATTAATACAGATTATATTTCACCCGCTTCCCTAGTGGTTCTAGGGGTGTCTTACTCCCAAAGTATGTTTTCCAGGTAGTAAGTCATACTTGAAAGTCACACTGGAACATACACACGTCCACTATCTCTGTCATTTTTGACAATTTATTTTCTAACCTTCTCACCCCAATGCCGAAGGGGGCTGAAGTTGGACTTTAAAAATCCGGAATGTTACTATTCATCTCAACGACCCGGAAAACTATGGACTCGGCAGTATATTCGATTATTTTTATATCTCACTCCCCCCTCCCCCACCCTAAATGGGTCTAAACATTGATTTTTAAAAAATCGGGTGTGTTAGTATTCATCTCAGCGACATTATTTTCGGTTATTCTTAAGTTCAATCCCCTCGCCCCCACCCCAAAGGGGGATGAACTTGGACTTATAAAATATCCGGAGTCTCACTATTCATCTCAGCGACCCCGACAACTATGGATTCGACACTATTTTCGATGATTTGTATCAGGAGACAAACCACGTGGGGGTAATACACCCCAGGAACCCTTAGAGTCAGGGGGCGAGGAGGCTGATATATAAAAATCATCGAAAGTAGTGTCGAATCCATACTTTTCGGGCTCGTTGAAATGAATAGTGACACCACGAAGGGGGCTGAATTCCGGAGTGCCGCTATTCGTCTCAGCGACCCCGGAAAGTATGCATTCGACACTACTTTCGGTGATTTTTACAGTATATCCCCTAGACCCCCGCCCTTAAGCGTTCCTGGGGTGTCCTACCTCCAAGTGGTTTGTCTCCTCATACTAAAAATCCGAAGTGTACACTTCACCTCGGCGATTCCTAAAACTATGTATTCGACACTATTTTCGATTAATTTTATATATCACTCCCCCCTCGCCCTCCACCCCAAAGGGGGATGAACTTGGACTTATGAATTACCCGGTTTCTCAACATTCATCTCCGCAACGCCGACAACAATGGATTCAATATTAATTTAGGTTATTTTTATGTATCACTCTACCATCAACCCCCAGCCAAGAAGGGGGCTGATCTGAGACTTTAAAAAATTCCGGAGTGTCACTATTCATCTCAGCGACCCCGAAAAGAATGGATTCGACACTACTTTCGATGAATTTTATATCTCAGCCTCCTCGCCCCGCCTGACCCTAAGGGTTCCTGGGGTGTATTACCCCCACGTGGTTTGTCTCCTGATACTAAAAATCTGCTGTGTTACAATTCATCGCAGCGACCCAGAAAACTATGGACTCGACACTATTTTCTATTATTTTTATATATTACCCCCCATCGCCCCCACCCCGAAGGGGGCTGAACGTGGACGTAAAAAATTTCGGAGTGTCACTATTCATTTCAACGAGCCCGAAAAGTATGGATTCGACACTACTTTCGATGATTTTTATATATCAGCCTCCTCGCCCCCTGACTCTAAGGGTTCCTGGGGTGTATTACCCCCACGTGGTTTGTCTCCTGACACTAAAAATCGATTGTGTCACTATTCATCGCAGTGACTCCGAAAACTATGGATTCGACACCATTTTCTATTATTTTTATATATTACCCCCATCACTCCCACCCGGAAGGGGACTGAACTTGGAAATTAAAAATTCCGGAGTGTCACTATTTATCTCAGCGAGGTCGAAAAGTATGAATTCGACACTACTTTCGATGATTTTAATATCTCATCCCCTCGCCACCCTGCCCCTAAGGGTTCCTGGGCTGTCTTACCCCTTCGTGGTTTGTCTCGTGATACTCAAAATCCGGAGTGTAAAATTCACCTCGGCGACCCCGAAAACTATGTATTCGACACTATTTTCGTTTAATTTTATATATCACTCCCCCCCTCGCCCCCACCCCAAAGGGGCTGAACATGGACTTTAAAAAATTCCGGAGTGTCACTATTCATCTCAGCGACCCCGAAAAGTATGGATTCGACACTATTTTCGTTAATTTGTATATCTGACCCCCTCGCCCCCTATCTATAAGGGTTCCTGGGCTGTCTTACCCCTACGTGGTTTGTCTCTTGATACTAAAAATTTGGAGACCCCCGACCCCAGAGGGGGCTGAACATGGACTTAAAAAAATCCGGAGTGTCACTATTCATCTCAGCGACCCCGAAAAGTATGGATTCGAAACTATTTTCGTTAATTTGTAATATCTGACCCCCTCGCCCCCCACCCGTAAGTGTTCCTGGGCTGTCTTACCCCCACGTCGTTTGTCTCCTGATACTAAAAATTCGGAGTGTACAATTCAACCTCGGCGACCCCGAAAACTATGTATTCGACACTATTTTCGTTTAATTTTATATATCACTCCCCCCTCGCCCCCCACCGCAGAGGGGGCTGAACATGGACTTTACAAAAATCCAGAGTGTCACTATTCATCTCAGCGACCCCGAAAAGTATGGATTAGACACTATTTTCGTTAATTTGTATATCTGACCCCCTCGCCCCCTCACCCGTAAGGGTTCCTAAGCTGTGTTACCCCCACGTGGTTTGTCTCGTGATACTAAAAATTCGGAGTGTACAATTCAACCTCGGCGACCCCGAAAACTATGTATTCGACACTATTTTCGTTTAATTTGATATATCACTCCCCCCTCGCCCCCTACCCAAAAGGGAGCTGAACTTTGACTTTTTAAAAATCGGGAATGTCACTATTTATCTCAGTGACCCCGAAAACTGTGGATTCGACACCTTTTTGAATTTTTTTATAACTTGCCCCCCTGACCCCCCACTCCTAAGGGAGCTACGGATGGCTTACCCCCACAGTGCTCGTCTCCGGATAGTGAATCATAAGTGTACGAAGTTTGCTTGAAATTGTTTGAGTGGCTTAGGAGGAGATGTGTCATTTACACACATACATACATCCTTTATTATACAGTATATAGTAAGATTTATTTATTTATTTATTTATTTATTTATTTATTTATTTATTTATTTATTTATTTATTTATTTATTTATTTATTTACATTATGACCTTTTCCGAATTATCATGCTTGGCACTTATGTTGACTAAGCCCAGTTTAACAGTTGATGCCCTTCCTGACGCAACCCTAGTCGAAGGAATTTTTTCACTACTGCGTGTTTTGTGATAATGGGCAGTGTGATGTGTTGTATGTAGATACGATGTGTATTAAAGTGGCCACAAACACCCAACCGCCGATGCAGAGGAATTAACATGGTTAAAGTCGCTAAACTGGTCGGGAGTCGAACCCTGGACACTCTGACGTGAGGACCACTATTCTGACCGTTCAGCCAAAGAGCCGAACTAGGGGTACGTTAAACAGCATTTTTATTAATTCATTCTGAAGTTAAGGATAGGAGATTCTGTTCTCCTTACAACCTCCGTAGCCCATATGGAGATGATTGTACTGCTTTGATTTAATTAAAAGGTTAAAGTTAAGGATGCTGCAAGTGTCTCCACGTATCATCAACACGGATAATTCCAGTCCTGAAAAGTAATTATTGTGAAAATCATCGTTCTAGTGTAGCCTATAGAATGGGATATGCCTTTTTACTAAAGTGTTTGAGAGCCTGTCTTTGCCCAATTAGCTCCTATTTGAACAACTGCACTTGGGGCGGATAAAGAACAAATCTGAGACGGTATGTATTCGTTGGAACTCACAAAGGAAGGAGATAAATTCGTTCTTGTGCTTGTTGTTTAAAGGGGCCTAACATCCAAGGTCATCGGCCCATGCATGAGATAAACTACTTAGACAAAGACATTAAGGTGTGGTGTTTATTAATGTGACACGAAAATGTCCACCTTTGTGGTGTAGTGATTAGTGTGATTAGCTGCCACCCCGGAGGCCCGGGTTCGATTCCAGGCTCTGCCACGAAATTTGAAAAAGTAGTACGAGGGCCGGAACCGGGTCCACTCAGCCTCGGGAGGTCAATTGAGTAGAGGTGAGTTCGATTCCCACCTCAGCCATCCTGTAAGTGGTTTTCCGTCGTTTCCCACTTCTCCTCCAGGCAAATGCCGGGATGGTACCTAACTGAAGGCCTCGGCCGCTTCCTTCCCTCTTCCTTGTCTATCCCTTCCAATCTTCCCATCCTCTACCTAGGCTCCTGTTCAGCATAGCAGGTGAGGCCCCCTGGGCGAGGTACTGGTCATCATCCCCCGTTGTATCTCGCGACCCAATGCCTCACACTCCAGGACACTGCCCTTGAGGCGGTAGAGGTGGGATCCCTCGCTAAGTCCGAGGGAAAAACCAACCTTGGGGAGTAAACCGATTAAGAAAGAAAGAATGACAGGAAAATAATTGAAATGAAACTACATCACTCTACATCTCCGCTTGATCAGAGAAATTCAGAAGTGAAAACTCAGCCCGGCACCTTCTTTAACATCTTTCTGCTCCACTGGTATCCCCGTAACTATTATTATTATTATTATTATTATTATTATTATTATTATTATTATTATTATTATTATGATTATTATTATTATATTCGGTTTGTTATGACCCCTGAGGATCACAAGGGACTTGTTCGCCACGTCTTCTTTTTTTTTCCCAATACCTCTTCATTCTCTCACTCCTCCTCTTTCTCTCGGCTTCCGTGATCTGAATCTGGATCCTGGTGTCTGTCCATCTGTGACATTCCACAAGCTTTTCGTATTCGGACCTATGCTGTACTGTCATCAGTGGATATGTTTCCTTTATGCCAATAGTCTCCCAATCTTCTCTGACTTCCTTCATCCACTTATTTCCAGTTAAGCAGATTGCATTCCATATCTTCTTCGTCAGACTACTGCCATTCATTCTCATGAGATGTCCAACAAATCCTAACCTTCTCTTTCTCATCACACTCAAGATTGGTTCTATACTCGCAATATAGTTCCTGCCCTGATCTGTGTACTCATATATCACCTTGCTTTCTCGTGCCCCATATATGTCTCAAGATTCTTCTTTTCTCCTTCTCCAATTGCATACATGCTCCCTTGCCCAATGTCAGCGTTTCAGAGTGTCGCAATTTGGCATACCTCGAGAGGTTCTTCTTTCCATATGTATTCATGGCTGCATATCGTAGTTTCAGCAGCAGTTGAGCTCTGTCTGTGGTACTTTTGTTGCTTTGTATTTTACCCGTGATGTTCTCACCTAGGTACTGGAAGCTGTCGACTCTCTCTACCACTTCGCCTTTTACATTCCAATCGGTCTTCATATTCAGTACCTTCATCTTGTTGTAGGCTATTTTTAGACCAACCTTCGCTGCAGTCTCAGCTAGATTTGCTAGTGCCAACTTCGCGTTTTCTTCCTTCTCATATAACAACACCGTATCATCTGTGAAGGCAAGGCAATCCACTATGACATTGTTTTTGATCTTATATCCAATCTGTACACCTTCAATTCTCATGATTCTATTCAACTGTCTCCACTGCTTCACCACTTCATCCAAAACTAGGTTAAATAATATTGGCGACAGACCATCCCCTTGTCGGACTCGTCTTAATTTCAAAACTGTCTGACAACATACTCCAGTATCTTACTCTAGCGGTTGTAGCCTTCAATGTTTCCCCCACCAATGCATGTGTCGTAGAATCCAATCCTCTGTCGCGTAGGATGTTCAGTAGTGTGTTCCTGTCTATCGAGTCGTAGGCTTTTGCGAAGTCTACAAATGTCACTATTGTGTCATTTCCTTTCATTTGTCTGTGTTCTATGATTCTCTTGAGTCCAAATATCTGTTCTACGCAGTTTCTCCCTTTCCGGAAACCACCCTGGTATTCTCCTATGGTCAATTCAAGCTGTGCTTCCACTGTATTCGGCAATAATCTCAAGAGTATCTTATACCCAATGTTTAGCAGTGAAATACCTCTGTAGTTACAGTATTCTTTTGTCTCCTTTCTTATGTACTGGTATAATTATGGCTTCTTTCCAGTCGCTAGGTATCTTCTTATTTCTCTAGATGTCCATTATTATTCTGTACATGGTTTCTTCCATTGCAGGACTACCCCATTTCACCTCCCCGGCGCATATATCATCATTCCCTGCCGGTTTGTTGTTCTTGAGATCCTTGATTGCCTTCACAACTTCTGTTCTGGTGTTATTATTATTATTATTATTATTATTATTATTATTATTATTATTATTATTATTATTATTATTTACTGTTAATCCATGTTTCGTCGTCGACTCTTTCTTCGTGACAGGTTTAATCGTTGTGCTGATGCCTGGCAGGAGAGAGTATGTTTCAAAAAAGTGGAATGTATTATCTGAGCCTAAAACTGGGAGGAAATACAGTTAACACATGCTCCTTTTCGAAGGCAGAAGCGTTCTATTCCATTATTGCTGATGTATCCGTGCTTCGCTACGGAATTCTCAGAAAGGCTGTCTTTGTGGTTTTCCCAATTGAAGTCAACATAGTAGATAATTAGAATGACGCCAGTAGGAATGTAGCGATTAAAAGCAACGTGATCATATAAAATACTCGATCAAATGAAAAACCGCACACTTTCTCACTTTCAACGAACAGTACTCTGCTGCCGATGTAACAGTCCAAAGTTCCAGTGCTGGAATGACCAGGAAGCAGACAGCCGCTAACACTCCTCTGTCATTATTCCGTCAAATGTGCACACTGCTCATTCTAATCAGTGCCTCAGCGTAGGTGTTGAATAGCTGCAATGCTATGATGAACCAGTGTGTTACGTACCAGTAGTATCAGAAAATGTATGAACTAGAGGAAAGGAATGGCAAGCTAACGAAGAGAGAGTTACTTGCGCCAATATTCAGTCAGGCTGTTATACTCGGTACGCAGCAGTAATCCTATCTATCGGAGATGAGTGGCAGCAGAAGACACAAAGAACATCACAGCAAACAATGTAATGTCAATGTTGATAAATTTTATGAGCTTCCTATATTGGGGGCCTTCACATTGAGTTTTCTTCCGAATTTGTGATATTAGTGCATCTTATAAAATCACTCATAGGGTAGACTGTAGTTCCCTATTCCCTGACTTTTCATACCGATTTTCTTTAAAATGTGTTGACCCATTTTCTTGTGACTCGGCGCTGATATGAACATACCAACAAAAAGCCAAATTTATGAATATCTCTGTTATCATAGCCGATATGGTAAAAATGTATAAGACATAAAAGATCGGAAATTTAATACTATATAACTTAAGTTTCGCAGTATTTAACAATAGGTCGCTAATAACATAAGTATTTGAGAATTAAATTTTAGACTTTCCCATAAACCACCATTTCACTTAGTGTGAATAAAATTATTTATGACCCAGATTGTAGCGACTTATTCCCCGACTTAACATATCGATTTTCATAAAATCCTCTTCAGCCGTTATCTCGTGATGCGTGTACAGACAGACAGACAGACAGACAGACAGACAGACAGACAGACAGACAGACAGACAGACAGACAGACAGACAGACAGACAGACAGACAGACAGACAGACAGACAGACATTACGGAAAATTGAAAAGTGCATTTCCTTGTTACTATGGACACGAGCGATCCAAAAATACAATTATTTTTAAATTCTGAGCAATATACACACATACCTCTTACTTTAAGTAGATAGAGTGTGCTACAGTAGCAGTAGGAATATTGTTTTACCACTCAGTTAGTCTGCAAAAGAAGGATAAGTGTGCAATAATTCGATTGATTTCCATGGGGAGATAACATGAAACAAATTCATACCACGATACATGGTATTTGTTTACAGAATGCATCCAATACAATAATAACTAAACATGTAATGGTCCACCTTTTCAGTACTATATTATGCAATGTTTACATAATACTTTTAGTCTAGGTACTAGTTTTGGCCTTGGCTGGCTAACATCATCCTTAATGCAAATCTGTACAAACACATCTAATAACTAAAACAAATGTATAAACATACGCACATGACGTTAAAAGGTGTTAAAATCATCTGGAATGAACTGTAATCACAATACGTAAAGTATTACGAAATTATAATTAGGCTCTAAAATTCTTCGATGCGTTGCATCATGTTAAAATATTCTATTGGTGCTTCTGGTTAAAATATCATGAAAATGCTGAAAAGTTCCTCTGTTGGAAATTGTCAATGGTTGAATCAAGGACGGCACACGAAGATATGATTAAATAGCAAGCACGTTCTTAGATTGCAATTTGTAGAGATTCGGAATTCAATACGGTGTCCATGAAGTTAACCTGAATAAATGATAGTCAAATTAATAAATTAAAAGAAGAGAGAGTGCTAATCAAACGGCACAGGTTATATGAGACCTTTCATTGCGGTATGTGGTGCGTGGCCTTCTGTTGTGTGCCTAATAGTAACGGTACCGAGCTCGATAGCTGCAGTATCCAGTATTCGGGAGATAGTAGGTTCGAATCCCACTGTCGGCAGCCCTGAAAATGGTATTCCGTGGTTTCCCATTGTCACACCAGGCAAATGCTGGGGCTGTACCTTAATTAAGGCCACGGCCGTTTCCTTCCCACTCCTAACCCCTTCGTGTCCCATCGTCGCCATAAGACATATCTGTGTCGGTGCGACGTAAAACAACTAGCAAAAAAAAAATAGTAACCGTGCGATTTGAGATTGCGAGATTCAAAGAAAAGGGAGAGGGCGGGAAAAGGAGAGAGGAGTGGGTTGGGAAAGGAAAGGGGGAAGAGGGGAAGAGGGATTAAGGCGGGGCCGAAGGATGTGGGAAAAAATGATGGCTGCTGAGGAAAACTGCTGTGAATAGTATGAAAGATTGAATTAACCTTTTTGGTTTGACGTTTCTAAAAATGGGAATTGGAAGGTCAAACACGATATTTGGCTTTTCTGAAATGTCATTAAGATTATAATTCGGGTTAAAATATTGATCTATATGTATGAAGCAGCTTTCTATAATGTTATGTAATGTAAAAGTAGTTTTCAAAACCAATAATAGGAATACAAAAGTCTTACATAATGCCACATCCATAAACAAGTTCAACAGTTTTTCAAAATCAGCTTCTTCTTCTTATTCTTCTTCTTGCGTTCCGGCCTTCCAAGGACCACGTTACAATTTCAATTGTTCCTCCTTAGTTGTTCTTTCCTTTTCTTCCAGTATTCTTTCATTGTTTCACTGTGTTTCTTTTTCCTGTCTTCAGTCCACTTTGTGCCTGTTTTCTTTTCCTTCCTCCCTTGGAATCCTTCCATTTGTAAGACTTTCTTCCTAAAAATCTTTCTTTCCAATAATTCTTCTTCTCGTATGTTGTTCCTTTCCAGGTCTTTCTTGTCTTCTTGAATCCAGGTGGTAGTTGATTTCTTTTCCCAAAGGTACTTGAAGATTCGTTTAGTTAGTCTATTGTCATCCATTAGCATCCATCAGCATTATTTGCAACAGTTGTAATTCTTCTTACGTTTGACTGACTGGGAGGAGCTTTAATATAAGGTCCTCAAAACATGTTAATGCCCTGTAGTACAATACATTTTCGGCTGTGGGACAACATATGCATGACTATAATCACAAATTTACAGACATAAAATAAGATATGGACATTCTCAAAATCACAAGCTTAGATATTATTGTAATCACAATTCAATACGAATCAAAACCATGAAGTTTATATCCTATGCGTCCAATATCCAACCACCTAGTTCATAAATGGAACTGCGAATTCACAGGAGATCTGACAATTACAATACTCGAAGACTTGATTTATTTTCGACGAACTTCCGACATAGGCTATTCATCTCTGTATCAACATCGCAAGTCTATTGTTTAGCATCACTTTATGAATTGCATTGATGAACGTCCTTACATAACTCACAATGTTCCATCATATGTTTCTAGCTAATTATAATTTTTGAAGAAGTAAGTGAATGGATCTTCCTACTATACTACCATACAACAGGGGTGACTCTAGAAGGGAGTAGCAAGTTAGTGAGCAATAACTAATGGTAACTAACGAATTTTGTTTACTAAATTTTGTTTCCAAAATGATTAATAAAATCCCCTCTTTACTTGAGGAAGTCTTACGTACCCTTGTGTACCAGCCTTGTTAGCACTCCCTTTCCTATGTGTGAGAAGAATGCTGAAGGTGAAGGGGAAAATTCTGACCGTGTAGCTTCGCTTTATAGTATTGTAGTATGTGTATAGGGCCTACTAAGACTGCGCCGACAGCCATGCTTTTAAATCTTGGCGCTCTGTTCTTCACTACCGCACCGTACCGAGCATCGCATTCTGAATATTTCAATTGTTATAGCCTACTAATATTACGTCACCGCAGTATCAGGTTTTTACCGCATAGCGCTGTTTGCCGCTGCTGCTCTTGTATTACCTTCTTGTAAACTAATAGAGATGAATTCAATAGGTCCTAATTGCTGGTAGTTTGCAATCACAGTTTATCAAGGCCGTTAGACGAGGAAATTGAGATTGAAAGGCTTGGAAGACCAACATTGGCTATTACAGTTCCACAGCAATTATAATATTAAAATAATTTCTTACGCTGGTATGTTTGAAAAACATGAGTGGTTGTGCAGTTGTGATGTCAAAAATACTCTGCTTTGTTTTTCGTGTGTTTTGATCAATTTTCTGACAGCAAACAATAGAATAATAGGTTTTTATCATTTAAGTGAGTCATGAATTTCGGTTTTGAACTGTAAAATATGTTTCAGTATTTGTCAGCTCAAAAAGCACCATAGTTCAACTATCACTTAGCATAGTAGAAATATATGTGCATTCTTTTGAAAGTGAAAAGACCGTAGTGTAAATTACTGTAACTCAACATATGAAACACACCAGCCGCCACTGCCATATAACAAGAAATGTTTCTGCTCTCTTTACACAATAGGAAGGTGTAGCGTGTCTGCCCCTTACCAGCAGGCCCCGGCTTTGATTCCCGACCAGTCCAAGGTTTTAATCTTACATTGAGCGCTGGAACGGGCGACGTGATTAGCTTAGCTGCTGGGTTCCCGCCAGGACGATTGACATTCGAATCCCGATCGATCCTTGGTTGGAATTTTCAGCTGAAAAATCACGTGGTGTCGTAAAGGACATCCGGTTTTCAACCCCCAGCCAAAACCGAAATGTGTCTGGGTAGCTTCATCGACCCCAGAAATAACTGGAATAAGCTGAAAGAAAATTGTGTCTGGCTGCTTGACCGAATGGTCTGCGTAAAAGCTTTGGGTTCAAAGCGTCCCGTGTTCGATTACAGGTCGGTATGTGGATTTAACCACGTATGGTTAATTCCTCTTGCTCGAGGACTACGTGTTTGTGTTAGTCTTAATATATATTAGATATAATACATCACGGTACAAACCAACACTGGAGCAGGCAATAGTGAATACATTCCCACGCACAGGGTTGGCGTCAAGAAGGGCATCCGGACGTAAATCTGAGCTAAATCCATACAAAATACCGACCTCAGATAATTGGGAAAAGGCCAGGAGAAAAGATTGGGGGCTGGAACCGGATTCACTCAACCTCGTGAGTTCAAGTGAGGTTATGTCTGATGTGAGAGCCAGTTGATCCGGTAAGAAATCCAAGAAATCGGTAGACTGGTCACGTGACATTCAGCATCTAAAGGCTATCTGACAGGGCAAATCAAGGCTTTTAAGTGGGTAAATGTGGCACAAGTTTGTTTGTTTGCTTGTTGTTTTAAGAGTTCTATACAAATAATGTAATGCGATGGGTGTGCTACATTACAGCATATCGCACGAAGTAGCTCATTGGTGTTAATATGACAGCATGGGAACTGGCACAGCTGTAAAGTGATGGCACAGCCCTCGGGTACTGGCAAGAAATATCGATCGCTGTATGCTAAGTATCAACTTGACTTTGGATACGAAGTATTATGATATCATAGTGTGAAGGTTCCACATGATGCTACAGTATTTCTGGATGGGTGCAGTACTTCTGCACATTAGATAAAATTTAGCTTCCACCTAAGACCCAGTCTCATTCATGGTTGTGACAATATGGAAGCTGCTGAGGTACGGATAGGTACTGACAAGTGCGCCTGAGTGTTATGAAAGGAGCTACTTACAGGGTCAACCGTGCTGCAGATGAACATTCTAATAATAATGTTATTTATTTTACGTCCCATCAACTATTTTTACGGTTTACAGAAATATTGAGGTGGCGAAATGTTGCCCCGCAGGAGTTCTTTAACATACCGGTAAATCTATCAACACTAAGCTGATGTTTTTCAGCACCTTCAAATACCACCGGACTGAGCAAGGATCGAACCTGCCAAGTTGGATCAGAAGACCAGGGCTCTACCCTCCGAAATGCTCAGCCCAGAGACGAACATTCTGCCTGGTGAGAAAAACAATGACAAACTACCTCACTCCTCATCTTGCCTACTACACCCCATTTTGGCACCACCAATTTTTGTGGTTTTCCCTGTATCTAAATAACCTCTGATGATGATATTTGCGAATCCAACCAGCTTTCGGGCTAACAGTGTAAAGGTAATACGAGTACAAGAAGTCAGTAGTTCTTTCATATACAGAGGGTAGTAAAAATGTCGTTCTATGTACTTTGAGTACTCAAGCCGGAAGGTCGGCTAGAACCTCAACAGATCTACCGTCAGCTGTCATCACTGAAGAGGAGTACTAGGGAAATGAGGAGTAAAGTATTTTCCCGTTTCTTTCCTCGCCGAGTCAGGAAGTTCCAATTACGCATAATTCTGACAAGCCTACTGAAATGCACGTACCAACCGACCACTTGAGCAACATATCTGCACTACTCATAACAGGGACTGGCTGTATGAAGAATGGCATTACTAGCATCGCCTCAGTCACTTGCATACTGTCAAAGCCAAGGGTAGGACCGAGACAGGTGAATGAAAGTAACAAATGTGTTATAATAAGACCTTGATAATGGCCACCAGAACGATTAAAATGAGAACGGGAACAAACACTTTAACTCGTCATTTTCATAGAGATTTCAATGCACAAGAAATCTAATCTCGTTTCAGACAAAGTCTGCGGCCAAGGTGCCCCAAAATGAGCCCCCACAACATCTGAAATCACAGTTACGTTGTGTACCTTGTTTCTTTGGTGCCTTGAGGTCATGAGACGTCAAGATCCTTCTAAAAACAGATGCCAAATTTTTGAACAAATAAAATACTCCCTTCACCATTTCCGGGTTTCGAAAGTAAAAATCGAACTGGGACCTAGCAGAACGACGACGGAGACCACCACCTGATTATTATTACTATTATTATTATTATTATTATTATTATTATTATTATTATTATTATTATTATTATTATTATTACTGGGAGCCTCCGTGGCTCAGACGGCAGCGCGTCGGCTTCTCACCGCTGGATACCGTGGTTCAAAGCCCGGTCACTCCATGTGAGATTTGTGCTGGACAAAGCGGAGGCGGGACAGGTTTTTCTCCGGGTACTCCGATTTTCCCTGTCATCTTTCATTCCAGCAACACTCTCCATTTATTATTTCATAGCATCTATCAGTCATTAATAAATCACCTTGGGAGTTACGAGCTCATTGTTATAATAGCCCATATATGGTTCACTCATTTCACCCCTGATCCGGACAATGACTGAAAAACAAGTTGTAGGTTTTCATTTCCATTACTATTATTTATTTATTTATTTATTTATTTATTTATTTATTTATTTATTTATTTATTTATTTATTTATTTATTTACTAGCAAATGTACCCGTGCTTCGCTACGGTATTCTACATTGTATTCGAATATCGAAGTAAATACTGTACATGCAGTAAATTAGATTGTTTTAAAATTGCATGTCTCTTAGCGTTATCCGAGAAACAGCATGGAGAGGTCCCCATACGCTGGTTCCAATGCAAAGTGTTTGTTACGGATTTGTGATTTAACGGCAGGCTCACTTGCCTACTGACATTCACAATCAAGTTGGGAAGTTTACATTATAATTGCAAGCCTCATTGCCTACTGCGCGGTCACAATCGATTTTGGAGTTTTCGTTACAATGGCAGCCTCCTTTTCTACTTCCAGACAGATAACAGTTGAGGAGATTTTATTATAATGGCAGGCAACTACCCTACTATCAGTCGAAATTGAGTTGTGCAGTTATCATTATAATGTCAGTCCCCTTTTCCTACTGCCAGCCAGCTTACTGCCAGTCAAACCAAGTTGGTGAGTTTCCATCAAAATAGCAGGCCACTATGCCTAATGCCAGTCATATTTTATATGAGGACATTTGTTTATAATTGCGGTCACCCTTGCCTACTGCCAAACACAATCGGGTAGGGGAGTTTCAAACAAAACTGCATGCTCCCTTGCTTTCTGCAAGTCAAATCGTGAAGTGAACTATTCATTACAATGGTAGGCCTTCCTTGCTACTGCCAGTTACGCAGAAGTTGGAGAAGGACCCCATTCCTACTGCCAGTCAAAGTCGGTGTGGGGAGTACTGATTACAATAGGAGACACACCCTTTCTCGATCGCTACAAATCGACATCAGTGAATATATAAATATCGACATACGAAAGTATTGCAGACCTTCAGACTGCTGCTAAACGTACGTCATATCGAGAAAAAATTGTACCATAACGCGCCGGATTTAGTAGCCTAAGTGGCTGGTCCTATGATATCTCATCTATTCTTGGGTCAGATTGAGTTAGAAACGTTGAAGAGGGTAAAGATTTTGTAAAGATTATCTCACATTGCTTTACTTTTCGGATAATTATGTGACAGCTACATACATAGCATTTGGCTCGCATATGGCTACTGGATGGGCCATTTTTCGTGAAGAGTTTGATGATTTTATATTTCCTATAAGTGATTGATAGTATGAATTATGCATGTGAAAAGTCCAAATTTACTTAACATCGATTAACAGAGAAAAATCAAACGTAAAAGGGATACAGATACGACAAAAAGACCAAATTGAACGGAGATTGTGCAATCCGTTATGTGATAGGACTTCTCGAAGGCCTGCACCATCATTAAAATTGCCTTTATATTTCGATATTCTTCGGGGAAAAAGTGAAAAATGTAAAGATCTTGTAAGTTTTCCGTCCCTTACAAGCTAAAACGTATAAGTTTGTCAACTTTCAATTCTCTTTTACGTTTGGCAGATTATGCCGCAATCTGGATTTTGGTCGAGCAGGGTAAAAATTAGGAATTTCAGGAAACTAAACCAAAAAAGTATGCAGATGGTCATTATTACCCCTTAAACGGGTAGCTGTGCGAAAATTTCGCCTAAATAGTCAATGTAGAGGCACACAGTCGTTACGATTTTATTTATATAGATAGATAAGGAATCTTCTCCACGTACAACACCTTTTGGGCTATGTCCGCTGGACTTAACCTGCAGAACTGACCATTCATGATATCTCCCTTATTAATCCTCCTGACGAAAAAATGCACATGAAAAAAAAGTTTTAGAAATGGAATTCCGTCACGTTTGTTCGATTTCCAGTCATGTTGGTCTTGTACTGTATATATTGTGGAAGAGTAAAATCACCCTTTCGCTTCCCTATAAACCACCAGTCCATTCCGTGAACATGAAATGTTATTGACCTTTAAAACCTACCTTTGGACAGGTGGTTGCTAAATATAAAGTTTGGTTCGAATATCTTCAGTAGTTTTCAAGTTGTAAGAAATACGCTTTACACGCACCCGCTCTTGAGTTAAGTCCGATGGGACTTGTACCGGAAAACGGTCTGTTAATGATGTCTCCCTTATTAATCCTCGTATCGAAATGATGCATATGAGAAGAAAAATGTTCAGAAATTAATTTCCATTAAGTTTGGTTGTGATATTTTGTGGGAGTGCAAAATCACAGTTTCGGTTTCGTATAAACCCCCAGTCAGTTCAGGGATTTAGGAACAATATTTGCCCTAAAACCTACCTAAGGACAGGTGGATTCTAAATATTTTTGGTGGAAATATATCCAGTAGATTCTAGCACTCGCGTACATACGGAGTAATTAAGAAAGAAAATAATACAGTTAAGAAAGTTGAAATTAATAGAAAATGGATTAAAACTGAGGACAGCCGGATAACGTCAAATATGTAAATGCCAAGTGAATGCATTGGAAAATCAAATGCCCCTCAGTAAATTAGCTGATGTGAGTTATGGATACAATAAAGCGGTCACAGAGGAGAAATTTAGGCGCAGTGATTCTTAGGTAAACAGATAAGAAGATGACTAATGGTGTTATTACTTAATCTATTTGAGAGCGGTTATAACCTCCAACGATATTCTGCCAATATCCCGCAAATGGGCCGATTGACGCCTCTCTTACCTTCTGCCCAAGGAATAACCACGAATTTAAAAGCATGATATGGAAAATGGCAATACGTTACTTCCCTGCTGGCATGCAGTCAGAGACGTTGCCATGGTAACCTGTAGGTTCGTTGTAGGTCTGTCGGTCACTCAATGCAGAGCATGATACCCAAATAAATTAGTAAATTTCTCCATCATGTGAAGAGTAAGGTAAATTATGAACATAACAAAAGTTGTTTATAATGAAGAGACGTTTCACATACGGTCAAAGGAATTTACAGAAAATCAATAGTATAAGAGAAAATGGAGGAAACCCGTTCTGGTTTTCCTATAAACCTATGCATATTGAAATCTTCCCCGGGATGGGTATACTCCAAATATGAAGTTTGGCTGAGATCTATCCAGCCGTTTCGACGTGATGTTGGAAAAGACAAACATACAAACAGACAAACAGACAAACCGACACGGAAAGTAAAATCCACCGATTCGGTCTTGAGTTGACCTAAAACGGATAAATATCTGGAAAATTGGCAAAACAAAAGAAATTACAGACAGCGGACCCCCCTACAACATTATTTATATAGATTATTACTTTTAGTGATCATTTTCGGCTCGCGAGTTCAGTAGCTGCTTTTCTCGGTACACCCCATGGAGGCGAGCTACATGTACTATTGTGTGAGGCTGTTGTTTGTGGGTGTAAGTATAATAGTACAGGAATGGGAAGGAAGTAGCCTTGACCTTGAGAAAAGTACAATGTGGGCCTTAGGCGAGATGGCGGTTGTTCCCTGGGCCGTGTTTGGGCGAGAATTCGAATCGCACGAACATCCTCTCAGTGTAAATGAAATGCTTTACTTTAAGCTTTATTTTGCATTAGTCTCTGCTTGTCTGTGATAAGCTTCCGTACAGCGCAAAGCGTGATTGCTCCTTATACAACAGTAACTGATCGGTTTATTGGGTTTTATGACTTCCAAATTCAGTGTTGAACGGCGCAATTTCGTAGGCTGTAAATTCTAAGCATTGAACTGCTGGGAGATTGAGAAGAAAATCTTTCGAACAATTTCCTGGAGCGTGAGTGCCAACGCATTACGGAATAATTTCAAAATTGTGGGTTCGGTGCTAAACGACAAAGGAGTTGAGCAACCGACTGTCCTAACTGAAGAAAAATTCAGGGTATTGGAGGAAGATTTGAGCGAATCCCCGTACAATTTTGAGGATACTGCCTCATGAAAGGTTTCATGTCAGTTAATAATGTTATTGGGTTATCGTTCACTAACTACATTTTATGGTTTAAGAGCCGGAGTTTTATCTTACAAGAATTCTTTTTACTTGCCCATAAATCAACCAACACGAGGATGACGGATCTGAGCACCTTCAAATGCCACCGGACAGAACCAGGACCAAACCTGCCACGTTGGGCTCAGAAGGCCCCTGTAGAGAATAGATGAAATGAAAAAATGGCTGACAAAGCAGACCTTCCAAATATTGAATAATAAAACTAAATTTTCAGATAAGTAGGAAGGGTTTTGGCAGGGTTGGTTTCGAGCGGGAAAACATCTCAGACTGAGCACGATACACATTGCAGATCAACAGCTTCTAGGGCTTCCATGAATAACTGAAGCAGAACAGACGATGGACAGAGGTAAGCAGATTGCCTGCCAAAGAAAGAATCCAACATTTCCGGATTGCAAAAAAATTCCAAAAGTGTTACTTGACGTGGTCTCCAATGGACCTAAACGATTTAGAATAAAACAGGTTTAACGTAATCTTAGCTTTTTTAATGCTATTTGTTCGGGGCGGTGACCTTTATATATATTTTGCCTCTACTTGCACCATACGATATGAACCTGCGTGTAATTGGCATTGCGGAGGTGTAGAGTGTTGAATGTGAGGAAAGGAACGTTAAAGACGACACAAACACCCAGACCTCAGGCCAGGGATGTTAATCATTTACAATTAAAAACCCCTGACCCAGCCGGTAATCGAACCCGATGACGCCGGGTGACAGGCGGACGCGTTGCCCCCTACACCGCGGGGCGGGACTAATCTTAAATTACTTTCCAACTAAAGGGAAGTACATGCTTGATTGTTTTACAGTCTCTCTATTAACTTCTAAGCGGATTTCAATAAAACTTGGCATGATTAACGTATTGCCACAGCACATTTAACGTCCTCTTTCTGACCGGATGGGTTTTGTAAAAAGCGCATTAAATACTAGAAAATATTATCAAGACCACTTCCTTTCCAATGGGAAGGCTTATCTAATTATTTCCCTATTTGATTTAGGGTTATTGGGCCTACTACTCATTAATTTATATCCATGAAATTTCGATCATTTCACTCCAAACAACACTTTACTTACAAGATTCAGTTTTCACGTTCCAATATGTCTAGCTAATCATTGGTAGTTTCAGCTTTAATGGTGCTAAATATGCATATATACGAAATATATGACTTTGTCATTGATGCCGATTCAAAGCAAATAGATGATTCACTAACCCCCCCCCCTCTCTCTCTCTCTCTCTCTCTCTCTCTCTCTCTCTCTACTAGTGATGACAGTTCCAATTTCATCCAAACTTCGTTTGAAACTTCGCCATCGTAGGGCAGTTATGTATGTATGGTTTTGTATTGCTGTATTTACTACATTTCTTGTAAGTTGGTGCTGCCAAACGTAAACGGTACAGCATTCAAAGTACATAATCCTGGTGCTTCAGCTCTTCAAAAATTGTAAAAATTCAAAGGAGTGTTACATCCTAAAACATTTAAAATATTGTATTGCGTTTGTGCGGTTAAATACTAAAAACTTACTTTTTCCCTACCTTTGTAAGATTTGTTTCTTACTGTCCAGATTGGTTTCACTGCTGTTTGACGTAGCATTTCCAGGTTATTGCCAAAATATTCACTGCCGGGCTGAGTGGCTCAGACGGTTGAGACGCTGGTCTTCTGACCCCAACTTGGCTGCTTCGATCCTGCCTCAGTCCGGTGGTATTTGAAGGTGCTCAAAAACGATAGCCTCGTGTAGGTAGATTACTGACACGTAAAAGAACTCCTGTGGGACAAAATTCCAGCACCTCGGCGTCTCCGTAAACCTAAAATGAAGTTAGTGGGACGTTAATTAAATAACATTAATTATTAATTAAAATATTCACACAAATTCTTCTTGTATTCAGTAACTATTTGTTCGCTGTTTCCTTCATTTACGTACAATTTCCCTATATGCATCTGTCCCTGTTTTAAGCCAGTTCTTGTACTCCTTCTTTTTACGTTTACAAGCTGCTCTCACTTCATCATTCCACCAAGATGATCACTTTTTCCTCAACTTTACACGCAGTTGTTCCTTAGCATTCCTACTGCAGCATCCCCGTATGCCACCCATTATCTGAACCTGCTTATTTTACAATGATTGGAACTATTTCAGTAATCATATCCATGTACTTCTGTCTAATTTAGTCGTCCTAGAGATTTTCTACTCTTATTCGTCTGAAAACAGATTTCACTTTCTCTATCCTAGGCATGCAAACACTTAGTTCTTTACAGATCAGATAGTGGTCTGTATTATTGAAAAATCCCTGAAAAACCCGCACATTCCTAACAGATTTTCTGAATTCAAAGTAGGTTAAAACATAGTCTATTCTGGATATAGTGCCCCTACCGTACCATGTGTAGCGGTGAATAGCCTTATGCTTGAAGAATGTATTTGTAAGCACTAATCTCCTACTAGCTCAGAAGTCGAGGAAACGCTTCCCATTCCTGTTAGCTTCCATATCTTGCCCACTTTTACCAATCACCTTTTCTTATCCTGTCTCACAATGAAATCGCCCATTAGCACTATCCTATCCTTGCTGTCGACCCTGACTATGATGTCGCTCATTGCTTCATAAAATTTGTCAACTTAATTTTCATCTGCACCCTCACATGGTGAGTACACTGAGACAATTCTCATCCTAATTGCTCCAAGTGTCAAATCTACCCATATCATTCGCTCATGTACGTGCCTGAAACTATGTTGCGTGCAATAGTATTCCTGATGAACAGCTCTACACCACACTTTGCCTTTCCCTTTTTAATACCCGTCAAGTACACTTTATAATCTCCCATCTCTACCTCGTTCTCCCCCCTTACCCGAATACTGTTAACTCCTAACACAACCAGACACATTCTCTTTGCTGACTCACCAGTTCTTCCATAATCCCCATTCATATGTATAGCTCCCCATCGAATTTCATTTCATTCTCTAAGTTGTTTCAAAGGAGTCCCTCGCCTGTCAAATGGGAATGGGACTCCATCACTGTAGTAGGTCTGAGGCTTGCTAAAAATAATCTGAGCGTGCTCGGTGAAAATTCTTTGAAGCAGGATGCTGCCCTTACTTACACATAGTCCCAGTGAGGATCTCCCCTCTAAGGTGTTAGGGAGGACGGTGGATTATACAGTCCTAGCCACTTGAGCACAAGGAGGGCCATGACTCGGAATATGCCAAAGATGTCCCCTCATCCCGACTCTCACGACCACTCACTAGCCCACTCAGCCGTTACCCATAGTTCAAGAACTAGGACGTGACAAATCCACGCCATGTTACATTGCCCTTAGTATACCCCAGACATCTTATAAATCCCAGATTCAGTCGCTTAAGTGCGGCCAGTATCCAGTATTCGGGAGACAGTAGGTTCGAACCCCACTGTCGGCCGCCCTGATAATGGTTTTCCGTGGTCTCCCATTTTCACACCAGGAAAATGCTGGGGTTGTACCTTAATTAAGGCCACGGCCGCTTCCTTCCCACTCCTAGCCCTTTCCTGTCCCATCGTCGCCATAAGACCTATCTGTGTCAGTGCGAAGTAAAGCAACTATAAAAATTCTTTGCGAATTTCCAATTGTTTGTCTTGTTATAAATATATTTGTTATTACAGGTAAATTAGAGTACTTTGTTAGTATTAGCCACCTCCTCCACCAGGACATTATCCTTATATCCAACAGTCTTTACATACTTTTGGCTGAATACCTCTGCCTTCTATAAATCCTCACATTTGTTGATTTGTTGATTGATGATCCTTGAATATCCTTCTTGTATTCTGATTCTGTCTTAAAGTACCTATACACCCTGTTCTACTTTTCACTAAAATTTATATGACTCCTAATTTTTGCTTAACATCATGCTATCTTTAGCCGACTTCTTCGCCAGGTTCAATTTAGTAGTATATTTCTCCAGTTTCTCCTTACTTCAACAACTAACCCTAACTCGATTTCTTTCCAACTTTCACTCCTTTTTAGTCTTTTTATTTCTCTGTTAGTTTCCTCTGTAAATTTTCATTTTAGTCTAAATAATAATGTTGGTTTTTAAAACGGAACGAGATTGTCTGTACTGAAAATTGACAAAAACGTCGTTTGTGCAGAAATGGAAACAGACTCAGTTTGGGAGAAAAAAGTGTGTATTCCAAGAACAGACTTTTCACTTCTTAAGCTTGTCATACCATTCGTTCTTAAACAATTGCTATTTTTCCTAAATATAGCCTTCTCTATCAAAATCAGTTAGTCACTGGAACAAACTTCACATAATGTTCAGATAATCTCTCCACCCTGCTGTTTAGGCACGGACAGATGAATGTGGTTTTCTCGGGAGTAGATACGAAGGTCCATAGACGTCTAAGTACTACTGCTTTCTGCAATCACACTCAGTATGGTTTTTAAGGAAATTTTAAAATTTCTGATCTGATTCTATTCTGATGACATTGATGCAAGATGGTAAGTGTAACTTTTATTCATAACATACATTAATAAGTCCATTTCAAATTACTCTCCACGCATTTTTTTGTAAAGAGACATAATTCCCAATATATACCCAAGTTGGTAAAAATAATTTGCTCAGTAGTTAAATCTGTATTCTGTATTTTTTCTGACTCGTATAGAGCACTTTCCTCAGCTTATCTCATGTATTTCTGAGGTATCTGGAGCCACCCAGGCTCCTCTTGGCTTTTGGCCAGGTTTGAACTCCAGATGTCCTTCCTGATGCCACGTGATATGTTTCATGAAAATCTCAACTCAAGATCGATTGTGATTTGAACCTCAGCCTCCAGGTGGAAAGGCAGCAGCTAAGCCACTGACTCGTCTGATTGGCATAGAGTAAGTCGGGGAGAGATGGCGCACATTTTGTAATGATCGTGCAGCAAGTCTTCGCCAACATTTCGATTAGCTTATTTTATGCTAGACGTCATTCCTTAAATCTCTCCTCACATTCACTTGTCTATTATTTCTTGGTCATTAATAAATCAATTAATTATTTAAACTTCAAGATTTATCCCTCAGTTCTTTTTAGGACATGTTTTTGCTTAATCTCTCTCGTCCACAATCATTACACAAGTTCTTAAACACTGAACACAATTCATGCAGCCACATGTTGCAGACGGTGCACTTAATCCAATCATCCTTCTTTTTTTGTCAAATAATAGTTTCCCAGCACTCCACACACTAGTTGCAATCATCGGATATTGCATTATTTTGTCCATCTTGAATCATTTTGGCTGCTTCATTGGAATGAGGTTTTTCTCCTTTCCTACTCTTTTCCGTTGTGGCAGTGGTAGCAATTTTTCTTTGTACTTTATTATTTTCGTTCACTGAAATTTCTCTTTTGTTGGAGATGTTACGCTTTAAAGTTTCATTAAAGGCATGTACCACAAACTTCGATTAGGCTGTAGCTGCTTCCTCTTCTCCATAATTAGTATAATTTGACACAGATTTTTTTAAAATTCATATAGGCTATATAATATATTTTATATTTTATTTACAAACTGATCAGAGGATGGAAACACATTTTATACCTAAATGGACATTCAAAGAATCCCGCGCCATCTCTCCCGGAAATGTAGCGCGCCAACTCTCCCGACATTTGGGGAGAGATGGCGCACCCCTGCCCCAGGAAGTGCGTTTGCCCAACATGGCGTATATCACACCAGCATAGTCGTTGACTAACCTAGTCACCCGCCTGTGCCAATGCAAAGTTAATTTAACCTGAACAACCCAGTCACTGGGCTTTTATATCATCCCGTAGCAAAACTTTGAAGGTAGAGAAGACGTACTTGCCAGAAATATCCATGATTTCAGGCGAAATCACTCGCACCATGTGACATCCAACACTTAGCTTTTGTCCTCACGTACACACTGTACACGCGAGAAGCAGTGGTCGAGCGATCTAGCGGGCGATTGCCGCACTGGCCTACCTTGCGCCATCTCACCCGGTGCGCCATCTCTCCCGGAATCACTATAAATATTATAAATTAATGTGCAATATCAGAAGTTGAAATGCTGTATTAGTCACTAAGCGAAATCCTTCTTGTTGGTTGGTTAGCATCGTTTATAAGGAAATTCTGTAATACTTGTTCTGATTCTATTCAAATGACTTTAGAACATTTTAATACGAACCACTTCTTGTGTTTTGGAAAAGAGTTTTGTTAATTTTCTCCTCGTATTGTACATATTTTGCTTAACGCAAGATAGATCTTGAGTTCTCAATCCTTTCGGCAATTCATTTGGCAGTTCGGTTCGTAACACTTACATCGGCCTAACGAACATCTTCTCCACCGCTTTCGGTTTCAATGTTGCCAATAATACATCTCGATTTAATTTAGGTGGGTCAGGGATGGGTGATTGTGAGTAACATCGTTCTCACATACTATATCATTTTAAACTTCATATACCAGGCGGCTCGCGAGCGCCGTACTTTCTACTTATAAATGTCCTGCATGCACAAATGATGAATGGGATGCCTACAAACTGATTTTCACAGGGGCACTGCTGTCAGCGAGCAGGCTACGTCAGAATATGAAGAGATAATAGACGGACAGTCACTCGCAGCATGTTACTCAGCGCTACCTGTCTAATGCACCCCTTGCATTAGTAAACCTCGTTTTCCACCGCATAGTTCTAGGCTGGTGTATGGTACAGCCTCACTAATGTATATTTGCTGTCCTCATATCGGCAATGGCTAGTGTGTTCAGTAGCGACGAATACACAGACATCATTTAATGTGGACAACCTGGTCGGAATGCGGCCGAAGCTTTAAACAGACGTCTGCCTTCTACACACGTATTTCGCCGAACACTATTCGTTTTTGTTTCATACAAACAACTCTTTTATAGAGTGGAATGTCTACACGTGCACAAATTAATCAGTTATTACATTTTCTTTTCTGCACCTTTGGCGTGTTTACAAACAGTAGCGACGATTAGGGGGTGAGGCGAGGAGGGACAGTCGTCCAACCCCCACTTTGTGGAGTAAACATTACATTTTTATTCCACTTCAGCCTTCTGGAACTAGTAATTAATTTTAAAAAACTATTTCTACAAGCCTTGTTGTCTTATCTGCTGATTCTTTCCTTAATTTTCTTTAATTATTAACATAATTATTGGCGAAAATACGCACAAAATGCCGTTCGTTGCGGCTAACCGATTTGTATAGCGCTACGACATGTAGTGGAGACTTTGCATGTGCTGTGAAGAAGGGTAATAGGGGTACATATTATTTGCCAAGGTCGTGGACACAGAGGTATAATTCATCCGCTTGCCGTGCGCATTCGTCAGTCTGGCAGTCTCTTTAGTGTCTGTTAGTTTCTAAGTGTGTATTCAAATACTCAATGATTTTTAAGTGTGCAATCATGCCGTACTTCTACTTAATTGTACCGAGCGAGCTGGCCGTGGGGTTAGGTGCGCGCAGCTGTGAGTTTGCACCCGGTAGATAGTGGTTTTGAATCCCACTGTTGGCAGCCCTGAAGATGGTTTCCCGTAGTTTCCTATTTTCACCTCGTAACATTATATTGCAGTGACCTGAAATTCCCTAATCTCTAACTAACGTGACATTCAGATGACGTTACATATTTAAATAACCTTGTGCTGTGGTTCTACCTAATCAATTGGAATTATATAAGATAACATTGCAATAGCCTCCATTAATCCTATCTCAACATAACAAACTTTAACATTCGAACACTGTGCTGTGGAGAGTCTTGACTTGAAAATAAAACATCTGTTTCTTCGCCCCCTGGCATATTATATCCGTCAGCACTCCGCGCTATCTCCATAACAAGGTGAGCTTATCCAGTCCCTTACACATATCTTGCATAGTCTGGCCTTGATCGGACTCGTAACAAAATATTCCTCACAATCTATATTCAAAGATACACAATATCGTCCCTTCACTTATAACATCCACCGGTTCAAACCTCACCAGGATTCACAACAATTATTCCTCAATATCTTGCATTCAATTATCAAGTTCGTCATATTGCATTCCACCTTCATCAATGGTTCACTTCCTCTCACTAACGTTTTGAAGGTTAAAATAGTACATCTCAAACATGGCACAAAACATACTCAATAAAGAAATGTCGAAAAACATGAACTAACTCACAGCACTTATTGCTAACTTGACAATAATCAAATCACTTATTCTTGAACAGTGACTTAAAATATAAACTGTAATATTCACTGATGCTTTTTTCTGCTAGTTGCTTTACGTCGCACCGACACAGATAGGTCTTATGGCGACGATGGGGCAGGGAAGGGCTAGGAGTGGAAAGGAAGCGGCCGTGGCCTTAATTAAGGTACAGCCTCAGCATTTGCCTGGTGTGAAAATGGGAAACCACGGAAAACCATTTTCAGGGCTGCTGACAGTGGGGTTCGAACCTACTATCTCCCGAATACTGGATACTGGCCGCACTTAAGCGACTGCAGCTATCGAGCTCGGTAATATTCACTGATGTTCACTGGTTCGAGTCCGTAGCACAACACTGATGAATCTTTCTCTAAGAGCGAAAAATAATCATGCAACATGCCATACAACTAACATGCTTCCTACGAACTACTTAAAGTGTGCTTAATGACATCTAATCTTATAAACATTACACTAACACACGCTGATATCATTTCAGAAAATCATTTAACACACGCTGAAGATCAAAATTAACACACTCACATAAAAATTGTATACACTAATCTAAATATGAAATTATCTATATAAATCTAACTGACCCTTGCTCCATTTAAATCAACAAATCTCAGATATTACATGCAAGAATTTACTATTTATAAATTTATTCAGGCAGCTAGTCATGCATGTCATGAAATTAAATTAAATCAGATGTACTCATCCCTGTCCGCTCCGCTCCATGATTCAGCAATGCACCATCTCAGCCATCGGGTCGGCCCATCGATGTGCTGCTCACTCCATTACGACAGAAATATGACCGTCTTTAGGTCTCTCCTCCATGGTTCTCTTCTTGAATTTCATGACTACGACACAATCGGATTTACGGCACAATCAATAACTCGTGTCCGCACAATCCCGAAGTTCACTTAGCAAAAGACACGCACTTAATTATTGTACAAGTTACAAAACACAAAAAATTCTTCTCAAAAACTCCATTCAAATAACAGTTCGATCTGTATCCTATATCTACCGGAATCTATTATTCAACATAATTTACAAGTCCTAGCGTGCCTCGCAACTTCATTATTAATCAATTCTAACACTGCTTGAAGAACAAGCCTCTCGGAACTTTGCATCTTTATAATTATTAATCTTTGACGATTTTGCATTGTTAATTCCCATATAGGAATAATCCCAGCGAATTAAGTTCAAGATCAATATTGAAAGTTATTATTCCTGCCAAAAGAAATGCTCAGTAATCACGTTCTCTGGCGACGACTTTAAACCATGTCCGACACGTTCAGTCGCGAAGTTCATAGTGTCTCTCTTCAGCGCGTGGTGTCATCCAGCCCGCGTTCTTTAAAGACCATACATCAGGGATTCCCCTGTTTGATTGCGCAACGTCCTGTCTCTGGTAACCACATATTTAATCACATAAGCTTGCCAGGATTTCTTAGTTACATTTTTACAGAATTATGAGGATTTTATTTCCTTTTAGTAATCATTTCTTCTGGATTTAGACTTATTTCACAGTGTTTTAACATTGATGCTACTGCTACTATATCAGCTTCTCCTTTGCGACGTTTCATATAATTTTTGACGCGCAATTAAAAACGCTCCTCGTGACATTTTTTTGTGAGAAATGATATCAAATTTAGTAAAAATATACCTTATGAATGTACAAATACAATTTGCTATATATTGTATAATTCTGTAAATATTATTGCAGTTATTAGATTTTTTAAGATTTGAATTTTAACATTAATTTTAACATGGCCTTCATGAAATGTGAGAAATAAGGCTGTTATATGTACTGGATATAAAAATTAATAGCAAGTGTTAATCCTGACAAATAACACAGCTTGTAAATAAATTGGGTACAGTGTATAAGGTAAACTGCTTCACGAGGAGGATGTTGTGCACAGCAACAACTACTAAAATGTGAAACTGAGAAAACAACACTCTAAAAATAAACATCCATGTCCTCAGCTCAGGAGTGTTCTGATATGACTGTTAATATCATTATCGATGTCAGATGGATACTAACTAATTTATTATTTTCTGGTATAGCATGGACTAGGCTATTTTATTTTTCAAAAAACTATTTATATTTTTCGCCAAAATCCTTCAAATTTCAGCCATTGAACCCTGGATTTACCGAAGCTGTTGCTGAAGGAGTTCTTTAACGTGCTACAGGCCAACGAGGAGATGTATATTCCAAAATATCTCCACTCTCACCCAGGATTCAACCAGATTCCTTCAGAATTTTTCTATTTAGTGACAAATCGATGATAAATTAAGAGAAGCAATGGAGCCGTCCATTCGACGAATAGCTGACTGAGACGAATGATGAACTGCATCGCGAGAACAACGGAGCAATCAGCCCTCCACCAACAACAAATAGTGCCACTAAAACAGCAATGTCTGCCCCCCACCAATGATATACTGAGACTCTAAAATAACGGGGTATCAGCCCACCACTAATAACGAACTATGCCATTGAGATCTATAGGATCTAATTCCTTCGAGATATTGTTTAAAAATACAAAAATCAACGAGATCATCACCCAGTAATATAAATTGAACGAAGAAGGTGAATAGTTCCGAGTTAGAATTCACTGATTTAGCCTTGTTAATCTCTTATCCTACTTCTCTCTACTAACTGTCATCGCGGAAAATTCAAATTTCGTGACAAGATCACCTCACTCGTGTTGGGTGTATCCTGTCAAATATTTAACCGGCTTATTTCTAATTCGAAGCGCTGCCTATTTAGTGACAGGCCAGTGACGAAGCCGCTGGGCTATGGCACCCCGTATGGGTATCTCATTTACTGTTAAAAAGGGGTGTAAAGGAACTAGTCACACTACAGAACGTAACTCTGACTGAGAGTGCTTGGTCAGCGGCCTACTGGCCAAGCTGGGAACACTGACTGAGTCGCCAATGTCCAAGTCCAGTTTCTTAAATGAACTATCTATTAATTAAACAATAAATAACTATTTCTAGTTAACTATAGTATTGCCTCCACTACAACCAACAGATATTTTGATTTTCTGCCACTTAGTTGGCCTGCTTGTAAATTTCAACGTTGTATTTTATTCTGCTGGCTAGCTCAGGCACCAACTCGCTCATGGCTTACGTATTGCATAGTTGTAATTCATTTTGTGAAATAAACATAGAATAGGTCACTATAGATATTTTAGTTACTAACATTGCACGAGACGGAGTGCTGAATGGACTTATTCTTGCCTTCAAAATTCGGATTGCCTCTGCTCGGTTTGATCCTGTGATAATGGGATCTGGAGATGGATGCTCTACCACTGACCCATAGAAGAAGTTGAGGAAATAATAGATACCTTGGCTTGGTCTTAGGTGTTATTATTGAAAGAGACACGTCAATGAGATCATCAATCTCTGCAACATGAACGAAACGGGGAAGATAAATAGTTCCGAGACTTTACGAATATAATGAGTGTGTCAGATAAATTAACAAGAGCAGAAAACGTCAATAATTGAGTTGATTCAAGCATTTTATAACCTTCAAAATGATACGCTGTACAGGACAGGAATATAAGCAGTACTGCAATGTAAGAATACGGACATTACATCTTATTAGCTACTAGATGTAATACCCGTCGCTGACGGGACAATTAGTTAGCAACAGCAGTATTACTTTTGCCCACCCCTCATACTGTTCCCCAGATTATGAGGCGCATAAGTGGACATGCCTCTCCTCGTCAACGGCTTGTCATGACGTACTCGCTTCCTCGTTCTCTGTGGCCTTTTGCAGTTTCATAGTTTTTGCATTGTTGCTGATATTAAATTGATCTCCTCCTTCCCGTATAAAAGAAAGACTGGTATCGGGTTAATATTCAAAAACTACTGACAGGTGTACAACGCCTTCAAATCGTTACCAAAACATTCTCTATTGTGACACTCTTTTACAGAGTTGGTTACCGATTCTTGGTCGTAAACTTCCACACGACTGCCTCTGATGTTTCCCTTGATTTTTTCCTCTATCGCGAATAGGTATAGAACTAACATTCGAAATAAATGTTGACATGAAATATTTTTCGAGTAAAGCCAACCATACCTTCCGAAGCACTCTCTCCTGAGATTTTTGAACAACTTATAGCTATGAGTCTGCACGACCTCATTATAAACTGAAATACCAAGTTTCATTAAATCCACCCATCCATTTTCCTGTGATACTCTAACAGATATTAAATATTACAACAAATATTAAATTGACCTCGACATCTATCTATCTTTTATCTTAATCTGTTTATCCTCCAGGGTTGGTTTTCCTTCGTACTCAGCGAGGGATCCCACCCCTGCAGCCTCAAGGGCAATGTCCTGGAGCTTCCGACTTGGGTCGGGGGATACAACTGGGGAGGACGACCAGTACCTCGCCCAAGCGGCCTCACCTGCTATGCTGAAAAGGGGCCTTGTGGGGGATGGGAAGATTGGAAGGGATAGACAATGAAGAGGCCGTGGCCTTAAGTTAGGTACCATCCCGGGCAATCACCTGGAGAAGTGGGAAACCACGGAAAACCACTAGGCTGAGGTGAGAATCGAACCACCTCTACTCAGCTGACCTCCCGAGGCTGAGTGGACCCCGTTCCAACCCTCGTACCACTTTTCAAATTTCGTGGCATAGCAGGGAATCGAACCCGGACCTCCGGGGGTGGCAGCTAATCACACTAACCAGTACACCACAGAGGCGGACTGACCTCGACATACTGTAGGTTATTACAAAGACATTAGTATTGTCAGAATATAATATTAACAGACGGGAATGTTGCGATTAAAAGCAATACTATCTTATGACATGTTCGATTAGTTGAAATACGGCACAGTTTCTCACTTTTCATGAACAGTACTACGCTGGCGTTCTAACAATGCCAAGTTCAAGAGCTGCAATGACCCGACCACAGGCAGCGCTGAACACTGTTCTGTCGTTCTCCGTTAAGTGTGCACACACCCCATTAGCATCAGCACCTCATAGCAGGGATCGAATAGGTGTAATACTATGATGAACCAGTGTGTCACGTACCAATAATTTAAAAACACAGAGGAATGGCGTAGTAAAGAAAAGACAGTTATCTACCTCCCCAACTATTTCCCACCAATATTCAAGCAGGCTCTACTATTTGGATAGGAAACTCCCTTAGCTCACGCGGCACGCAATAGTACCGTAATGCTTTATATATCGGAGATGAGTGGCAGCAGAAGAGACAAAGCACATCAAACGAACAATAAACCCATTCAATATAATGGCACTAATGATCAATATGTTGGGCTTTAGACACTGTAAGAATTCTCCGTTAGTTTTCTTCCGACTCTTTAATATTAGGGCTTCCAATGACTCACTCTTGTCTTACTCTTGAAGCCCTCGGCCCTTCAAAAGAAATCTCATTTTGATAGTCATCTTCACATTCTTCCTTGTCGATATGGGCTGATGACCAAGTGGTTTTCACCCTAAGACAATTACGACAAAAACCACTACCATTGCCAGTTGTTGTTGTTTGAGTCACAGTCCATAGACTTTTTTGATGCAGCACTCCATGCCACCCTATCCTGTGCTAACCTTTTCATTTCTACATAACTATTGCATCCTACATCTGCTCTAATCTGCTTGTCATATTCATACCTTGGCCTACCCCTACCGTTCTTACCACCTACACTTCCTTCAAAAACCAACTGAACAAGTCCTGGGTGTCTTAAGATGTGTCCTGTCATTCTAACTCTTCTTCTCGTCAAATTTAGCCAAATCGATCTGCTCTCACCAATTCGATTAAGTATCTCTTCATTCGTGATTCGATCTATCCATCTCACCTTCAGCATTCTTCTGTAACACCACATTTCAAAAGCTTATATTCTCTTTCTTTCTGAGCTAGTTATCGTCCATGTTTCACTTCCATACAATGCCACGCTCCACACAGAAGTCTTCAAAAATATCTTTCTGATTCCGATATCAATGTTTGAAGTGAGCAAATTTCTGTTCTTAAGAAAGCTCTTCTTTGCTTGTGCTAGTCTGCATTTTATATCCTCCTTACTTCTGCCATTGTGAGTTATTTCACTACCCAAGTAACAATATTCATCTACTTCCTTTAAGACTTCATTTCCTAATCTAATGTTTCCTACATCACCTGCCTTCGTTCGACTGTACTCCATTACTTTTGTTTTGGACTTATTTATTTTTATCTGGTACTCCTTACCCAAGACTTCATCCATACCAATCAGCAACTTCTCGAGTCTTCTGCAGTCTCAGATAAAATAACAATATCATCGGCAAATCTCAAGGTTTTGATTTCCTCTCCTTGGACTGTGATTCCCTTTCCAAATTTCTCTTTGATTTCCTTTATTGCCTGTTCTATGTAAACATTGAAAGGGAGAGGGGACAAACTGCAGCCCAGCCTCACTCCTTTCTGGATTGCTGCTTCTTTTTCAAAGCCTTCGATTCTTATCACTGCAGACTGATTTTTACACAGATTGTAAATAATTCTTCGTTCTCGGTATCTGATCCTTATCATATTCAGAATCATAAATAGCTTGGTCCAATCAACATTATCGAATGCCTTTTCTAGATCTACAAATGTCATGTACTTGTGCTTGTCCTTCTTGATTCGATCCTCTAAGATCAGACGTAAAGTCAGGATTGCTTCACGTGTTCCTAGATTTCTTCTGAAGCCAAATTGATCTTCTCCCAACTCAGCTTCAACTTGTTTTCCCATTCTTCTGTAAATAATACGTGTTACTACAATTTAACAATATATCCATGTTGACGATAATCGGCCTTGATATGGATTAAGCAACAAATGTTTAAATTCATGTACATATCTGTTCTGATAGCCGGTACGGTAAAACTGAGTAAGACAAGAGTGATAATCGGAAATTGCATTCTATATAAAATTTGCTACTTAGTACTTATCAATAGGACCACTGATAGCATAGATAACTGAGAATTACATTTTAAGCATTCCCCTAAACTATCATCCAGCGGGAATAAAATTAGTTATAACCTATATTTTAATACCTTATTCTACGAATTTACATACCGATTTTCATTAAATTCTATTCAGCAATTTTCTCGTTGTGCGGATTCATACACACACACACACACATATAAATACATACAGACAGACAGACAGACAGACAGACGAATATAACAATAATAATAATAGTGATAATAATGTTGTTTGCTTTATGTCCCACTAACTACATTTACGATTTTCGGAGACGCCGAGGTGCCGGAATTCAGTCAAGCAGTAGTTATTTTAAGTACCGGTAAATTTACCGACACGAGGCTGTCGTATTTGAGCACCCTCAAATACCACCGGACTGAGCCAGGATCGAACCTGCAAAGTTGGGGTCAGTAGGCCAGCACGTCAACCGTCTGAGCCACTCATCCCGGCACACAGACGAACAGAGAGATAAACAGAGATGACGGAAAAATTAAAATTGCATTTCCTTCTTACTATGGACATGACCAATACATAAATACAATTCTTTTCTTTTTTAATTTTGAGGAATGTACAGACAAATCATATACCGTATTATATATCGGGTGGTCCTTTGATCCAGTTTTATGCATCCCTTCACATTTACTGCAGTTCTGAAGGACATCGGTCCCTCTCCCTAAAACAGGGTAATATAACGAGATGTGTGTTTACGGGCTAGAAGACAGCAGGAATCGTGAGCGCCAGTGTTAATTCAATGAGCCCGTAAAACGAGTACAGTTACTCAAAACACGTACTTAAAAACAGGAGGTGGACGCAGAGACCGGGAGCACGGTAGTGTATAGGCTAAGAAGTGGGCGCCATCAGTCAAGTGTCGCAGTAGCTCACATGGCTAGCGCGCGGTAGGATGTATGATAGTTGACCGTGCTCGAGGGTTAGAAGGTTCAAGTCCCGTGAAATTATTTTTTTAAGCCAGTTGCCTTGGATGTGGTAAGGTTGTATACTTAATACCGGTACTTTTCACAGACTGATTTGTTTATTTGGCCCTGGAAAGGGCCGTTGGTATTGAGCTGGGTTGATTGAAGCTAGGAAGCATGTGACAAGATTTCAGTCACCCACGTCGTTAAACGCAGCACCTGCTCTAACCGACGACCTCCGTGGTCGATACAGAGCTGCACGCGATCTTGTAAGAACCGTCTGGTGCGTTGTAACATCTCTGGCGAAACGGATCGGCATGCCTCGGTGATGAGCTGTCTAAGGTGACAAGGACTGGCCGGCTCCTGTTCATACACCAGTTGTTTTACGTGGCTCCACAGAAAAAATCCATGGGCATGAGATCGGGCGATCTGGCGGGCCAGGGGACAGATCCTCCCCTTCCTGTCCATTTATCAGGATACGTCGCATGGAGATGGTTTCGGACGACCACCGCCGCGTGTGGTGGAGCTCCGTCATGTTGAAACCACATTTTGCAGCGGTCAAGAAGTGGCACATGTTCCTAAAACGGTGGTAGTTCATCTTGCAGAGACTGCAAATAGCGTTGGCTGGTCAGATGGCCCTCAAAGAAATGGGGACCGATGAAGTGATCACCCATGATTCCACACCATACATTCACACCTCACTGCACCTGAAATGCTGTCAGTCGCACCCAATGGGGATTATCCGCACTCCAGTAATGCATATTACGGCAATTAACTGTTCCATTGCTGTGGAATCGTGCTTCGTCCGTAAATAAGGGAGTTGCTAGGAAAAGCAGGATCAGTGTCCACATTCTGTAGGATCCATTGACAGAACGCCACCCGGGCATCGAAATCATGACCATGGAGCTCCTGGTGTAAGTGCAGATGGTACGGGCGAAACCGGTGGGTATACAATATCCGCATAACAGACACTCGGCTGATGTTCGTCTCCTGTGCAATGGCCCGTGTGCTAGTATGAGGATTACGCCGGATAACGTCAAACACGACCTCGTCATTGTCAGCAGACGAAAAGACCGTGTCCTTCCCAGGGACGCAGTATCCCGCAGGCGCCTTTCCACACTCCGAAATGTCATGCCCGTCGGTTGTCGTCTATCAGGATAGCGTTTTTGGTACAGGCGTTGTGCTTGGTATGCATTCTGTCTAGTTTCTCCATAGATAAGTAACATATCCACATACTCGTCGCTGGAATACATCTCGAGTCTGTGAGTAAACTTTGGGTTGCGAATTGCTTCGAAGGAGGGGAGTTCGCGCAGCTATATACTTACCTGCCATCGCATGTTGTTATCGTTCCAATGTGGCATACTTTGCCATATCTGTGGTCTACGAAGCTTAGAACATGTACGACGTAGCTAACTGGCCACATACCATCATTTCCTCATCCTCGTCCAACCCAGCAGCATACCCAATGCAACGATACATACGGTCTTTTACAGGTCAAATAAACAAATCAGTCCTTGGAAGCTATCAAGTATGCAACCTTACCACATCCCAGGCAACTTGCTGTTAAAAAAGTTCTTATGTTGGATTCGATCTTCCTACCTCGAACACTGTCTGCTTCCCATGTGAGCTACTGCGACCCTTCGACCTACGCTGCCCACTTCCCAGCGTATACAGTATCGTGATCCCGGTCTGTGCGTCCACCTCTTGTTTTAAAGTACGTGTTCTGCGTATCAGTACTCGTTTTACGGGTTCATACCAGGTACACATAATGAATTAATAGTGGCGCTCACGATTCCCGCTGTCTTCTAGCCCGTAAACACACATCTCGTTATAATACCCCGGTTTAGGGAGAAGGACTGATATCTTTCAGAATTGTAGTATATATGAAGGGAAACATAAAACTGGATCGCAAGGGGCTGGTAGACCACCCGGTATAGTGAAAGATTAAATAGAATAGGCCTTCCTTCTTATTCATTGCCGCAGTCTAGATTTTCAAATAGCGCTTCGTTGATAGACTTTGATATGCAGCTTGTAACTAATTAGGTACTAGAGGGACTAGAACAGAAGCAGGGTGTACTCAACCTCAGGCAAACTGAGAAGATTCATGCGTTAAAATTCCAATCTCAATCATCCTGATGAGAAATTTTTGGTTTCAATTAAAACCGAATAAAATGCATGTACAGTATAAGAAATAGAGTCCAATTTCACTTCTGTCATAATTATTTACGAATGCGTTCACAATTGTACCAACAAGAATAACAACAACAACAAAAACAACAGCCTTCCTTCCTTCCTTCCTTCCTTCCTTCCTTCCTTCCTTCCTTCCTTCCTTCCTTCCTTCCTTTTTTATTTTTTCCTCCTTCCCTTTATTTCTTCCTTGTTATTTCATTCCGCCCTTCCTATTCCTCGTTCATTCCTTCATCAGCTTCTTAGTTCCTTCCTGACGATCAATTTGGCCGTGCGGTTAGGGTCGCATAGCTGTCAGCTTGCATTCGGGAGACGGCGATTTCGAATCCCAATGTCGGCTACCCTGAAGGTAGTTCTCCGTGGATTCCCACTTTCATACCAGGAAAATACTGAGGCTGCACCTTAACCAAGGTCACGGCCACTTCCTTCCAAGTCCTAGTCAATTTACATCCTTGCGTCACCGAAAACCTGCAATGTGTTATGGCGACGTTAATCTAATAGCAAGAAAATGGCCTTTCCTTCCACCCATTCATTCTTCCTTTATTATTTTATTACTTCCTATACGTTCTTTCTTTCTTTCTTTCTTTCTCCCTTCCTTCGTTTCTTCCTTCTCTCCTGGTTCCTTACGTACTTAAAAACAAACTCCATATGGTGACAACTCTGATGGGCCTTGACCAATAAAGCGACCACTGTTCGGCCCGAATGCCTGCAGATTACGAGGTGCCGCGTGGTCAGCGTAAGGAAACATCTTAGCCATCTAGACCGGGGATGCTACCTCACCGTTAGATAGCTCCTGAAATGTAATACGTGGGTTGAGTAGACCTCGAAACAGTCCTCAGATCAAGGTAAACATCTCTGACATGGCCGGGAATCGAACCCGGAGCTTCGGGGTAAGAAACACAAACGCTAACCCTAGACGACGGCGACGTGCTAACTTATCTACCCATATTGTGTAGGGTAATATACATTCATTCCTATGACACTTATTTCAACCGTCCCCTTCGTGAGTCAACCAACATTCGTTTTCCCCTCCACGTGATAATTATAACCAACGCTTTGAATTCTATTTTTATCTTCAGTGAATGCTCCTTAGAATGTTATTTCATATTTATGATTTTACCAAGAAATTAGCATCTATATCAGTGCTGCTTTATTGTTCTGATGGCCGGGCTGAGTGGCTCAGACGGTTAAGGCGCTGGCCTTCTAACCCCAACTAGGCAGGTTTGATCCTGGCTCAGTCCGGTGGTAAGTGTCGGTAGATTTACTGGCACGTAAAAGAACTCCTACGGGACTAAATTCCGGCACCTCGGCGTCTCCAAAGACCTTAGAAAGTAGTTAGTGGGAGGTAAAGCAAATAACATTATTATTATTATTATTATTATTATTATTATTATTATTATTATTCTGATGATCTACTCGTCGACTAGCATGAGACCTTACAATATCTGCACCAGGATTTTGTTTCTTTAGCTAACATCGTTCGCTAAAATTCACCACCATACACCAAAACTGGCATATTGATTGATGAAGACAATTTTGTTTCGTTTCTTTTTGTAGGCTTCCTTACTCGAAATCACCGATAATATAGAAATTTGAACACAGTATTAGTTCGGATGTGTTGAGTCAAAGCAGAGGTGTTACAAGATTCATATTGCTATTCAAATTTTAATCGTTCTGAACACTAAATTGATACTATTCTGAAATCGTAAACTGTGCGTAAATGTCGCTCCGTGTAGCATTTGTGCAAATAAAATATTAATGATAGTATTAATAATGATAATTATACAAATAGCGTATGGCCTCCGGTGAGACCTGGTGCAGGTTTTTCGAGTTAACGCCTTTGGGCTACCTACGCAACTGTGAGGATGAATTCTAATATTAAAGACGGCACACACACGCTAGAGGAATTAATTAATGAAAGTTAAAATCCCCGGCGCGACTATGAATCGAATCCTTTGAACCAAAGGCTAGGTCCCTCACTAAATATACCCATTCAACTGGACAATAATAATAATAATAATAATAATAATAATAATAATAATAATAATAATAATAATAATGATAATATGTATAAAAATCGAAAATAGTGTCTAATCCATAGTTTTCGGGGTCCATGAGATGAATAGTGGCACTCCGGATATTTTATAAGTCCAAGTTCAGTCCCCTTTGGCATAGGGGTGAGAAAGGGTGAAAAAATAAATTGACCAAAATGACCGAGATTATGGATGTATGTGTGTAATTTCCAGCTTACCTGTCGACTAAATTTGGTACAAATATTACTTACTATCTGTGAAAAATTCTGCTGGGGCAAAGACACCCATAGAACCAGCCAGGGAGTAGGGTGAAATATAACTAAAAACGACCGATATTACTCTCGAACCGTAGATTTCAGGATTACTGGAGCGATCGCTGAGATGAGTGATACTCCGAAATTTTTAAAGTCGAAGTTCAGCTCCCTTTGGCAAAAGGATTGGGAAAGGGTGAAACAAAAGTCCAAATGACCGAGATGAATGTCTCTTTTCAGTTCTCAGTTTATATCACTCTATCTTATTAAAACATAGTATTATTTTGTTCTATCTCTTTTTAACTGTTTTATATGAGGTTCAAATTTACCCTGATAAGCAACTGGCATTTGATTATGTATTATAAAAAAAGCATCCCCGTACAGGCCATGAACGCCCTTGCAGGGGTGGAATGTAAAGGCTTCCACTCGGCACTTGATGGGGTAGAGTGGTTAGCTCTACGCCTGACCGCCTTTGCCCTCAGCAATTGACCTGGCACTCATTTTTGGTGTAGGCTGAGTGAACCTCAGCGCCATATTGCCCCCATCATGCCGGGCTAAGCTCGCCGGAGAGCGAGGGTCTCAGAGGTGGACCGTTCGCTATCGGCTGTGCAGAAAATTTTAAAGGCAGGAATAGATGAAGGACTAGCGACAAATGAAAGGAAACTAAAATAAGTTTATACATTTATTAAAAACTAACACTCTTCCAATAAAACAATTAAATTCACAAAATCTGGGATTAATTCTTGAAATCTCTTCTCCTCATGCTATCGTCTATAAGGGATCTTGATCAAATTAAAGATCAACGAATGTTCTTGTCTGTAATGATAATAATAAGGATCATTAATTTACGGTAAAATGGATTGAAAATCAAAATAATATCTGGTATCACACTCTCCTATAATGATAATCAAATTGCTTAAATTAAAATATTCCGTCTGGATTTCATTTTATTTTACAAGAAAATGGTCATTTTCTCTTCCTTATTAAAATTATTGAAAAATATTTAATTCAAGAAATTGTGGTTAATAAGTCTTCCTTAGACTTTCCCTTCATCAATCAATTTATTATTATAATTATTAAGTGACTAAACTCCTTATAATAAATTCTTATTTGAACTCATATCAACCTAAACTTATCGGTTTTATGCAATAAGTGACTGTACAATTACTAAAAATTCATTTCTCGTGACATCAATCCACAGTCGTTGCCTTCTCTTATTCACTTTACTTTAGTGAATTAGACCCTAATCTACCTTAAATTATAATAAAATCTTCTAAAGATTCATAATTCATCAAATCACGGACACGCGAAAATAACGTAAATCGGTCAAAATTTGACGCGCACAGTGGAGAATATCGTCACAAAATCATTCAAGAAATATACACAAAACACAGAATATAATCAAAGCACACATCACACATTCACACATAGGTACACGACCATATTATAATATTATTTACACGGACACTAACCCATTATTATTAAATTTTGGATTTATTCCAAATTAGGGAAATCATTCTCTAGATGACAATATCACGTATATTCCAGGTATCGATTTAGAATGTGATAGAGTTGAGGTTATCACTTTTATGCAGACATTAATTATACAACGATGTTCAAGGGAATCTTTTACACAGAAATCATCCAAAATAAGCAAGTAAAATACCTACAACACAGGTTAAAATATTAGAATACGCGCTTACGGTACATGAGTTGCGGCATTTATTTTTATTCACCTATAATGTCGTGGCTCTCGATTAATCTGCACTCAAGCTCGAAGAAATCATGTCCAGTGACACATTCCTTCCAAAATGACTCTAATGGATGCATAAATTATCACTCAAAATATAATGTCCATCTGCAAGTCATACTCAAATTATTAGCGCAGTAAAATATACATATAATTCATCATTACCCCGTCCGGAGGATTGCCAAGTTCCAGGCCTACTTTACATAAAGTGAGCACACGATAATTCTTTCCAAGAACAAACCAACATTAAACCCATGACCTTATTCAAATTTTAGCCCGTAATTAGGTTTAATTATTTTTACTCATTATTATTATTATTATATTATTGACCGTGCATAATCTCACTTGCAAAGCTATCGTACGAAATTATTCAGATGACTCTCAACGAACTAAAGCCCACAGACATGTCGTATAATCGTGGAATGAAATTTTACACTTAGAAAAACACTAGAACACTGTCCTAATCGGTCTCAATTAATTTTCAAATTATTTCTAAATCATTCAAGATTAACGCGGGGTTCATTTACTTTTATTTCTCCTGCCTTGTAAATTTTTAGGACAGTTGAGGTCTCTCTCGATGACATTCACCCTCATCTCTAACTAATAGAACCAAATACACATTCATTCTAGAGCACAAACTACCTCCCACCGAAGAAAGAAGAATGAAAAGTCAAACTACTGCTAAACTAATAGAAATCTAAATGAATAAGGTAAGGCTACGTTTTACAAACATTTTACAGAAAGATAGAAAGATAAATTCTTAAAGAATACTCATGTGGCTGGTGTTAACTGGATTCTGGCTGATGACCTAGTACGTGGTTACATCACCTTCCATCGAACAAAGTCTTGCCCATGTCCGACGCCTCACATAATTAGTGTCTCATGGAGGAGCTGAAGGTGCACAGGAAACAGTAGTATTCATCTCGGAAATGGATAGCCATCTTGAAGCGAGCTCGAACCAACGACCTTCCTTCTTCTGAGTTCTCGTAGAAAGCTGAAACTAACAAAAGTCTTAGCAATAGTCCAAGATACACACGCGATGTTTAATAATTTGGAGATGGACACTTATCTTATGGCAGTCATAAATAAATCGTAGATATTTTTTTCAAATGTCTGAATTGCAGTTTATTCAGTCCTCAGCGCCTTCTCTAATGCAAAGTCTCCCAGTGAAGCAAACGACTTCCAGTCTCGACCGTAGCTGCATTTAGAGTAACGCTCAAATCCAGTGTTCAGAAGTAAAAACCCTCTATAAAATTTCCTTTGGAATTACCATTAATTCACTGTCTTAAAACGTAGGTGTGCCTCTTAATTATATCTGATTGGTGGATCTGTTGCATTCCTGTGAAGGTTGTTATTTTTATTGGCTGCCCTAGTTTCACGTCACTCGACCTTGCATTTATTGATCGATCGAAATCACGCTGCTCGCCCGCTCACGTGGTACACACACATGTGTTTGAAGGACATCTAACAGGAATTTCACCCTGCTTCCTCGTTCTCTTGGTAGGTCGGGAAAACCGGTTCGCAAGCGGCTGGCTCATGCTAGCACGGGAGTGTAAAATATCACCCTCCTGGCGATTAAATAATGTTACAACTCACTGATGAAATAAATCATTCTCCCTTAATAAATCATTTCCACTTTTGAAGGGGACAATATCCACCTCCGGAAGTATAAATCTCGTTTCTTAAAGTTTACGACTTCCTGACGGGGATTCAAACCCACGTCCTTGCGGGTGAACCGAGCACGCCTTTACCACCTCGGCCAGGTAGCCCCTGATTATGTTGACTGGGTAATTCAACTTCACATTTTATAATTATGATGCTGTATTTCCAAAAGTAGGCTAGTTGTTTCCTAGAGAGATATTGTTTGAAATCGGATGTTCATGGTGACAAATGAAAAGTTTTCACGTACATGTACAGTATTAGAAAATCTAACATACTCCTTAATGGCGAAACTCAGTTGTCGTTGGGATGCATAATATTTAAGATAAAGTCTTCTTCTTCTTCTTCTTCTTCTTCTTCTGCAGATGTGCCTAGCAAATACTGATATTCATGCTGACGCCCATTCTCACAGCTACATCAAAGTGGTTTTCAGAGCACTCCATCAGACTTTTAAGTCGTGGTACTTTTGTAATATGATCTCGCTGGTCTTCATATTCATTGTACGATGATATGAAACTGTTTTGTAACAAGGAAAATCTTCAAGATTCTCTTTTTACTGGTAGTTGATGAAGTATCCTTTGGTTTCCGAATTTGGTACAGTGCTTTATTGTTCGTTATATTTTTCAACGCAGATAGTAGCGTTTGTCGATAGGCCCATATTTTAAATGTTTGAAATACTTTTGTGTGACCTGCTGTCAATGACCAACTCTGTACATTACTCTTTAAAGCTAAAACGAATCTCATTATTCTGATTTTTAGCTCGTTTTGAAAAGGATGCCCCCAATTTTCTCTATCTTTATTTCTCTGACCAAGGCCTAGGTTGCGCAAAGTTTCTAAATAAGTTAAACTACTTTTTCGACCTTTTTCAGCGGTATTTCATTCATAGTTATTTGTGATAACTGGTCATCATTACCATAGTTTTCCATGCATTTTGCTTCAAGTTGTGCTCTTTACAGACTTTTGTTATTTAAAGGATCACAATCTTGAGATCAAAGTTGTTATCAGCAATCTCACTGCATGATGGGCATGTGTTCATCCGTTCATCGGTACACTATATTGACGTCAATATAAATTTTCTTCAAAGTTTTGTCGGGAAAATATGTTACAACTTAGTGGCTAAAAATGTGCCCTAGTTAGATACTTCTCTAGTTCTACTGTATAACAGGAATGGTGATATCGTCCTCTTAAATTAACCACTTACTTTTAGTACAAATATTTTGTTAATTGATGTATTTGTAATCTAGGAAGCCTACCTTTCATATTTGCAAGGGATTTCTAGATCTGATATTGTATTTTTACATATAAACGTGTGATTAAATTCTCCACACCACTGTACAAATACATTGACACTCCAGCGCCGATATTATTTAATAAACAGTCAACGCTGTTGGATTTTCTTGAGAGTGTTAAGTGAATGAACAGTATAAACAAGTTATTAATCTCTGTATCTCAGAACGACGATGATTTTAAGAATTCGCCTGAAAAGAAACGGATAAAACTACAGGCTTCAAGATTGCCTGAACTTCAAGGTCTCATTTTTAATATTGAGACTGTGGCTTTAAATTTGAATGGTACTGTATTTTTTAGATATAATACGGTATAGGCTTTTGGGCTTATGCCGTGTCAAGAAAATAAGATGAAATTCCTTACGTTTCGCAGAGAACTGTACTCTGCGTCATCAGAAGAAATCCCGACTGTCCACGACAAATGCTTCGTAAACAATACAGCCTATACAGTTTCATGACTATAAGTACGGGCCGTGAAAGCATCAGTGGCAACTGTAGTTTTTTATCACCGAAAAAGTAATCTCCGTTTTCATTTCTCTGTGTCACAGCATAGTCAGTGTCCACTATAACAATGCACTCTGTTTCGGCCCGTTCAGCTATTTGGGATAATTCTCTTCAAACTTTGTATGGTTATCTTAAGTAGATTGTTGAAGCCACCCATACCCACAGTGATTGTACGAGATTCGCAGTACAAGCAATGAACAAGAATTCTTTGCAGCCTGAAATACTAACAGGGGAAGCAAGGGGAAAATATGTACTCCTACCAAGTGTAAACTTCAAATCTTCTGATCTAGCATTACCGTTTCCTTTTAAAAAAAGGCACTTCTCACTACATTTGGTAATAGTAAACAAAATTCAGCAGCAGACGTACAATATCATAAGAATTACTTACGTTTGCCAGTACTTAGTCACAGACAGCTTTATATAGCCCTGCCTCGCGTGAAATCCAGTAGGATGTTAACATTCTGGTTACCAGAAAAAAAAGAGGAACCAAGGATCTAGTTTATAAATAAATACGTAAGTATTTTGAGGTTTTCCCCAAAAAGTCTTAATATTGTGGTAGTGTCGGAATTTCTGCAACCAGGTAGAAATCAATGGCACGGAGCTGTAACATTCAAACGCCCTTAAATATCACCCAATACCAAGTATGGAACTACAATATCGGGAAACGAAAACCAACTTCGCTATCTAAGCTAGTTTTAACGCTTCCGTTTCAGTTTAGGCAACTATAAGGCATGCATTTTGTGACCAACTCGTAATCCAGTCAAACTTATTGTGCTGCAATCAGAACACGTTTTTGCACTTCATATCTTCGGGATCTTGTTAAAGGTCGCCTTTTAACCATTTTAATAATGCCTCACAATATTGAATTCAAGAGTTTGGATACCATTTTATTTTCTTATTATAGTGAAATATTTCCGAGACAACAATAGAAATGTTATGAGACCGAGTAACCAGATTAAAAAAAGATTTTGAAAGCGTCCGAGGCATGTATGGTCTATTGTGGACCCTTGCGTGCCGAGACCACTACTTTTCAGTCAGTTGACCTGCTAATATTGAAGTGTCATGTTGTCGTAGAGAGGTCGTCCTCGACCATATCCCTTGATTGTCTTGACTTGCTCCACTGTCTTTCAAATCAGGCTATTCCTCAATGAGCCTCACGAGGATGAGGAAACTCGTTATAACCCTCAATCCAGAATAAATGTATTTGATGAGCCAGAGATCGAATTCAGGACCTCAACGTGAGAATCAGACGTGATACCCTCATAACACGAGTCTGGCTTAAATTATATTAAACATTTATAAGTTACGTCAGGTTGGAAATGCAACTTAAATCATGTACATCCATACTTCCATGAACATTTTTGTACTATGGTTCATGCTGTGGGTTACTCTACTCACGTCCTAGTTCGTGTACCATGGGCAATGGCTGAGTGGCCTAGTAAGTGGTCCCGAGAGTCGGGATACCAGTTGCTATGGAATGGGAGTGGGCACCTCGGACATATTCTGAGTCCTGGCCCTACTTGTGCTCAGGCGGCTAGGACTACACAATTCACCGGTGGTTCACAACCCGTTAGAGGAGAGATCCTCACTTGGACTATATGTAAGTAGGGTAGCATCCTGCTTCATGAATTCACCGAGCTCAGAACATTTTAAGCAAGCCTCGGATCTATGGGAGTAACGGAGTCCCACTCCCATTTGACAGGCGAGGGACTCCTTGGAAACAACTTGGCGAACGAAATGGAATTCGATGGGGAGCTATCAATATTAACGGGGCTTATGGAAGAAAGAAAGTAGAACTGGCTGAGTCAGCAAAGAGGATGCATCTGGATGTACTAGGAGTAAGTGATATTCGGGTAAGGGGGGATAACGAGGAAGAGATAGGAGATTATAAAGTGTACCTGACGGGTGTTAGAAAGGGAAGGGCAGAGTCTGGAGGAGGACTATTTATCAGAAATACCAGTGCACGCAAAATAGTTTCTGTTAGGCACGTAAATGAGCGAATGGAATTGTCTCAGTGTATTCACCATGTGAGGGTGCAGATGAGGATGAAGTTGACAAGTTTTATGAAGCATTGAGGGTCAACAACAAGGATAGAATAGTGCTAATGGGTGATTTCAATGCGAGAGTTGGGAATAGAACTGAAGGATACGAAAGGGTAATTGTAAATGTGGGGAAGATATGGAAGCTAATGGGAATGGGAAGCGTTTGCTCGACTTCTGTGCTAGTATGGGTTTAGCAGTTACGAATACATTCTTCAAGCATAAGGCTTTTCACTGCTACACATGGGAGGCTACGGGTACCAAATCCATAATAGACTATGTCTTAACCGATTTAGAATTCAGGAAATCTCTTAGGAATATATTTTTCCGGGGATTTTTCGATGATACAGACCACTACCTGGTCTGTAGTAAACTAAGTATCTCTAGGCTTAGGCTAGAGAAAGTGAAGTCTGTCTGCAAACGAATAAGGGTAGAAACTCTCCAGGACGAGAAAATTAGACAGAAAATACATGGATATGATTAGTGAGAAGTTTCGAACAGTGGACAGTAAGCAGATTCAGGACATAAAAATAGAATGGGTGGCATACAGGGATGCTGTAGTTGAAACAGCAACGGAATGCCTAGGAACAACTGTGTGTTAAGATGGGAAAATGCGAACATTTTGGTGGAAAGATAAAGTGAGAGCAGCTTGTAAACGTAAAAAGAAGGCTTATCAGAAATGGCTCCTGTAACGGACTCCTCACGTCACCGGCACCTATTGTTATGAAAATCGCCATGCACATAACCTTTTTTCTACTATTAATATGGACTTACCCTCATCTTGATATAAACCGTACTTTTTTCTGCAACCGGAAATACTTCAGTGAATTTGGACACATCATACTTTGCATGAACTCTGCTCTATCCATCTCTACGATCTACTGACTTCCTTCTCGCCAGCTGACGTCATACGACATCGCCTGGTTTGTCGCGCATGCTCCAGTAACCTCTGGATTCTTCCAGACATAGTTCTCATTATTTCCCCTCTACTCCACACTATAAATACCTGGCCTTCCTCGGAATATTTTGAGATGGACTTTGGCCTGTGTGGAGGAAGGAACATCTAACGTCGTCTCTGTCCATAGGGACATGCGCCCAGGAGTCTCCATTTTCGGGCAGTACCACCTGTATCATGATGAGGTATGACAAACGCTTAATTACTTTCCTGTAAATACTTCTACTTGCATCGGGAGCTACCTTCCTTTGAATTTTTCGCAGAGAGCATGGCATTTCCAGGCCGAGATTTCACTCGTCTTTTCAATATTTAAAATCTCTGTTGTCGAACCTAGTGTCAACTTTGTTTCTAACTGTGCGTGTGGTATATTTGCAACTCCGCGACATCTACACACACTCGTAATTAATCAGTGCTTCGCCATTTGTGCTTCTGAATGTCTTGAAACTGCTTCATTTGAACTATATGGTGATTTCTGCCTGCATGACAACGTTACTTAGTGTCAATTCACGTGGTAACTGAAGTGTTATGACTTGCATATTACTTTCGAACTTTATTTCGAAGATTTCCTGCTGGTATACTCTGATTTTGTAACTGTGAACATCTTTCTTTTTATTCTTGTTGTTATTCTGAGTTTCTCTTCTTATGGTCGTATTTATCCTTTCCTTGTTTGTCCCTTTACATTCCTGCTTTATTTGCTTTCTTTCTCGTAGATATCTTATTTTTGTGTAATAGATTTGCATTTTGTATATGTGGTTGGGAAAATTCCATATTTGTATATTCTTCTTTTCATGTGAATTTCTAGAGTTTCAATTTAATTATTTCAATATATCTGTTTCCAAATTTTATCATGGTTTCTCATCTATTTTCATCCGTCATGTCCCTTATTCCTCCTCACACTCTACTCTAATTTTTAATGTTATTAAGCACTGTTTCCACTGCGCTATGTGTTGTTACTCTGGAATGCTTTTTGGAGATTTTGATTACCACGGCCTCTGTTCTCTATTCGGCATTTTCTTCACGGCGTGAATATTTCAACCTACTGATTACTAACAATTTGGTGTCATCGATACTTTGATTTCTTCCCTTGGCACTATCATATATATATATAATCTATGCATATAACCCCCATGACGGGTTACACTCCAAACAAGGGCCGAGGCAGACAGGGATTTATACGTAGATGAACGAAACAGAGCGAAACAAATATTTGTTGAATCCAAAAAGAAGTCGTGAGAAGATTTTGAAAATAACCTGAAAATTCTAGATCAAGCAGCAGGGAAACCTTTCTGGACGGTAATAAAGAATCTTGGAAGGGAGGGAAACAGGAAATGAACAGTGTTTTGAGTAATTCACGTGAACTCATAATAGATCCCAGGGAATCTCTGGAGAGGTGGAGGGAATATTTTGAACATCTTCTCAACGTAAAAGGAGATCTTCCTAGTGGTGTTGCGAACAGCCAAGCTCATGGGGAGGAGGAAAATGATGACGGTGAAATTACGCTTGAGTAAGTGGAAAGGATGGTAAATAAACTCCATTATCATAAAGCAGCAGGAATAGATGAAATTAGACCTGAGATGGTGTAGTGGGAAGTCAGGGATGAAATGGCTTCATAGAGTAGTAACATTAGCATGGAGTGTTGGTAAGGTACCTTCAGATTGGACAAAAGTAGTAATTGCACCCATCTATAAGCAAGGGAACAGGAAGGATTGCAACAACTATCGAGGTATCTCATTGATTAGTATACCAGGCAAAGTATTCACTGGCATCTTGAAACGGAGGGTGCGATCAGTCGTTGAGATGAAGTTGGATGAAAACGAGTGTGGATTCAGACCACAGAGGGGCTGTCAGGATCAGATTTTCAGTATGCGCCAGGTAATTGGAAAATGCTACGAGAGGAATAGGCAGTTCTGTTTATGTTTCGTAGATCTAGAGAAAGCATACGACAGGGTACCGAGGGAAAAGATTTTCGCCATACTGGAGGACTATGGAATTAAAGGTAGATTATTAAAATCAATCAAACGCATTTATGTTGACAATTGGGCTTCAGGGAGAATTGATGGTAGAATGAGTTCTTGGTTCAGGGTACTTACAGGAGTTAGACAAGGCTGTAATCTTTCACCTTTGCTGTTCGTAGTTTACATGGATCATCTGCTGAAAGGTATAAAATGGCAGGGAGGGATTCAGTTAGGTGGAAATGTAGTAAGCAGTATAGCCTATGCTGACGACTTGGTCTTAATGGCAGATTGTGCTGAAAGCCTGCAGTCTAATATCTTGGAACTTGAAAATAGGTGCAATGAGTATGGTATGAAAATAAGCCTTTCGAAGACTAAATTGATGTCAGTAGATAAGAAATTCAACAGAATTGAATGTCAGATTGGTGATACGAATCTAGAACAGGTCGATTATTTCAAGTATTTAGGTTGTGTGTTCTCCCAGGACGGTAATATAATAAGTGAGGTTGAATCGAGGTGTCGTAAAGCTAATGCAGTGAGCACACAGGCGATCAACAGTATTCTTTAAGAAGGAAGTCAGCTCCCAGACGAAACTATCTATAAACCGGTCTGTTTTCGGACCAACTTTGCTTTACGGGAGCGAAAGTTGTGTGGACTCAGGGTTTCTTATTCTTAAGTTAGAAGTAACAGACATGAAAGTAGCGAGAATGATTGCTGGTACAAATATGTGGGAACAATGACAGGAGGGTACTCGGAATGAGGAGATAAAGGCTAATTTAGAAATGGACTCGATGGATGAAGTTGTACGCATAAACAGACTTCGGTGGTGGGGTCATGTGAGGTTAATGAAGGAGGGTAGGTTACCTAGAAGAATAATGGACTCTGTTATAGAGGGTAAGAAAAGTAGAGGGAGACCAAGGCGACGATGGTTATACTCAGTTTCTAACATTTTAAAGATAAGAGATATATAACTAAATGAGGCCACAACACTAGTTGCAAATAGAGGACTCTGGCGACGTTTAGTAAATTCACAGAGGCTTGCTGACTGAACGCTGAAAGGCATACCAGTCTTTAATGATAATGTATGTATGTGTTTTTGTACTAGTTGAACCAAAGATGTGTAACATCTCATTAGTGGTAAGCAAAATATGCTTAAAAATGCAGATGCTATTTTATGAACCGTTCAGAACAAATGTGTGGGTAACTCAAATTACGGCTGGGTTCTACTAGTGTCAGGCTTTCCTTACACTACCTAAAAGTGAAGAACAAAGCTCAACATTTGGTGTTTCCGAACAAAGCTGGTGTTTCCAACATTGTTAGATAGAAAATGAGAGACACTGTAAAAAGGAATTTACAGGCGTATTTGAAATTATAAGCATAGTCGACTGTCTGCCTGAGAGATACATGTCGAAAGTCTGTTTACAAAATTACTTCGTCAAATTTAGTACGCCAATCAAAATTTTCGAAACGAGCGAGATGGCCGTGCGGTTAGGGTAACCTTGCATGCGGGAGATAGTGGGTTCGAACCCCACTGTCGGCAGCCAAGAAGAAAGTTTTCCTTGGTTTTTCATATATACACCAGGCAAACGCTGGAACTGTACCTTAATTAAGGCCATGACCGCTTCCTCCCCAATCTTAACCCTTTCCTATCTTTGCATCGCCGGAAACCTTTAGTGTGTTAGTGTGATGTTAAGCCACAAATAAAAATCTCTAGATGGCATGGTTAGAAAACTAGACTGAAGACTCAAATTTTCGGTTAGAATACATCTGGTACATAAGTTACTTTATTAAATTACAAATTCAGCTTGTACAGTCAGTTCATGAATTAGGTTGGACGGTTGTCTTGAGCAGTAAAGTTGGGCAATTACGCTAATAAGCTCAGTGGGATAAGTTAGTAAGTCAGCTGGAAAGTTACACTGCCGTTCACATCAGTATTGAAAAGCTATCAAAGCTATCAAAGCCATATTTATTTTATGAAGACCTTCTGATACTCGATACGTATAGAAATAAGAATCTCTAGGACCCTCCATTAACTGCTGTTACGTGATGCTGCATAAAGACTGCGTGATAGATATATGTTTGAAGCACTATATGTGAGTTTGTGTGGTTTCAAAACGTTCAAAAGGGTAATAATATTGTTGCCAGAGGATGTTCCGGTCCACTCTGCAGACGTGAACTATACAGTGTGTGTTCAACAAGCAATAGATTTAGTTACATGTCGACATAAAACTAAATAGTGCATTGAAAGAAATGAAATTCTCGTCTGTAAACGCCTCGACGTCTAACCAGGAATCTTACCGAAGTCCGTTCTTTTTAATCACCTTCGTCTGTATTGTCTCGTCGGCTAGATAAATTAATATTATCATACTGTACCTTGAGAAAATTTTAAGAGCGCCCCTTATGTTATTGACAGAACGACTGCAGAATTTCAAAAGCGAACTATGTATTAGAAGAAGTGAAATGTGGTGGAGTTGCGAGCGCTTGCGTTCATTACCATATTCAGGAGGAATTAAAGCGATAATGAACCCATTCGATTTTTAGTCAAAAGAAAATCAATCACTATCGCTACTGATCTGTATTTAGTGCGGTCGCCCATGTGGCAAATCGCCTATCGGTTTTTCTAGCCTTTTCTTAAATGATTTCAAAGAATTTGGATATTTATTGAACATCTCCCTTGGTAAGTTATTGCAATCCCTAACTCCCCTTCCTATAAAGGAATTTTTGCACCAATTTGTCCTCTTGAATTTCAAGTTTATCTTCATATTTTGGTCTTTCCTAATTTTGAAAACACCACTCAAACGTATTCGTCCACAAATGTCATTCCACGCCATCTCTCCGCTGACAGCTCGAAACATACCACTTAGTCGAGCAGCTCGTCTCCTTTCTCCCAAGTCTTCCCACGCACAAAATGGCCTGAGGAGAGGAAAAGGAGGCATAGTGATCAGATGATGGAGTATTGGAGAAGGAAGAAGGAACAACAAGCGATGAAGCATTGAAATTGTTTCGTGGTCCCTAGAAGAATAGTAACAATAATAATAAAAAGAACTAGTAAGATGCGTTTTAATATCGTTATTAACGTCGAAATAAACTTTTAACTTATTATGTCGTGTGTGGCTTAGGGGCTGGGTGTGTGTGCCGTCTTCAGCAAAATAATTCATCATAGGTAGGGCTGCATCCTCACAGACGCACAGGTCACTTATAAGAGGTCAACTCGAAAGACATGCCTGCATCAGGCTTCTCCGAAATTTACACTCCTTTATTATTATTATTATTATTATTATTATTATTATTATTATTATTACCTTTTATAATTAAGAGGAATAAACTACATTTTATTTTCTACTCTGAGCCACGATAACGCACTAATTTCAATTAAGGAATGCTTCTAATTCTGGAAACAAGTATTCCTGGTAATTATAACGTCCGGCCTTGTTATTAAACTCTACTTTGTTTGCGACTTCATTAACCAGCACTTTCTCTCTTTTACCTTATTACTCACATACGTAGTGAAAAAAAGATGTCTTTCATCATGTCATATTAAGATTGATGAACATGTGAATGTTATTGGAAAAATTGTACCGGTAGTTCGATTCTTAATCACTTCAGTACAATCTAGGATGAGTAACTCAGATGGTAGAGAGCACTAGTTGGCGGGATTGATCCCGGTTTAGTCCAGTGGTTTAAGTTTTTAAAGAAAATTAAAGGTACTAGATTGTCTCTTGAATTAATATAGTGACTTAGGATTTTCATTCAGCCAGCACATATGAGAATAAATTACATGACATAGCCTACATTCCTATTAAAATAACGTTAACTTTAACGAAAGATTATATTGTACAGGATATCAGGCAGTACCTAAATTTCTATCCGTTGCAGATATATTTTTTTTTGCTAGGGGCTTTACGTCGCGCCGACACAGATAGGTCTTATGGCGACGATGGGATAGGAAAGGCCTAGGAGTTGGAAGGAAGCGGCCGTGGCCTTAATTAAGGTACAGTCCCAGCATTTGCCTGGTATGAAAATGGGAAACCACGGAAAACCATTTTCAGGGCTGCCGATAGTGGGATTCGAACCTACTATCTCCCGGATGCAAGCTCACAGCCGCGCGCCTCTACGCGCACGGCCAACTCGCCCGGTTGCAGATATTTATCCTCTTATCCAGGAAGCTGGCTGAGTGGCTCAGGCCGTGTAGATATTAGCTTGCATTTAGGAGATGATGAATTCGAATCCCTCCATCGGCATACCTGAAAATAATTTTCGGTGTCTCCCATTTTTACACCACACAAATGCAGGGGCTGTACCTTAATTAAGGCTACGATCACTTCCTTCCCAGTCCTAGCACATTCCTATCCCATCGTCGCCATAAGACCTGCCCGAGTCAGTGTGAAGTAAATTCAATAGGACAAAACATTTTGCGTTTTATTAATTCTCCTTCTTTTACGTCTATCATTTCAGTTTCATATCGGCCATCATACTCAGAGTTCATAAAATGATCCAACATCCTTTGATCTTACAGCATGAGCAACGAATGATTGAGTAGCCGCACTGATCACAAATGTTCGCTCCATCTAAATCGAAAGCGAACTCCGGTGTGGTAAACCATTCTGCTCGAACAATTTTGTATAGTACGGTGGTTCAAGGTGTGTACTTCGAGAGTGATTTCAAATATGATCATCCTGAATAATTGTACACAAACCAGTTTTCTTTTGATTTAGAGAGAGTAAATTATTGATGTGTTTGATTTTAGGTTTTACTTCTAACTGGCTTGTGCTATTACATTTCGTTTGACACAGGGTAGGTATATAGACCTGTGTTCGGATCCGTAATTAGCCCCGGTGAGCGTTACGACAGCATGGAAGTTTTCAAATCGAAATAATGTAATGGCAATACATGGGATGACAGTGTGCAGTATCAGACTGTAGCCTGAAGACCAGCGTACGAGGCAACAAGTGCCTGACCTTGGTATGAGGTCATCAGGTGAAGCAATAGCGCCGCCAATCAGAGGTACTAAAAACACCGTGCCGCGCGGCTTACAATTAATGTAGCTCTCAACTCCGCCGAGGTAGCTTGTCGTAAGTCAAAAGCTAAGTTGCCTATCCTGTTGCTCAGAAACTACGGAACAGAGATAACTGCACCGTTTGTATTCATTAATTTTTAGTTCCACCGATTGACGGCGCACAAGCTCACAAGTTGATGAAAAAGAAGTATGGCTACCAAGAGAGTTGGGCGCGCAGCTGTGAATTTGCATTTGGGAGATAGTGGTTTCAAATCCCACTGTCCGCAGTCCTGAGCATGGTTTTCCGTCGTTTCCCATTTTCATACCAGGAAAATGTTGGGGCTGTACCTTAATTAAGGCCACGGCCGCTTCCTTTCCACTCCTAGCCCTTTCCTATCCCATCGTCGGCATAATAACTATCTGTGACGGTGCGACGTAAAGCCAATTGTAAAAAAAATTACATGGCTCAACAACAGTTGCGAAATGGCGAAAATACAAATGTGGGAGAAGCGGCACGCAATTACCGTTTTTCTATCGTCAGTAAACACGGAACTTATCAATTTTCACAGAAGGGTTGTGTCATGATCCATAAAGAACGCGATGTCTGCTCAACAGGCGCAAAATGGACTATATAGCGATTTATCTATCTAAGGCACTTGATAGGGTAGATTATGGAAGGCTACTGTTAAAAATGAGTGCAATTGGACTAAACGAAAGAGTGACTGAATGGATGGCTATATTTCTAGAAAATAGATCTCAGAGAATTAGAGAAGGGGATGCTATATCTGACCTTATAATAAATAAGAGGGGAATTCCTCAAGGCAGTATTATTGGACCCTTACGTTTTCTTAGAGGCCTAAACATATCAATATAAATGATATCATTAAAGAAGTGGAATCAGTGATAAGACTTTTTTCGGATGTTGTTATTCTGTATAGAGTAATAAATAAGTAACAAGATTGTAAGAAACTGCAAAATAACCTCGATAATGTTGTGAGATGGACAGTAGGCTATGGTATATTGATAAATGGGGTTAAAAGTCAGGTTGCAATTTTCAAAAATAGAAAAAGGCCCCTCAGTTTGAATTACTGAGTTGATAGGGGTGAAAGTTCCTTTTCGGGATTATTGTAAGTAGGCCTACACAGGTATTAATATAAGAAAAGCTCTTACTTTGGGTAATCACATAGATCGGATTGTAAATAAAGGGTACAGATCTCTGCACATGATTATGAGGGTATTTAGGGGTTGTAGTAAGGATTTAAAGGAGGGGGCATATAAGTCTCTTGTAAGACTTCAACTAGTGCGCTTTCAGTGTATGGGATCCTCACCAAGATTACTTGATTCAAGAATTGGAAAAAAAATTCAAAGAAAAGCTGCTCGATTTGTTCTGGGTGATTTCAGACAAAAGAGTAGTGTTAAAAAAATGTTGGCAAAGTTTGGGCTGGGAAGACTTGGGAGAAAGGAGGCGAGCTGATCGACTAAGTGGTATGTTCCGATCTGTCAGTGGAGAGCTGGCATGGAATGACATTAGTAGACGAATAAGTTTGAGTGGTGTCTTTAAAAGTAGGAAAGATCAAAATATAAAGACAAAGTTGGAATTCAAGAGGAAAAATTGGGACAAATATTTATTTGTGGGAAGGGGAGTTAGGGATTGCCGGCCCCGTGGTGTAGGGGTAGCGTGCCTGCCCCTCGCTCGGAGACCCCTGGTTCGATTCACGGCTAGGTCAGGGATTTTTCTCTCGACCTGAGGGCTGGTTCGAAGTCCACACAGCCTACGTGTTTAGAATTGAGGAGCTATCTGACGGTGAGATGATGGCACCGGTCTCGAAAGTCCAGAATAACGGCTGAGAGGATGCGTCGTGCTGACCACACGACCCCTCGTAATCTGCAGGTGTTCGGGCTGAGCAGCGGTCGTTGGGCAGGCCAAGGCCCTTTCAAGGGCGTTAAGTGCCGTGTTTTGTTTTTGTTTTTTTAGTTAGGGATTGAAATAACCAAGGGAGATGTTCAATAAATTTCCAATTTCTTTGCAATCGTTCAAGCAAAGGCTAGGAAAACAACATATAGGTAATCTGCCACCTGGACGACTGCCCTAAATGCAGATCAGTAATGACTGAAAAGAAAATGGTGTCATGAATTTTGTAAATGTTGAGAAGTTATGAAAGATAAAGGCTGTATTGGCCGTCCATCAACAAAATGTCCATGGAGCGTTTATTTCTTCAATATCCACTTACTTATGATAATGGTTTTGAATGTTTTAGTGTTTTGTATGAGTGGTATAATGTGATATATATATACATATATATCAAACATACCATCGTGCCAGTTGGTCTGTGTTATTTTCAACCAATATGTGCCCATCATGGACTTTTTCACATACGCATATTGTGCTTCGAAAGAGTTATTGTCATCTATAGCGTATTTAAATTTCCAGGGAAAACAAAGTAAAGAACGATGTGTGAAATGGTTCAACGAGTTTGAAATTATTCTTTGTCCGCGGTGAATGAAGAAACTCATTTTACACCATAATGTATCTATGTTCAGTCTTCAGCCCTAATGCTGGTTGGGTCCTCAACAGCTCCTCCATCAGTTGTCATAGATGGCCTATGCATCACTGAAGAGGCGTACTAGGGAAATGAGGAGTAAGGTAGTTTCCCGTTGCTTTCCTCACCGAGCCAGAAGTTTCTATTACGTATCAGTCTGCCAAGCCCACTGAAATGCATGCACCAACCGACCCTATGAGCAATATTTTCACACCATTCATAGCAGGGACTGGCTGCAGAAGGAATAGCATTACTAGCATCGCTCATACCTCAGTCACTTTCATATTGTCAAAGCCAAGTATAAGACAAAGACAGATCAATGAAAGTAACAAAATTACTCTAGCCTATACTAGAAGACATAGTGCACTGTAAACACTAGGTCCTGCCAGCAAAGGCGATACTAGTGGCCTATATTATCCTCAGAGGCCTGGTGCAGATCTTTCGAGCTGACACCCTTGGGTAACTTGCGTGTCTGTGAGGATGGTGCCCGTACCTAGAATGATAATGCAGAGCTTAAAACGGCACGCACACACACATAGACGACGAGCTAGAGCAATTAACCAATGAAGGGAATCGAAGCCGGGTCCCCTTGGCCAAGCCAGCATGCTAACCATTTAGCCATGGAGCCGAACGATTTACGCTGTGATAAATAGTTGAATAACTTAAGTGATTATACCAGCAAATAAAGGTGTAATTCTATCTCCATTCCTTAAGTACAAAGTATTCGAGAAATTTATTTTTTTGACTTGCCCTCGTAATTCCATATGCGGCTTCAGAAAAGTTACACATCTGACCGTTCCAACTGGTTTACCTCACCGAAGTGCTTAGCCTATGATTTAGATAGAGTGAATTTTGGTGAGCATTGCGGTGACTCGTCCTTCATTCACTGCTCATAACTCATGTTAAAGGGTACGCTGGTGGTGGTGGTTATTATTGTTTTACGCGGAAGTACAACTGCGCAGCCATCTTCTCTTAATACTAATTAGAAGAAGAAAGAGGTTTTTACATAGTGGTTTAACGTCGCATTAACACATCAAAGGATTTTGGCGACGGAAGGATAGGGAATGGCTGATTGGGAAGGTAGTGGCCGTGACCTTAAGATAAATCCACAGCATTTCGCTGGTGTGAAAATGGAACCATGGAAAACCACCTTCTGAGCTGCCGACGGTGGGTTTTGAACCCATCATCTCTGGAATGCAAGCTCACAACTACGCGACCCTAACTGCACGGCCTACTCACTTGGTTCATATTGAACCATACGGTATTATGTGATAGGGCCAATATTTAAAGCGGAATTAATATTATTATTTATCGACACCGAGCCGGCCCCGTGGTGTAGGGGTAACATGCCTGCCTCTTACCGGGAGGTGCCAGGTTCGATTCCCGGCCTGGTCAGGAATTTTTACATGGACCTGAGGGCTGGTACGAGGTCCACTCAGCCTACGTGATTAGAATTGAGGAGCTATGTGACGGTGAGATAGCGGCCCCGGTCTAGAAAGCCAAGAATAACGGCCGAGAGGATTCGACGTGATGACCACACGACACCTCGTAATCTGCAGGCCTTCGGGCTGAGCAGCGGTCGCTTGGTAGGCCAAGGCCCTTCAGGGCTGTAGTACCATGGCTTTTTTATCGACACCGAGGTATGAAAGCTGGAAAAGCCCGTGAAGGCTCAGGGTAGCAGTATAGTTCGCCACCCACGGTGCGCACGGGTGTGGTTTTCGTATAAGAGAGAAACGAGGCTTGTGGCAGAGACAGAAGGTAGTGGAATTACCTAACTCAATCCCGCCAGTGGAAGAGCGGGAGATATTATGACTGTTTGGATGTGCAAATTACGCCAGCCAACTGTTGTCTGCGTGAGTAAAACAGAGAAGTGTTGTTATGTAATTTTCCAAATGTCTTTAGCTGAAAATATCTCATAATGGTGCTCTGACTAATTAACACTCACATTTTTATGGAGCGCAGGAACTGAAGCTTACTTGGCACAAGTGAGAAGGGAATGTTTGTTGAGGATCCCCCTCATACGGCGTCTCACTTGGAACTTATAAAAGGTGTGCGAGATGTGAAGAGGGGAATTGTCGAACTCTGAACAAGTACTGTGCGCGTCGTCGGAACATATAGGAGAAGTGCCTGTAGACAATAGAGAGAGAATTTAATAAGCTAGTCTGGCTTCAAACTAAGAATGCAAGTGTATGTAATAATGTGAGGTAGACTATTTTGATCGAATAAATAAAAGTGTTTCTATACATGGACTGAGCTTCAACTGGCTTAACTGAATCATAAAAGCATATTTTCAACTCATGTGTTTCAGTATTGGAAGTTATTCATTAAATTCTTAACCTGCACTGATTCTAGTAATCGGTAACCCGACTTCAAGAGGAATAGATCGCCATATTCAAGTTGATCCTACTACAGAGAAGATCCTCCCACAAAAATGAAATGAAATGGCGTATGGCTTTTAGTGCCGGGAGTGTCCGAGGATATATTCGGCTCGCCAGGTGCAGGTCTTTTCATTCGACTCCTGTAGGCGCGTCATGATGAGGATGAAATGATGATAAATACGCCACATACACCCAGCTCCCGTGCCAGCGAAATTACCCAATGATGGTTAAAAATCCCGACCCTGCCGGGAATTGAACCCGAGGCCCCTGTGACCAAAGGCGAGCACGCTAACCATTTAGCCATCGAGTCGGACATCCTCCTACAGAACGCATCCGGCAAGCAGCAGGCAACAACCATGGACCCCCGCCGAGAGTCGACCCGAGGACCTGTGACGACGGGCGTCGCTAGTGTGGCAATGGCTTGTTAAGCACTTCAAGCGGCCCGAAAGGATAAGTGGCGGTTCCACCATGACAAATAAGTTTTCAACACCATTTCTAGAGTTAGGATTGACACTTTTATAAATATTAATCTTATTTATGCCTTATGGCAGTTTTCATTGTCTGGTAGTTGTAAATAGATTTGGGACCATTGCATGTGTTATCTCAGTGTTTCTAGCTTTGTAGGGGTTACTTTTGACGAGGATAAGTTATTAGTTAGGTCTGTTCCACTTCCATGTTCGTTCGTTCGTAATCTGTTTTCCCTCCAGGGTCGGTTTTTCCCTCGGACTCAACGAGGGATCCCATCTCTACCTCCTCAAGGGCAGTGTCCTGGAGCTTCAGACTCTGGGTCTGGGGATACAACTGGGGAGGATGACCAGTACCTCGCCCAGGCGGCCTCACCTGCTATGCTGAACAGGGGCCTTGTGGGGGGATGGGAAGTTTGGAAAGGATGGACAAGGAAGAGGGAAGGAAGCGGCCGTGGCCTTAAGTTAGGTACCATCCTGGGATTCGCCTGGAGGAGAAGTGGGAAACCACGGAAAACCACTGCCAGGAAGGCTGAGGATAGAATCGAACCCCCTCTACTCAGTTGACCTCCCGAAGCTGAGTTGACCCCGTTCCAGCCCTCGTACCACTTTTCAAATTTCGTCGCAGAGCCGGTAATCGAACACGGGCCTCTGGGGGTGGCAGCTAATCACGCTAAACACTACAGCACAGAGGCGGACCACTTCCATGTAATATGAGGTTATTCTTGTCTTGTCGGGATTTACGATTATTTGAGACGTTAAGATCATCCAGAAGCTAAGGACGTAGTGCCTTATAATCGAACGGGGAGAGTACATTGTGAGTGTTAGGCAATCTAAGACTAGGAACGGCATGTTAGGTTAGAGTAATGCATGAGAATTTTAGCTATGGCCATTGTAGCACCATCGTTCATTTAATAGGGTTTTCGAGGAAATTCCGGCAGGCTAATTCTCAGCGCCACTTGAGGCTTGAAGAGGGGCCTCTTGAATGTGAAATGCAGAGACACTGAATATGTTCCAGATAGCCTGATGGTAGATTCTACATGAAGGCCTATCTGGGGAAAATGCTTCAGATTAATGTAATATTTGTTATGATCAATTTTGAAAGGCTCTTATTGCCTGTGCTGTGAAATCTCCGCATGCGAGGGAGAGTAACATTCGCCCAGTTGAGAAGAGATTCCCATGAATCACGAGCGAAAGAGGGAAGCTTGTAGTCGTGATGATAGATGAGTTGCAGCTGTGAACGCCTCGCCGTGTAAATGGATCTGGATTTTTGTTTGTTTTGTATTTGCAGCCAGATAAAGAACCATGTTTGAAATCGAGGCTGACGACCTTGCCATATCTACTGGCCCACATGGGTGGAATACCAAATACAGTAATATCCGCATCCGCACTTACTTCATCCGCACCCGAAAAATGGTTATCCGCGGATATCTATATATATATAAAATAAGAGTTTTATCTGTACATTGCTCAGAATCTGAAAAGAATGGTATTTTTGTATCGGTCATGTCCATAGTAGGCCCAGGAAACGACCTGGGGGAGTCTCTACGAACATCTTGAGACTCTGGCTAGAAACGGGGGTGTGATGCGAATATATTAACTCACCAAGAGAGTTCACTTAGTCTCTCACACCTCAATTCTCCAAATCCTACCTACGCGTGGTGCCCCTGTTAAGCTGAGCAACCCAGTGGAAGGTTGGGTTTACAACCCCAGCGGGAAACTGGGTCAGTGAGCCAACAGGAGTGGAGGACAGTGGAAGGCAACGGGAAACCACCACTGTAATTTTCCCAAGAAAACCCCATGGCTGCTCAATTCAAAATATTCCGGAGTTTCAAGTTCCCCAGTCGGATCTCCGGGGGGAACTACGTTGAGAGAAGCCTCAAGAAATGTGCGATGCTGCAAGGAACAGTACTGTTTAGGAACTTGGAATGTAAAATCCATGTATCAAGGAAAGCTGGATATAGTCAAACAAGAAATGAAGAGACTGGGCATCGATATACTGGGAATAAGCGAAGTGAGATGGATTGGTATTGGTGAATTTGCTACAGATGAGTACATGGTCTACTATTCTGGGCATGAAAACCAAAGGAAAAATGGAGTTGCCCTCATAGTTAGCAACAGGGTGCGTAACACTATAATGGGGTGCAATTTTAAAACTGATAGAATGATGTCAAGGCCAACCTTTCAACATCACAGTCATACAAATTTACGCACCAACCACAGAAGCTGAAGAGGAAGATATTGACCAGTTTTATGAAGACTTACGAGAATTGCTACAGTTAACACCAAAGAAGGATGTCGTCTTCATTATTGGCGACTGGAATGCCAAATCAAACTGTAGATGGAGTAACGGGAAAATTTGGCCTTGGCACAACAAATGAAGCTGGACAGAGACTCCTAGAATTCTGTGAAGACAACTCACTGGTCATTACCAACACACTGTTTCAATTGCCCAAACGACGCCTATACACCTGGACCTCGCCAGATGGTAAATGTCGGAATCAGATCGACTACATACTCTGTAGTCAAAGGTGGAGGAGTGCTGTACAGTCATCCAAAACAAGGTCTGGGGCTGATTGTGGATCAGATCACGAGCTCTTAATTTCCAAATTCCGGCTCAAATTAAAGAGGATTGACAGAGCCAAATCATCAAGCAGATATGACCTAAATAGCATACCTCTTGAATATACAGTAGAGGTTAGAAACAGATTTAATGGATTAGATTTAAGAGATAGAGTTTCAGAAGAGCTATGGTCAGAAGTACGTTGTGTTGATAAGGAGACAGCGGAAAAGCATATTCCCAAGAAAAAGAACAAGAAGAATGCCAAATGGTTATCGGGTGAAGCACTACAAATAGCAGAAGAAAGAAGGAATGAACAAATCAAAGGGGAAAGATCGAAAATGTCTAAATTAAATGCAGAGTTTCAGAAACTAGCTAGAAGAGATAAGAATGCCTTTTTGAATGAACAGTGCAAGGAAGTTGAGGAAAATAACAGACTGGGTAAAACAAGAGATCTTTACATAAGAACTGGAGACATCAGAGGGAAATTCCAGGCGAAGATTGGAATGATAAAAGATAAAAATGGAAAAGATCTTCCTGAAGCAGAGGATATTAAAGAAAGGTGGAGGGAATATGTAGGCAATTTGTATAGGAAAGATGGGAATACTCCTGATGATGAAGTTACTCTGTTGTCAGAGCCAGAACCAGATATCTTAGAAAGTGAGGTCAAGTGGGCCCTAGAAAGTATTGCAAACAATAAGGCAAGTGGTTACGATGTAATTCCAGCAGAACTGTTCAAAATCCTAGGAGAGGATGCTGTGAAAGTGCTACATTCAATATGTCAGCAAATATGGAAAACACAGCAGTGGCCAAAAGTTTGGAAAAATTCAGTGTTCATCCCAATTCCAAAGAAGGGCAGCGCTAAAGAATGTTCAAACTACCGAACAATCGCACTTATATCGCATGCTAGTAAGGTTATGCTCAAGATCCTGCAAAATAGGCTTCGGCAGTATGTAGATCGAGAACTACCTGAAGAACAAGCCGGTTTGCGCAAAGGCAGAGGAACCAGAGATAAAATTGCTAATATTCGCTGGATTATGGAGAAAGCAAGAGAATTCCAGAAAGACCTATACTTATGCTTTATTGACTATGCTCAAGCCTTTGACTGTGTCGACCGCAATAAATTGTGGCAAGTACTCAAAGACTATGGGAGTACCAGATCATCTTATTTACCTTATTAGAAATCTCTACTCTGATCAGGAAGCTACGGTGAGAACCCTATATGGAACAACTGAATGGGTCAAGATTGAGAAAGGTGTACGTCAAGGCTGCATATTGTCACCTTACTTATTCAACTTATATGCAGAGTATGTGATGAGGAATGCCAAATTAGATGAAACAGAAACTGGAGCTAGAATTGGTGGGATACATATAAATAACCTTCGATATGGTGATGACACCATCCTGTTAGCAGAAAGTGAAGAACAACTTAAGTATCTACTAATGAAGGTGAAAGAAGAAAGTGCAAAAGCTGGACTAAGGTTGAATGTCAAGAAAACAAAGATCATGGCAACTAAACCTATCACCTCCTGGCATATAACAATGGAGGTTGTTCCTAGTTTCATCTACTTGGGCTCCAAAATAACTGCTGATAGCGATTGCAGCCATGAAATTATGAGACGCTTGCTCCTTGGGAGGAAGGCAATGGCCAACCTTGATAACGTTTGCAAGAGTAGAGACGTAACTTTAAGAACGAAGATTCGTATAGTGAAGGCTATGGTATTCCCAGTAGCAATGTACGGAAGCGAAACCTGGACAGTAAGAAAGGCTGAGCGCCGAAGAATAGACGCATTTGAACTATGGTGTTGGAGAAAACTCCTTAGAGTTCCGTGGACTGCGAAGAGATCTAATAAGTCCATATTACAGGAAATCAACCCAGGCTGTTCACTGGAAGGTCAAATACTCAGGCAAACACTAAAGTACTTCGGTCATATTATGAGAAAACATGATTCACTGGAAAAGACCTTAATGCTGGGGAAGACTGATGGTAACAGGAGAAGAGGGCGACGACGGATGAGGTGGATTGATGACATCAAGGAAGCCACGGCTCTCAATTTAGAAAGACTTCGGAAAATAGTATACGACAGGAAGAAATGGCGCACTTTGGTCTATGGGGTTACGGAGAGTCGAAAGCGACTAAACGACTAACAACAACATGTCCATAGTAACAAGAAAATGTACTTTTTAATGTTCCGTAATGTCTGTCTGTCTGTCTGTCTGTCTGTCTGTCTGTCTGTCTGTCTGTCTGTCTGTCTGTCTGTCTGTCTGTCTGTCTGTCTGTCTGTCTGTCTGTCTGTCTGTCTGTCTGTCTGTCTGTCTGTCTGTCTGTCTGTCTGTCTGTCTGTCTGTACACGCATCACGAGAAAACGGCTGAAGAGAATTTAATGAAAATCGGTATGTAAAGTCGGGGAATGAGCCCCTACAATCTACGCTATAAATAATTTTATTCACGCCGAGTGAAATGGTAGTTTAGGGGAAGGCCTTACATTTAATTCTCGAATATTTATACTATTAGCGGTCCTATCGATAGATACTATATAACTAAAGTTATATAGAATTAAATTTCCAATCATAAATTTCTTATAAATTTTTACCGTACCGGCTCTGATAACACAGATATTAATGAATTTGTAGTTTTGTTGCTAAGTCCATATCAACGCCTCGCCACGAGAAAATAGGTTAACAGAATTTAATGAAAACCGTTATATAGAGTCGGGGAATAAGAAACTACAGTCTAGGCTGTAAACAATTTTATTCGCCCGAGATAAAATGGTAGTTCAGGGGAAGGCGCCTAAAATTCAATTTTTAAATACCGGTACCTATGTTATTGGTGCTATCGAAAAGTAGTGAATAACAAAAGTTATAGACAATACAATTTCCGATCATTTATGTTTCATTCGGTTTTACTGTACCGACTATGATAAGAGTGGTATTTCAGAAGGCCTACAATATCGAAAGCGCATAACACCGATCAACAATAAATTTACATTGACCATTGTTTGTTACTGATCAACAATAACTTTATATTGACCATTGTTTGTTGTGATGTTCTTCGTTTCTTATGGTCCCACTCAACTCCAATAGATGGGATTACTACTGCGTACCGAGCATAACAGCCCGACTGAACATTGGCGGGAAATAGCTGGGTAGTTGGAAAACTTTCTTATTTAGCATGCCATTCTTCTGGTTCATGTAGCCTACGTGGCTCAGACGGCAGCGCGTCGGCATCTCACCGCTGGTAATCGTGGTTCAAATCTCGGTCACTCCATGTGAGATTTGTGCTGGACAAAGCGGAAGCGGGACATGTTTTTCTCCGGGTACTCCGGTATTCCCTGTCATTTTTCATTCTAGCAACACTCTCCATTCTCATTTCATAGCATCTATCAGTCATTAATGTATCACTGGGAGTGGCGACCCCATCGTACTAACAGCCTATATATATGCTTCATTTATTACATCCCTGACCCGGTCAACGACTGGAAAACAGGTTTAGGTTTTCGTTTTAATTTTCCTCTGGTTCATACATTTTCTGATACTGCGGGTACGTAACACACTGGTTCATCATAGTATTCCAGTTATTCGATACCTACTCTGACGCGCTGTTTTGAATGAGCTGTACGCACACTTACGGCAGAGGCTCACTTAGTAGTAGTAGTAGTAGTAGTAGTAGTAGTAGTAGTAGTAGTAGTAGTAGTAGTAGTAGTAGTAGTAGTAGTATGACCTGGTCTAGAGTTACTATTTAAGCCTATTTCAAATTATAGCACCACAATTCACTAAATAACTCAAAAGTTAACCCTGAAAAGAGCCGTTTCTTAAGAAAAGCTTCTTCCTCTTCACTTTCATTAAATTCTACATTCATTTAATTCCAATGGAATTCCAGCATAGTACTGTTCGTTAATGAGAAAGTGTGTGGTCTTTCATTTGATGGAGTATTTCATATGAAAGTATTGCTTTTAATCGCGCCATTCCTACTGACGTCATTGCAATGACCTATGTCCATTTCAGTTGGAAAAACCACTAAGACAGTCTTTCTGAGGATGTAAAATGGCTGGTGGAGAGTGAGTGTCCGCCATTATAATGAAAACTCCACAACCTGGTGGTGACTGATGGTAGGCAAGCGGGCCTATCATTACAATGAACCGGGCGAGTTGGCCGTGCGCGTAGAGGCGCGCGGCTGTGAGCTTGCATCCGGGAGATAGTAGGTTCGAATCCCACTATCGGCAGCCCTGAAGATGGTTTTCCGTGGTTTCCCATTTTCACACCAGGCAAATGCTGGGGCTGTACCTTAATTAAGGCCACGGCCGCTTCCTTCCAACTCCTAGGCCTTTCCTATCCCATCGTCGCCATAAGACCTATCTGTGTCGGTGCGACGTAAAGCCCCTAGCAAAAAAAAAAAAAAAAAAAATTACAATGAAAATTTCCTAACACAGTCTTCATATGAGAAAAGACGTTTGGTGACTTCCCCGTCGCGTTTCTAGGGTAACGTTAAGAGCTCTGCAATTTAATACAATCTTAATCACAACGTGTACACTACCTAACCTAGAATTCTGTATACAATGTAGAATTCCGTAGCGAAGCACGGGTACATCAGCTAGTTGTAAATATTTAACTACAGTATATTACACCCAAGGTATTGAAACGGATGGATCTGTTATCATAATGCAATAAGCCTGACATCTGGCACCAATTCCCCTCCAGTCACAGGTTTATGAGGGATTTTCTCTTGCGACAACTACCGACTTGTTCCTTCCCTCCATTATTTGGGGGCAGGAGCCAGTTAGGCTTAGGTCATATTTACTGCTTTATGGTCTCAAAGATCTTTGTACATCACCATTCTCCCATACCAATGTCAAAGGTCGTCTAAGTATAACCCAAAACAATTTACCTGAGTGAAAATCAATGAACGTCATTATTCAGAAATTATCAGCAAAATTATCCGCACTGCAATACAGTTAGTATCCTCTAAGACACTAACTTCCCGGTTATCCGCGGATAAATCCGCGAATACCCTCATCCGTGCAGGTCTCTACACATGGGAGCTAATGACCGCCTACAGATGATAGACCATGCACTGAAGATGTCACCAACCCACCAGGACAAGTGCTTGTTTATGTATTTATTTCAGGTCTAGGGAAATATTTTTGTGAGTTTGGAAGCCCATGTGTTTTATTGTTTTGTTGTCACTGTGTTGTCAATTTTTCAATGGGGTAAGCCAGAGTGCTTTACTTTTAAGGGATGAGAGTTTCTGTACTCACGTCTTTGTAAATGGAATCGCGTCCATTGTCGAGTCAGTGATCTTTTCGGGGTATTATAGTGTTCCAAACCCATTGTGTGTTTTATGGTTTTGTTCCCTAACCACTGGGAGATAATATGTGAATCATACATTCCTAATCTGATGTGGTTAAACGTTTTAATTGACGGCATCTACAGTGTTCAAACTTATGTGTTAAATAAAATCACGTCATGTTAATTACTCACGGTTTCAAAAATGTTAAAGACTTTCACATCATTCGGGCAGAGACCCGCAAATTTCAAGGCTTGTTGGTTAAAAATTTGTTTCTTGTTTGTTTTAATGTTTTTGATATTTTTTGGGTGTGGAGGAAAATTTACCTTCGTTTTATGTTTTCGAAGATTAAACTTTTCCATCCCTTATCTCTGTATTCCCATTCACGTATAGTTATTTATTCACGTCCTACTTCAATTTTAGATATTTGTTAGACCCATTTTACAGACAGACCATTGCTCTACCAACCGACCAGCCAGGCGAAAGAAGAGGACGTCAGGTAAGGTATAATATTGTCCTTGGCGAATCTCAAAGCGGGGTGTATTTCTCCGTATTAATTTACGGAAACATTAAATATAATGTTTTATCTAACAGGAGCTGGTGAAGCGAATGGAGGAGGACAAGTTACTTAGGAGTGTAACGGACTCGGTCATGGAGGGTAAGAGAAGTAGAATGAGACTATGATAACCAGCACATTACCAATGATGAAATAAAAACGACTACTGCTTAATGAGTTATAAATACATATATTTCATTAAAATGAAATGGTCTTCTTTGCTGTGTTTTAGTCGTTAGTGAGGCATCACATAGAGTAGGCTCAGTTTCTAATTATTTACAGAAAAGAAGTATGAACATGAGTTACCACAAAGCTGTTACAAATAGTGGACTGAGGAAGCGTTTAGTGAATTCATAGGGGCATGCAGACTGAACGCTGAAAGGCATATAATGAAGATCAGTGTATGTCTGATAATATGCAGGCAAGGTGTGTGTTAAATAACGTTAATGCAGAGGTGTCTCTGTTCAATTTCATGATATTCAATCAAGTTCGACAAAACTTCCATTTATGCAAAGTACAGTATATAATACTCACTTTACGTCAGATCAGAGCAAGTATAATAATTATGCTTTCCTAACAATTGCATTATTTTTAAATTTCGTCGTCCTCGTCAATGTAAACAATGAGAGAATTAAGAGATTTAAATTTTAATTCATTCCTGGAAGTTTACTCAAACCACAATTTCTTCGTTAACTTCTCTCACATAGATTAAATATTCACAATTCCCAACATAAATGACACTCCCTCTCATACAATAAAGTGTTCTCCTCCAAAATTAACGACTTAATATCTTCAGTCTCTAGAGTAATTACAAATGGAATAGGTCGTTCTGGCATTTTAATATATTTTGTCCGTCTCTTTAAAAATAGTGTTTATTTCTTTTTCTCTCCATGATAACCAGCAGATTACCAACGATGAAATAAGAACGACTTCTGTTTAAGCAATTGTAAATGGATATATTTAATTAAAATGTAATTCTCTTCTTTGCTGTGTTTTAGTCGTTCATGAAGAATTACATATTCTACGCAACGTCAGAGTAAATCCACTTACATTCAACTGGTACTGCACTATAAATTATTATTCTCTTACAGCTTGTATCTAATAATTTTTATAGTTACTTATTTCGTCTTTAGTTCATTTAACGGTTACAAGAAGAAGAATAAAACCGATTTGAGTGCATATTTTTCCTGCCCTTACTTCAGGATTATAATCAATGGGTGAGTTGGGAGTCGAACAAGGCCCAGTTGACTATTTCATCTTATGGAATACTAAATAACACTTATAGAAACAAATTATTATCTGATTTTGTCACGGACATTTATTATTATTATTATTATTATTATTATTATTATTATTATTATTATTATTATTATTATTATTATTATTATTATTATTATTATGTGGGCAATGTGCTTGATTTCCATGTTGTATGTATGTGGTAAAACATAATATATTGTGTGTGGCCTATGAAAGTCAGTGTTTAATATGATTTGTCCGCCTTCGTAGCGTAACGGTTAGCACAATCAGCTGCGGTCCTCGGAGGCCCGGGTTCGATTCCCGGTACTATCAGCGATTTAACGAATGGTAGGAAGGCTGGTATATAGATAAAATGGTTCGCGCAGATCACCTCCATTGCGGGAGTATCTGAAAAGAGATGCGTCACCTCGGTGGCATGGGTTCATTTATTTTCCGGTTCAGTGGCTAAATGGTTCGCGTGCTATATTTTGGCCCAGGTGGTCTCGCGTTCTATTTCGGGCCAGGTCTGGAATTTTAACCTTCATTGCTTAATTACATGAGCTTGGGAGCTGGGTATGAGTGCCGCCTTCAGCATTATAATTCATTACAGTTAGGGCTTCGTCCACACAGGTCGCTTATGAGTAGGGAGCGGATTTTTATGTGCTAAAAATGTGAAAAATATTTATTTTTTATGTGATGAAAAACTTTAAAATATGTGATAAAAAATTGAAATTATTTTCCTTTAAATATCACATAACTACTCGCGCTCAAGAAATAAATAAGTATAATGTTTTGTATTAGAATATGGTGCTACCAAATGTGCTCCTTAAGGCAAAATGGTGTCTATGTATGGAAACGTGCTGCATGGTATATTAATTTTTGATATGCCAGAGTAGATATTATGAATGGTTATTTTTTTAAAGGTAATGTTTTGTTTAAATATGGCAAAAGCAACCTATCATCTTTGAAAAAATAGTACCAGTTCGTACTCACCCATCACACGCTGGAATATTAGTTGCTAGAACTATTCTCAGAATTGCAGTGAACAACAAAGGTCATCTCCAAATTGTCCATCACAAATGCATGCCGATTATCTCTAAAGAACGCCTTATACTGCGAAAACGATCGCTCCACATCACAGGAAGTCAGACGAGCGTAGTTAAAGAGAGGAATGTCACCAACAATAACGCCATCAATTTCGCCAACATGAGCACCCTCTAATACACTAGAAATTTGGCACATTGTTTGAAATCCTCTGTTTTTCCTGAACAAATTTTGATATTTGACCTTTAACAGTCCCTGTACCTGCGAAGCCGGGAGTGAATCTAATTTATTTTCAACAGCGCGCACTTCCTTCACTGTTTCGGACAACAGGTTAGTGGATTTTTCAAGTATGTCTATAGTTTTACACAAGAAGCTTAGATTGGCAGATATAAACGCCAAATCATTTTTCAAAGAGCTGTCTTTTAGTATCTCTTGAAGAATCTCAATTGACGACGCGTCGTTTTTATCTAGCACGTTCACAACGGATGCAAAACTTTCGAAATTGTCTGCGTAGTATACCACAGCGCTAAGCCAGGTACCCCACCGCGTAACAATTGGCAGAGGAGGAAGCGCAAGATCCGGGTTTTTTTCTTTAAAGAGATCGATTCTTGAGGGTGCTTTTACGAAGACCTATTTGCCATTAGACACTAATTTATCCACTTGAGGATACTGAGCCCGCACAGTTTCACATAACCTGTGTAGAGCATGAACAACGCAAGTTACGTGTATCATTTTCGGAAAGCTCACAGAAAGGCCTTCAGCTGCCTTTTTCATGTAAGCTGCACTGTCAGTAAGGAAAAGCAATACATGGTCGTATTTTATACCTTTTGGCCAAAGTAAGTGCATGGCTTCATTGAATAACCTAGCTACAGTGACATGGTTTGCAACAAGCATTTCTTTACACGTTAGCAAATAAGAACGTTCGCAAGCAGTTTTGTCATTCTTCAACACACCAACTACAACATTTCCTACTTTTCTGCCACTTGAATCAGTGGTTTCGTCAATGCTCACCCACAGTTTTTCGCTATCACATACTGCCCGAATTCTCTGTAAAGTTTCTTCGTAACATTTTGGGAGATAGTTTTTCCTTTATGTGGATTCGTCTGGAGGCTCAAAATTAATGTACTTTGTTAGGAAATTTCTCAGTCCCGGATTATTTATTTTACCAAGAGGAATGTCGGCGCAAACAAATGCTCTGCACACATCTAAATAATACTGGGAATATTTAGATGGGCCTGCATTTGAAGTAGCTGGTTCAGCTATTAGTAATTGTCGCGAACGCACACGCGAAGCAGCCGCAGTATGCTTATTTCCAGACAAATGCTGGATTACTTGAGAACGTTGATCTGCACGTACTGTTTTAACACACGGTTGGCAAAATAATACTTTTCCATCGGTAGTGAAAATGCTTTTAAATTCCACTACATATTGTTGAAGACGCGACCTTGTACTCGACTTCGCTTTTGGCATTATTTTGCAGGTTACGACACACGCATTTACGGTGAATCACTGTTTCAATAAAAAGAATAGCAGCGGACACTGAAGGAAATATTTCTTATAAACCCATACAAAATCACACAACCACGGGAATGATATATGGACCCGAACAGCTAACCTTACTCTTAGGAGTGATGAAATTCCACTACCTAATGGTGGGGCAATATTCTTCCGAGTTTCCCATGTCGTAACGGAATTACATCACCTTATCTCTCCGTGATTGCCTTCCGCTGATATTCTATAAACAAAATCCGAGAGGGTTGACTCATAAAGAGTTGGAATGACATCATGCAAGGAAACATCTTGTGCAGCAAATCAAATCGCTGTCTAAATGTAACGACGTAGCCAGTGACCAGCAAGTTTTAGAACTTATGGAGGGAAGTCCATAAATAGCCGAAACATTCAGATACATTATGTTAAATACACTGTTAAAAACAATACCGTAATCATAAAATGAAAATATGAGCATTGTTTTATAACACAGAAGCATTTTAAATTTTATTGATCAACAAATATTGCCGATTTATGTGCTTATTATAGATTTTCTTAAAATATATATTTACATTTAAAAAATGTGAAAATATGTGTTTTTATGTGAAATAAGATTCAGTTTTTACACTTGGGAATGCACAATAGGAATAATGAACTTCGTAACTTGCGTTAAAACTTACGCAAAAAAAAAAATGTAATTACATAAAAATCTGCTCCCTACTTATGAGGTGTCAATTTGAATGACCTGCACCAGGCCTCTTCGGGGGCCGCACGCCATCATTATATTATGACTTTATCTTGGGATCCGGCAATTGTTCACGAGCTTTCCTAGTGCCTCTCATTTCCTGATTAAACACAGATTGAGATGTTTCTCTATTCTAAAGTACAATATATGAGCACTATATTCAAATTCGAGGCAAAATACGGTACATACACCACGCAGCCTTTACAACAATAGGTATTATTATTATTATTATTATTATTATTATTATTATTATTATTATTATTATTATTATTATTATTATATTGCATGCTACCCGCCCCGGATTCGCACGGGAGCAGTTATGAGTTTAAGATAATAGGATACATTTAACCGAGGATTTATAAGATTTTCTTGTGTACGACATTAGTCGTTTTTTCTTCAGTAATGAACACGAAAAGATTTTGTTTTGACGTAACACGCGAAATAGACACGTAAAGCTGTCCGTGAGAGAAACATTCTCCACTGAGATAAACTCCAGCCACGCTAAGTGTCGGAACAGTTTTTTGTTTATTGTCATGCCGGCAATGGGACTTGTTTGAAATCACAAAGCAAATCTGAAGGAATCTACGGATTGACGGTATTGAGACGGCTTCTCCTGTGCCACACACAGTTAAATTTGTAGCTTGAATTAAACCGTTTCTCAAAATGTTCACTACCAATCACCTCCCACATTGGCGGGTGTAGATGGCGTAATAATATAATATGCAGCCCTACTTTCAAAACAAGCTTGTGTGGTGGCAAAGCGGAAGGATGTGGTAGGAAATATGTAGGTTAATAAGCAGCTTCTCCACTATTGACTGCTGTGCACGCTGATTAATATCCTTGAACCTGGGCAGTGAATTCGGAGAAAGATGATGACTCCCTTTACCCATGTGAAGTCATTCTTTCTCTGTCCTGTGACATTCGAGAATACCTTTTTTGGTCATTTTTATCGTTACAATCATGATAAACGCACAATTTTTGAATGCAATGCCCTGCGACCTATATTCGCACTCCGTCTCGGCATGATGGATTATTATAGACTTTATACAGATAACGAAAAATGACTGGAAAATTATTAATTATTGTATCGTAGGATTCTTATAATTCCTTGATTAAAAGTAACTTTTCACCTTCAATTCACAAATGCCCCCGTGTGGATCAGGTTTACAGTATACTAATATATACAGAGAGACTGTGAGTTCGTGTCTATGTAACTGGTAATCTCAGAAACTACTGGGCAGACTTTGAAATATATTTCACCATTTGAAAGATATCATCATTCTGGATAACATAGAATATATACACTATCTCGGGATATGAAAGTATTCTCGTGAGAACGGTGATTTGTGCCCTTCGGCACATTTTAGCAAAGGATAATGCAGGCGAAATATCATATTTATCGTAAAAGGATGGGACAAAGCCCAACGATGGGAAGAACTAAACTCGGCAAGTCCCTATGGAACTCCGAAAACCACGCTTTAAGGTCTTAAACTAGCCGTTTACAAGCTATTGGTACCACACTACTCCGCTATAGGAATCGGACAAAAAAATGGCCGGCCGTAACCATGGCAAAGTCAACTGAAGGGTTCTAGAATAGGACAGGTGTTCGAAGTAGGCAGGTGCGAGAGTGTAGACAAGGCCAAGGAGAGATTCTCTTTATTTAAACATTTTTGACTCAGAGCGAGCGTTAATCACCGGGCGAATTGGCCGTGCTTTTAGGGGCACGCGGCTGTGAGCTTGCATCCGGGAGATAGTAGGTTCGAATCCCACTGTCGACAGCCCTGAAGATGGTTTTCCGTGGTTTCCCATTTTCACACCAGGCAAATGCTGGGGCTGTACCTTAATTAAGGCCACGGCCACTTCCTTCCAACTCCTAGGCCTTTCCTATCCCATCGTCGCCATAAGACCTATCTGTATCGGTGCGACGTAAAGCCACTAGCAAAAAAAAAAAAAGAGCGTTAATCTGCGAGATATTTATTATTTCTGGACCCATATTTCTATACTGTTATTAGCGTAATGAATGTGAATAGCACCAAATTACTTTTGCAATTGACAAGACCGATTACTGAATAGCGTTAATCTCCATACTATTATCAGCGTAATGATTTTGAATAGCACCGAAGAGATTCTGTTTAAATATTTAAAAATCATAGACCAGGCTATATGCCGAGTTACTCATATGGTTACTGAATCCACGTTTCCATACTCTTATCGCGATAATGATTGAATACGCTACCTAGACGCTTAATTCTATTGAACAATGGAGCGCGCCAAGTATACCTTAAATTCTATTTCCGAGAAAAGTGTTTATATGAATATGCTTCGAATCTCTAATACTTTTCCAAAAATAACGTTCTGCTGCATTTTGGCCAATGTGTTATCTTTGGTCCCATTGTCTTGGTTTCTTTCATGTAAAAACTTCACGGACCGTGCTGAAATTCGGCAAGCATACAACTGGGACATTTTGTTAACATACAGGCTACTTATTATTACAGTGTATCTCAAGGAGACCTTCTAGGGAAATAAAGTGTGAAGTAAGTCATAGAAAAACATACTCCTCGGACCCTTAAAATTGAATATCGTACCTGACCGGTTAGTCCTATTAAATAACGGACCCAGCGAGTGTACTTCAAATTATATGTCCTTAGAAAAAGGTTTGTAAGCACTTCCTTCGTATTTCTGACAGTATCTTCTTATGTGCTTTATGATCACACTATCTCTTAAGCGGGCCATGTAGCGAAAGAAAATATGAATCAAGACAGAGGAAAACGTACGTCTGAGACCCTTAAAAGTGAATGCGCTGCCTGAATGGTTATTCGCATTAAATGGAGCAGAGCAGGCGAAGTTAAAATTCGATTTCCCAGAAAAATACTTACAAGAATTTCCCTCGTAACTCTAATCACCGGGCGAGTTTGGCCGTGAGGTTAGGTTCGCGCAGCTGTGAGCTTGCATGCGGGTGATAATGGGTTTGAACCCCAATGTTGTCAGCCCTGAAGATGTTTTTCCGTGGTTTCCTATTTTCACAGCAGGAAAATGTTGGGGCTGTACCTAAATTAAGGCCACTGCTAATTCCTTCTTACTACTAGCCCTTTCCTATCCCATTGTCGCCATAAGACATATCGGTGTCGGTACGACGTAAAGAGTGTGAACTCTAATCGTGTCTAAGAAAAGATTGTTTATGTGTTTTGGTGCAAACATTTGAGGGTTGGAGTGTGATGCTCTTACTCTGAACAAGTAAATTAAACCACAATATGGCGGAAGTTGTACCATTTAATTCGAGAACAGTTGCACACATCCGTCTGTGATTCACGGTGCCCACTCACCGTCTCGCCTTTCCTTTACTTTTCGCAGTAACCAAGTACAAATTATATACAGCTGGCTCAGCTTCAATTAGAGGGGAGTAAAGTAGCGCCGCGTGTGAGTCTACCTTATTTTGAATGCCTTTGATCAGCAAGGAACATGTATATATTGAACAAATGACGAAATAAAAACAGAAGCACACTCGGTCAGCTATCACGGCATGGAGGTTCACTGCAAGATACTGCACTAATATAATATAATATAATATAATATAATATAATATAATATAATATAATATAATATAATATAATATAATATAATATAATATAATATAATAATGATCGTTTTACCTATCGCTGTCGCAGCATTCCTGATTCTTAACATTCTCTAGGTTGTTGTGACACATTTTAGCGATATGCCCTGTAAACATACTGTTGTTTAGGGAACCGTTTTACACGATCTCTATACGCAGACTAATTATCTCATACTGTATATGTTCAAAAATACAACACTAATACTAATTATTCCGTGGAGCATAGAGGTGTAAGAAGGTGAGGAAATGAATGCGTGGACAGAGAAAAGATCAAAATATAATTTAAAACCCTAAATTTTGGAATGTTATTTCTTTCCTTTTTTTTTTTTTTCTGAATTGACTTAGGTGAACAACACCAAATAACAATTGGATACATAAAGGTTAGCTTGTCAGCTCTAGTAACAATATTAGCAAAACACTAGAATAATCAGGTACAGAATGAGCTTGAAGCTCCCAAGTTACAAATACAAAAGAGCGTCTTTGCTCCACACAGTTAACTGACTAAGAGACTTCTCGCCAAAACTTATTACAATCAAGCCTCTCCAAGGCGCAATCAATGTTTTTACATTAGATAAAATATATACAGTTATCACGGTCTTACTATCTCGACAGCCTAAGTTACATTTAAATAGGAAGAGGCAATAAGTGCCCATTCTACATTACCTTAGTAATCAACAGGAAAGGTTAAAGTTATCGGCCGTAAACCAAAATGCTAGGAGGCGAACACTTGTACTCCTGTGAAATACACTTGAACTTTCTTAAAAACCCTATGTGGGCTTATGGCCCAAGGTTACAGAGGAGAAGCCTATACTACAGAGGTGACTAGATGGGGAGAAAAATGTAAATTCCAAAAAGAAGAAATAAATTTCAAAGTTTACGAATTCATAGTCAACCCAATACCAAGTTGAATAGGAATTAAAAAAGGATTCACACTCTTTATTCCCTGAGTTTAAGAAACCACTGTAGACTTGTTTGAAAGTTTACATTGAAAGGTTAAGTTTTACAATCAGAACGAATTTTTCAAACCTTCCCCTCAAGTTAGCTTTCTAAACTATGACATGATTAAAAGATGTCTGCCATTATCTTGAGCTGGTGGGCCTCCCGGAGATGGGCAAGGCTTGCCCCTGCCTCCTCTACGAACCCCCTCTAAACCCCTTGACTGGTGCGATGGAAAAGACAATATGGCCCAAAAGGTCCCAGCTTTTATAGCGGAGAGGAAGGTTCCAGAATTCTCTGGGCCGAAGCTCTGTACACACCCACAATTCCTGTTGGTCAATTTAATAAATGTCCAAACTATGCGATTGGTCGAAAATTTTGAAGAAGAAGAAGAAGAAGAAAGGCATAGCGGTGCTAGTAACCTAAAAACAGAAAAAATAATTTATAAACATTTCAGTTCAGTAAACCTCTAAAAAACAAATTTCTTTGAAAATTAATTGTTCATCTTCCCACCAGAGTGGGCACATAAATCGACAGTGGAGACACCTGATGATAAAGTCAGAAACTTTTTGTGGTAGACAGCTTACTGTACGTACTGCAGATAGCCTTCTGAAAGGCGCTCAGTTTAAATGCATGGAGAGGGTGTACTTCCGGTACACTAACCACTAACCATTAACCTTTGAATTTGTACTTACACAGATACGTATTGAAAAAAGGTTTTTCTGTTTGAGTTAATATTGCTGTCATGTTGGTTTTCTGTACATTGACAGATTCTTTCAGACTATCAGAAAACCGTAGAGACAGTCTTTCTGAGAATACGAGGGCTGTAAGTAAAGTAGCGGCAATATTGATATAACGTAATGTTTAATGAACTAACAAGTACAATCGCATTCCATTCTATCAATGTAGTCACACGCAAAGTCTATTACCTTTTTTCCAAATGTCGGGAAGTCATTGGGGTCTGTTGGCAAGGCGTTCTCTGTTGATTACAGCGACGGAGCGCCCTACTACGTGGAGTACAGATGCCTCTACAAATAATTCCCGGATAGTCCGTGGATGCTCTACGGAAACGAGACGTCTCACGATGTCAATCTGATCTTGAGGAATAGACGGCCGACCTGTGCGGTGCAAATCCGCAGTCTCATTCAGACCCGCAAAAAACGCCTTGACCCATCATGCAACCGTCCTGTACAGTAATGCATTCTCGCCACAAGCTTCACGTAAACCTCGATATTATTCTGATGCATTTTTGCCAGGGGTAACCTCGATTTTAGTCCACGAACCATGATCTTCTTAAAATATGCTTTAGAGCGGTTAAATTGACACTGTTCACTTCAATGCCACACAGCAACAACATTTCCAACTGGATACCCGTCAAGTACACACCACACATCATCAACAGCACCACCTGACCGATCTCATATCCAATTTGCGCATGCCCGATCTCCTGCGAGCGTCTGGACTACGTTGCCACTGTTGTATTTATAGTCCTCGTATAAAAAGGCAGGTAGAGAGTCAGTATTACAATGAAAACTACCCATTGAACAGTGACTGTCAGTAGGCAAGGGTGCCTGCCATTATAATGAAAATTCCCTAACCCAGTCTTCACAGGAGAAACGGTGTATGGCAACCTCTCCCTTTAGGTCGTGGAGTAAAGCTAAGAGCTATGTGAAAATGAAAAACGAAAATCCACAGCCTGTTTCCATTCATTTGACCGGGTGAGGAATGGAATGAATGAAGCCTCTATCTAGTGGCGAGGATTGGAATTGTGCCGGCTGCCGAAGCCTGCCGCACTACTCTGGGCCAATGATTAAAGAATGACAGATGAAATGAAATGAAATTGGAGAGTGTTGCTGGAATAAAATATGGCAGGGAAAATCGGAGTACCCGGAGAAAAACCTGTCCCACCTCCGCTTTGTCCAGCACAAACCTCACATTGAGTGACTGGGATTTGAACCGTGGAACCCAGCGTCGAGAGACCGGCGCGCTGCCGCTTGAGCCACGGAGGCTCTTAACAGCTATGTAATTTAATAAAATCATACCTACATCGTGTACACTACCGTTCCTAACTTATACAATGTAGAATTCAGTAGCGAACCACGGCTGCACCATCCAGTGCATTATATTTTGAACTAGTGTGTTCGACAGAATGAAAAACTGTTAAGTTACAGGTTCTGTGTTAGGCGATCTATGACTGAGTTTTAATTAATTCTGGCCGGTAAATACCAAATGTTTCACCAGAAATCTTTTATACATCTACATCATACGACATGGAGTGTCGAATTGACATTTTTTGCCATCCTTCTAAAATCTGAGACTACATCTGCCGTGTTTGAATCCACGATCTTTGGTTCCGGAGAATTACTCCCTACCACTGATCCACGGAGGGAACTATTTGATTTAACATATATATTCTTTATAAATGAATCACGATTATGTGCCAGCTCTTTTGATGTTTGTTGTCACATAAAACTTCGAACACAGGACAGACGTAGTGGGTGGGCTACTTGCCGTAAGAGCTACAGACATTCACTCATATCTCACGAGACTTCTTGAAATAATTATTGCAAACAGAATAAAGTAGGGATCATGTAATGTTTGGCCACTTACAGTCACCCTTCATGGTTTCTTACTTCACTCTTTTATTTGCATACGTTCGTCCCTAAGTTATTACAGACACTTCACTCCTACATAAAGCTGAATGTGAAGAGGATTCTCTGGCAGGCTTGACGGCAACGATAAAATGCAATGTAAATATGTATGGACGGCTTCTTGCTCCACCTGGCCCAGCCCATAAACTAGAGTTCCGAGGGACTGGAAATGTTCTTGTTCCTCTGTAGAAATATTGCATTTCCACCCCGTGTGCCGGGGTGGACTTAAACTATAGTCCATGTATCCAGTCCAGTTCACATTTTTAGAATCTTATCACTTGGTGCACTGTAGACTGTTAACAATGCACTGCCTTTCCATATCACAGAATGATTAAGACCCACGTTATTCCCGATTCGGACTTCTACTTCAGTGTCGTAATGAAAAACTTATCTATCTAGGACCTTAAAGAATTTGATATCGATGCCTGGGATTATCCAATATTTACTATTCATTTGTATCTAGAAACTACATAACACAGATCATTCTTCTTAAAATGGTGTGCTTCTGGGAAAGCTACTATGGTGAAGGAAACGACATTACATTTACGGTAAATTTCACTAGTGATCTGTAAGAGAAACTTCGCTTATCGTACCTGCAAACTGAAGATATTAGTAGTCCTGAACTTTCAATATATTTTCGTTTAATAGGTCGTATCGGTTATAAGTGACAATGAAGAACTTTAATTTTGTCGTGAAAATAGAGTCTTTAACATGACAGTCGAACTACTAAGTATGTGTCACCAACTCTCCTTACGTGCCAGTACATTGAACTAAAATATTAGCCTGAAACCAAGAAAACTGCCCACTGTACGGAGAAGGCTTTGCATTCTGCTTTACGGTTGTTATCAGAAGCGAGAATAATTTACTAGACTTGTGTACAAATATGGGATTAGCAGTTGCTAAGTTACGCTTCAAGTACAAAACTATTCACCGTCTCTCATGGGAAAGCAACGGTCCCAAATCCATTAGAGACTACGGTATATGATAACTTAATTTCAGAAAGTACTGGAAAACGTACTGGCATTTCCTTGGATATGCAGATACAGACCACTATCAAAACTGTAGTAAACTATAAACTAGCTGATGTACCCGTACTTTGCTTCGGAATTCTACACTGTGTACAGAGTTGTAGGTTAGGTAGTGAACACGTTGTGAGTAAGATTGTATTAAATTGTATAGCTTTTCACGTTACCCTAGCAACACGACGGGGAAGTCACCAAACGTCTTTTCTTATGTGAAGACTGGGTTAGGGAGTTTCCATTGCAATGGCTGGCTCTTTTGCTTATCATCAGTCACAATCAAGTTGGGTAGTTTTCATTATAATGAGAGACACACTCTCCACCTGCCATGTAACATCCTCAGGAAGACTGCCTTAGTGGTTTTCTCAATTCAAATCAACATAGGTCATTACAATAACGCCAGTAGGAATGTTGCGAATAAAAGCAATGCTATCATATGAAATACTCGATTAAATGAAAAACCACACATTTCTCACTTTTAACGAACAGTACTACGCTGGCGATCTAACAGTCCAAAGTTCCACCGCAGACAGCCGTGAGCCCTGAACACTTTTTTAATTTCGGGTTGTGGGGAGCTGAGTGGAGAAGGCAGAGGCGAATACTTTAGAGTCCCAGGGCAAAAAAGATGCCCTTTTGCTCATCTGTTTAACAGGGGTACCCAATGTGTCGGAAAACCTCAATTAATTACAGTGACGAGGGGAAAAACTATCTGAATTGGAGACAAATTTTTCCTCCAAGTCAAAGGAGAAACCTCTTCTTCGCGGCCAATTTGGAATAAAATGAATGCAGAATTTGATAAAAGTGAAGAAGAAGAAGAAGAAGAACCTTTTCTTAGGAAACCGTTCTTCTCGGGGTTGAATTTTGAGTTATTTAGTGAAGTGTGGTGCTGTAATTTGGAATAGGCCGAAATTGTAGTTCTAGACCAGGTCATAAGTGAGTCTCTGCTTTAAGTGTGCACACTGTCATTCCAATCAGCGTGTCAGAGTAGGGATCGAGTAGCTGGAATACTATGATGAACCAGTGTGTTACGTACCAGGAGTGTCATAAAATGTATGAACCAGAGGAATGGCATGCTAAAGGAGAAAGTTAGCAGACTCCACAGCTATTTCTCGTCAATATTCAGACACGTTGTTATACTCGGTACGCAGCAGTAATCCCATCTATCGGAGATAAGTGGCAGCATAAGAGACAAAGAATATCACAACAAGCAGTCATCAATGTAATGTTATTGTTGACCAATGTTATGACCTTTCGATTTTGTAGAGAAATGTAGTTTTCTTCCGACTCCGAAATACCATTCTTATCATAGTCGGTACAGTTAAACTGAATGAAACATAAATGATCGGAAATTGCATTCTCTAAAAGTTTTGTTATATAGTACTTCACGACAGGACCAATAACATAGGTATTTTAAAAAATAACTTATAGGCTCCTTACTCTAAACTACCATTTTATGCAGGGTGAACAAAATTGTTTATAGCTTAGACTGTAGTTTCTTATTCCCCAACACTCTATACCAATTTTCTTTAAATTCTGTTTATCCATTTTCTCGTGGCTCGGCGTTGATACGGACTTAGGAACAAAAATTCAAATTCATGAATATCTTCGTTATCACAGCCGGTACGGTAATAATGTATAAGACATAAATGATCGAAAATTTAATTCCATATAACTTTAGTTATGTATTATTTATGGATAGCACCACTGATCACATACATATTTGAGAATTGAATTTTAGGCCCTCCCTTAAACTACCATTTCACTCAGCGTTAATAAAATGATTTATAGCCTAGATTGTAGCGGTTCATTCCCCGACTTTAGATAGCGATTTTTATTAAATTCCCTTCAGCCGTTTTCCCGTGATGCGCGTACATAAACACCTAAAGACAGAAATTACGGAAAAGTAAAATGTGCATTTCCTTGTTACTGTGGATATGGCCGATATAGATATGCCAGTATTTTTAAATTCTGAGCAATGTACTGAGCCCTGACAGCAATCCCTGTGACCATTTTGCACATCTTAATTCTGTATCTCAGTGTTGGGTTATGCCACGGCAAAGCAAAGCAGTCGGAGATCCATGAAGCCTCCACTCTAGGGACGTGCAAGTCCGACGAGTCGGGTCACAGGTTCATATAGTGGACTGTTATCAGTGTGGTTTAAACGTAGAAAGTAATCGTCATTTTCTGCCTAAAATTACGTGAATATTCCGCAACAGAATGTTAAGAGATCTAGGATATTGGCATATTCATCAAGATACATTAACCAACATTTCATTTTATCCTAAATTAAATAACTATCCTAGTATTCCTACGCTACATCAAATGAGAACTCTGTAAAATGTTTCATTTATGGAAGGATTTTCCGTTTAATGATTCAAAATAACTTCGAATGTCAATTACATAATGAGCAAATTATTAGCAACACAAACGGATATAGAAAGAAAAAAAAATGTTACGTTAAAATTGAAATAAACACCTAACTTCTTGCTCTTGTTACAAAGAAATTATAACATCGTCAATCGAAAACAAAAGAGACAAAGTGTCCCACTGCTGAAGGCTTCCAGTGAAAGATCTATTATCCATCACGCATTTCGAAATAAATAACTGGGAATTATTGAATCGTCCACTTCAGAATGCAGTTCCTACTCAAATATCTCATAATATTCCGTCATTCTAATTTAAATCATCGCATTATTTACCGATAAACTGTCTACCTAGCAACTTGAAAACATCGTCATAAATGTAAGAGAAATGTTTGAAAGACACAGGATCGTAACATAATATGTCATCCACCAAAATCATGCATTTAAAAGACAAACTCGATCCTCTCGAACATTCATTGAAGACTGCACCTAGATAAAGGACATCAATAGACATTGCAGCATCTACAATAACCTTCTCTAACTACGTTGATTCTGCGCCTCCGGATTCCACTGCGACGTTTGGCCTGAAATAACTACATCAGCACTAGGCGTCAACTCAAATGATCTACAAAATATCCAACTAGCAAAGAAATGATTTACTTACCATAGGAGATCATATTCCCTTTACGACATGACCCAATATCATTACGTTACCGTTTATTTTGTGAAGATCCTAAACATCCCCTTAATACCGTGCGCTCTGGTCAATCTTGTATTTAAATAGGATAAATGTGACGACCATCTATTAGTGTTCGTGAGTGCAAAATCCTATAACATAATTCTAAAATACGGCCTCGTGCCTAAATAAATCATTCATCACAACAACATCAAAATTCACGCATGACCAACACAATTCCTAACGCCAATGCCATCATCAGGACCTTCACATTACATCATCATAAAATACGCAATCCTAATGATACGTCTATAACCATCCACATCTCATTATCCACATACATATTTTCAAAGATCCTACCGTATCAAACACCTTATCACGTCGCACAAATCGTCATGCACAGCGAATTCACAATACCTAGGAACAATCTATTCAGGCAATTACGTCAAAACTACTAAATACGTTGCCGCATTAACACCACATCACCACAATAATATCACACTTCCATTATCAAACACCGTATTTCTGCACAAGCACATAATATTTGAAGACCACAGAATCGCACGCCGCAAATGCCGAGCTCCTCCGAGGTATTTTGAGCCCCAAGTTAAGTTAACGTTTATCACCATAACACCATTACGGTACCAATAACATCGATGCCGAAAAACCATTCCGTAAAACCTTGCTAGCAGACATTAAAAGAAAACTTACACGAGCCATCGCATACTATCTCAACGTAGATTGACTCACCGCACTAGACGCAACGATCATAATTAATACAACGCAATGATTAACAAATAACGGTCGCCTTCAAGTTGAAAATTATACATGTCAAATCGACATTAAAATAAATACTACTCTACATCTAAAATAAGCAACTACGTGGCGGAATATATAGACGATATTCAAGTACTCATCCTGGGTTGTTGCTCCCCGACGGTGTCACCTTCCGTGTTCAGCTCTCACTTATTAACATTATCCATTAGTGTCCATCACATTCCTGGCCAGATCCTTCGAGGTCCCTTTATTTTAGTTGTTCATGTTAATACGTGCAGTCATCTCATATGTATAACCAATAACTGACGGTTCCATGTTACCTGAAACTCAAAGATATCAATTAGGACAGGGTCATACACCTTGATACAATTTTTATAGTTCAATTGATACACTTGCCTTTGCACTTTCGATAACAAGATATCTTGTTTTACAATATAATATGTGTTTATAATATGCCAATATCACGCTAATATATCTCTTCAACACAATCTTTTCCCCACGAATTTTTGCTTCCGATCCTTTTAAGACACAGATTGAGAGTCAACTTCCTCAGAGACAAAACAAATTCTACAACAACATAATAATCGCAGACGGTTTGCTTTTTAGAATTCTTCTATGCTTCTAGCTCCCATATGTTCTTGACAATTGGAAACATTTGACACATAATGCGTAACGATTTCGTATAAATCAGCTGTACTAGCAAAGGAACTTATTTAATAATTGCTGCCTCGTATTTAGGTTAGTAATCGACAGTTTCATTCTTCATCTCGATCGTCGAATCGTGCGAGACTAGATGTACAAGGTATGGCCCTCTCATATAAACTTATTATTCACACATTTCATGGCCCTCAGTAATATTCTGTCATTGATATTCTGCCGTTCATGCATTTCAGAAACTTTACTTGAGGAATGTGTATTATTCATTTAATCCTGCCCTATGTTCCACGATGTTTTATTGTCTACCAATATTTCCCAGGCACCACGGGGTTTAGAGCTTGTTATCAATCCGCCGATATCTTCAATTCAGCGATGCCGTTCACGTAATTAGACAAGTCAACTGAACTCAAATTCACCTGGAGGTGTGATAACCGGACATAAGATTTCATTGACATTATTTCTCAACATAAACTTCCAATGTGTTCACCAATCTCTTCCTGACATACATTGGAAGGTTATATTCCCCCTCTACTCAAAAATGAAATTTCGTATGAAAGGAGAAATTTCATGTTTATGCATGATCTAATCATAATTCTCTTCTTCAATGAAATCGTCTTTTATCACGTCTGAAATGATCGAAAATAACTCTGTTCTTGAGATACTGTTATACAATATCCTGCCTTCCAGTCTTGTTTGGACTTCATCACTCGTCATCTGATCCGTTGGTCAGCAAATAGACATCCCAAGCATCTCCGTTTCCTTCGTCTTCCACAATGATATTAACTTCTTCCTCATCAACGATAGGGAAACTGTACTGCTTAAGACTCGAAGCATTGAAAATAGAAATGTTGTTGGAATCCAAACTCTGTATTTTATATGCATTATTGCCCAACGCTTCAATAACCTAGAATGGCCCGATGTACAAATGTGCAAATTTGGAATAGAATTTTTCCGTAGGACAGGATACGGCTGGTTTTCTTACGAGAACATAGGTTCCAACCTCCAAAGGTTCTCGAAATTTCTTATGCCTTAACTTCTTGAGACGTTTTTCGGCCTGCCTTTTCATACACGCCTGAGCTTGCTTTATGTTCTCTTCGATGCTAGGACTTTCTTCGACTGGTCTAGCAATGATCTCGTTCCAAGGGCGTCTTGGTTGTTCGTTCATGTGAAGAATGCTTGGAATATTGCCGATAGACTCGTGCCATGTAAAATTTATACAATCGGCTATTGTCGGTAAACATGAAGTCCATGTCCAATGACGTTCATGGCAGAAAATTCTACAATATTTCGCAATTTCTTTCATGACCCTCTCAGCCACATTGGATTCAGGGTGTCTTATGGAACTAAACCGGTGTTGAATGTTCATTTTTCTTAAAGCTTCCGCAAATTCGTTTGACGTAAACTGCGTTCCATGGTCCGTTATTATGCATTTCGGTTTACCCATTTTTGGTATCGTTACTCTTTCTAAACTCCTAATAATGGACTTAGAGTTGGCCTTCCTAATGGGCTGAAGTGATACGAATTTTGACATTACGTCGAGGACTACCAATACAAAACGGTTTCCACGTTTACCTATGGGTAAACTCCCATACAAGTCCATGGCGTATACTTCCCTAGGACGGTCTGGTATTACAGCTATCGGTGGTTGATACAATAATACGGAGTTGTATTTCACCCTCTGACATATATCACAGGTTTTTACTATTCTACCTATGGTTCTCCGGAACCCAGTCCATGTGAACGTCTCTCCTATTGTAGCCGCTAATTTATCTAGTCCACCATGACCAATCATCCTATGGATGTACCATATGAGCTTACATCTTAATTTGCGTGGTACCACCACTCTTTATTTCTTCCTATCTTTATCTATGTATTTATGCAAGATGTTATTCGCCAGCACATAATCATTTATTTGATCTTCGGGCCCATCATTAGCTGATCTTCTCTGACAATACTCAATAATCTCTTAACAAATAACGGTCGCCTTCAAGTTGAAAATTATACATGTCAAATCGACATTAAAATAAATACTACTCTACATCTAAAATAAGCAACTACATGGCGGAATATATAGACGATATTCAAGTACTCATCCTGGGTTGATGCTCCACGATGGTGTCACCTTCGGTGTTCAGCTCTCACTTATTAACATTATCCATTAGTGTCCATCACATTCCTGGCCAGATCCTTCGAGGTCCCTTTTTTTTAGTTGTTCATGTTAATACGTGCAGTCATCTCATATGTATAACCAATAACTGACGGTTCCATGTTACCTGAAACTCAGAGATATCATTTAGGACAGGGTCATACACCTTGATACAATTTTTATAGTTCAATTGATATACTTGCCTTTGCACTTTCGATAACAAGATATCTTGTTTTACAATATAATATGTGTTTATAATATGCCAATATCACGCTAATATATCTCTTCAACACAATCTTTTCCCCACGAATTTTTGCTTCCGATCCTTTTAAGATACAGATTGAGAGTCAACTTCCTCAGAGACAAAACAAATTCTACAACAACATAATAATCGCAGACGGTTTGCTTTTTAGAATTCTTCTATGCTTCTAGCTCCCATATGTTCTTGACAATTGGAAACATTTGACACATAATGCGTAACGATCTCGTATAAATCAGCTGTACTAGCAAAGGAACTTATTTAATAATTGCTGCCTCGTATTTAGGTTAGTAATCGACAGTTTCATTCTTCATCTCGATCGTCGAATCGTGCGAGACTAGATGTACAAGGTATGGCCCTCTCATATAAACTTATTATTCACACATTTCATGGCCCTCAGTAATATTCTGTCATTGATATTCTGCCGTTCATGCATTTCAGAAACTTTACTTGAGGAATGTGTATTATTCATTTAATCCTGCCCTATGTTCCACGATGTTTTATTGTCTACCAATATTTCCCAGGCACCACGGGGTTTAGAGCTTGTTATCAATCCGCCGATATCTTCAATTCAGCGATGCCGTTCACGTAATTAGACAAGTCAACTGAACTCAAATTCACCTGGAGGTGTGATAACCGGACATAAGATTTCATTGACATTATTTCTCAACATAAACTTCCAATGTGTTCACCAATCTCTTCCTGACATACATTGGAAGGTTATAGTACAGACAAAACCCTCATTTTACATATATAAAGATAAATTACTATGACGTGTTCCATTTAATGCCACTAAAGGCTACGTTTCAGTTATATCGTTGTCCTAGTTGTATACTACGATATTTACACGGTTGTTTTGCGATAAGAGCATTACGTTTCGTTTCTATGCTATGATTCAGGACGTGTTTTGAGGGACATCTAAGATGTTCTTGGAGTATGAAAAAATTAGAATTCACGATATCTTAGTGTGAACTAAGAGAAGAAGAATAATGCTATATATCCATGCTTACACCTCAAAATCTGAATTTCAAGATGTCTTAACATTGAACTATCGCAGTAATATGAAGCTTAGATATCATTTCCGCTAAACTACCACCACTGTTGGCGATTACGTTAAAAATAATACTTCGTGTTACGGGTTACTGTAGTCACGTCCTAGTTTGTGAACCATGGGCAACGGCTGAGTGGTCCAGTAAGTGGTTCTGAGATTCGGCTTAGAGCTGCTATGGAATGGGATTGGTCATCTCGGATATATTCCGCTTCATGGCTCTACTTATTTTCAGGCGGCTAGGACTATAAAAACCACCGGTGGTCCCAAAACCGTTAAGGAGAGATCCTCACTGGAACTATGTGTGAGTAAGGGTAGCCTACTATTTCACTAAATTTTAACCGAGCACTTTCAAAACGTTTTAAGTAAGCCTCGGATCTATGGGAGAATCGGAATCCCACTCCCATTTGCCAGGTGAGGGATTCCTTTGAAAATAACTTGGCGAACAAAATGGAATTCGATGGACAGCTGTTAATATTAATGGGTCTTATGGAAGAAAGGACGTAGAAATGGCTGAGTCAGCAAAGATGATGCATATGGATCTCTTAGGAGTTAATGATATTCGAATAATGGAATATAACGTGGAAGAGATAGGAGATCATAAAGTGTACTGTGCGTTATAAAGGGAAGAGCAGAGTGTGAGGTGGGACTGTTCATCAAAAATACTGTTGCATGTAACATAGTTCCTGTTAGGCACGTAAATGAGCGAATGGTGTGGGTAGATTTGGCAATTTGGAGGAATTAGGACGAAAATTGCCTCAGTGTATTCACCATGCGAGGGTGCAGAAGAGGATGAAGTTGACAAGTTTTATGAAGTATTGAGTATCATCGTACTCAGGGTCAATAGCAAGGACAGGGCAAAGCTAATGGGTGAGTTCAGTGCGAGAGTTGGAAGTTGAACTGAAGGATACGAAAGGGTGATGGTAAATTTGGGGAAGTTATGGATGCTAATAGAAATGGGAAGCATTTGTTGGACTTCTATGCTAGTACGGGACTAGGACTTACCAATGCATTCCTCAAGCATGAGGATATTCACCGCTACAGATGGGAGACTGGGGGCACGAGATCCATTACATACTATAACTTAACCGATTTGAATTCAGGAAATCTGTTAGGAATGTACGGATTTTTCGGGGAATTTATCGATGATACGGACGACTGTCTGATCTGTAATGAATGAAGTATTTCTGGGCTAGGACAGAGAAAGTGAAATCTGTCTGCAGACAAATAAAGGTAGAAGATTTCCAGGTCGACGAAATTAGCCAGAATTACATGTATATTATTAGTGAAAAGTTTCATAAAATGGACAGTAAGCAGGTTTAGTATATAGAAAAAATGAAATGAATAGTGCAAATATTCGAGAAATGTAACTGGAATCTGAAACTCTATAAGTGAGAATAATCTTCATAATAATTGCAAAACTTATCAGTGTTTTGTTTTACTAACGATATAGAATCAGATGAACTTATAATAGATCCCAGGAAATCACTAGAAAGGTGGGAGGAAAATTTTGAAAATCTTCTCTAAGTAAAAAGGAATCTTCCTGGTGACGTCGCGAATTACCGAACTCATAGAAGATTACAATGATATTAGAGAAATTACGCCTGAGGGAGTGGAAAGGATGGTAAATAAACTCCAGTGTCATAAAGCAGCAAGAATAGGTGTAGACCCGAAATTCTGCACTATAGTGGGAAGGTAGAGATGAAATGACTTCACAGAGTAATAAGATTAGCATAGCATGTAAGTAAGATACCTTCTGATTGGATAACAGCAGTAATTGCACCTAACTGTAGGCAAGGGAACAGGATGGATTGCAACAACTATCTATGTATCTCCTTGGTCAGTATTGTACCCGCCCCCTACACAAAAAAAGGCTCCGGCAAAATATCTACAGAGCGTTAACGGGTTGAAACTATAATAAAATAGGCGCTTATCTAACATGACCTTAATGGCATACAGGGCAGGAGAAACGGGGCATACTTAACTACAATGAGAACATAATCAAATTAAAGTTTGAATTAATACAAGCGGTTTATTAGACGTTGATGACAAAGGGAATGGCGCATCTATATTCACAAATGAATTACATTGATTATTAACAATTGTTGTGGTTTATTTATCGTCTTGTAGTCGTATGTGATAGATCCGAGTATTGTTATCGCAAAGCGATTTGCCATGACGTGATGCGAACGGAAACATTTATCATAAACACTGAGGCTATATTACATTATTGACAAATGAAATTAACATTCATGCAACAAGTCTGAGCGATCCTATTCTAAAAACACACAATTATTTCCCAACGAAATAACACGAAAGAAATTATACAAGTGTGGAACAAACACCCAGGTTTGAACCGACCCTCACTGGAATACGATTCGCCCGCCGATGGGGTAGAACCATCACTGACGCTAATTATAGTCACAACATGTCACATAAAACAACATAAAGGATCACATATTATATACAATGAAAATGTGAGGCACCCCATTCTTCATTTTAGCATTGTGGAATATCAATGCCGGCGTAGGGAACTTAACTGACGGTCCCGGGGATGAAAATATGGCATTGAAATCCCTAGCTAAATGATACTCAAATGAGTAACATTAGTAAACTAACAAATACTAGTACCAATTACCGTGTCGTTTATAAGCGAATGCTTCATTCTGGCGTGTTGAATATTTCCCATTATTATCCGATTCATACAGGCCTTCTTCTCTTAGTTCAGGGCCTTTCCTATAGTGGCGGATACACACACAAGAAAAACGTCTGGTTGCAAGGTCAAGCGCCTCAACCCCCTACCACGGGCGGTCAATAGCCTCGCCCTCCACAGGCATGCCATTTCTTTAAACAAAACACCTCTCCCGAGGTACGTTCACAATAAACTGAGGCCTATCCCTCATTAATCAAATTGCATCGGTGTCAAATAAATCACCTCGATTAAAAACATATATTTTTCATGGCCCAATCATGACTTCAAATATCTCACCCATCTTACAACACGACACCGCTTTTTATGATACCAATATTTGCATGGTTACTATCATCACGATTATTATTATTATTATTATTATTATTATTATTATTATTATTATTATTGGTTTCATACTATCTACCTACGTGATTTTCTTGGTAATTAGATCATACTGAGTCATCACACCGAACTTCCTGGTAATTACGATGTAATTAAATAACCCAGCGGCAATTAATTCATAATAAAAACCTAATAAATTTATGATTAACACATAATTAATTTCTAATTAAATCGTCACACGGTAATACAATAATGAATTAAATATTCACATACTAATCAGCTCAATCAAATATTCACACTGTAATTAACTTCTAATTAAATATTCACACAGTGATTAACCCAATTAAATATACATACGGTAATTAACTCAATCAAATATCCACACGGTAATTAACTCAATTAAATTTTCACACGGCAATTAACCCAATTAAATATTCATACGGTAATTAACTCAACCAAATATCCACATGGTAATTAACTCAATTAAATTTCCAGTCGGCAATTGACTCAATTAAGTATTCACACTGTAATTACCTCAATTAAATATTCACATGGTAATTAGCTCAATCAAATTGTATTTAAATTATGATAAACCTTATCAACTAATCCAGCTTAAATTGTAACACTACCTAGCTAAATATTTCAAAGGAGGCCTGGGGCATCAGTTTCGTATACATTTCTCGTGACTCTGGGACCTCATATAGCATACTTATATTACTTACCAGTCATGCATTTATTGATACTGGGTCAACTACAGCCTGGCTTGAATTACCCTGAATTTACTAAAATACTAGTCTCTTGACGCATTAACTGAACACAAGCCTCCCAAAATAAACTAAGTAAATCTTCTACCGCATGCAAACCTATTAGATTATTGTCTCCCTTATTTACAATTAAATCACTCAGACCTGTTATTAAGTAAATAAAATAAGAAATAAAAGCTACGTGCCCCATTTCGGCACTTCAACATTTAAATAAACTTATATCCCTAACATGATAGCGTTAGCTTATGATAAATAATTCCCGTCCCCTCTAATCAGGCCGTGTACATTTGAAAAATACTCATCTCCATCACTTGATGACACATTTGGTTAGCTCGGGAGATCCATTTCAGGTTTTACTGCTGACCCATTAGCACCAAGGCGATCACTGATAGTTCCATTCCTCCTTTAGGCTGGAAGTCCATAGTTCCTGGTTGATGAAGCCGCTGGCAGTAATCCTGAGCACACAACACGTCACTATTTATTTCAAAATCTGTTTAGTTACGTTCAGCGTGAACGTCCGGCCACGATTTCGGATATTACTTCGTAAACCGCCGTTCAGTATCGGATTCCGTGTACCTCTCAGCCACTCTACCTTTGTTACTACCCGACACAGTAGTGCCGTAGTAATAATAATAACAATATTACGATTCGTATTGAGTGCTCGCGGACGTCACAGTTTTTTAAGTTTAATCACTGGCATCATGTACATCAAATCTATGCAATATTTACATGAATTACACTATTTCACTTGAAATTTAAGTTTTTAATCACTTAAAGGATCCGTGAGAGCTTAGCTAAATATAGCTCCGCCCTTAGTAAGCTGCGAGTCCGGAATGAAGCGCTTCGCACTCGGCGTGCTTTTTACAAGGAGGCTATTTCCCCCACTCCAAATCTGCATATAGCCTATCCACGGCCCACTAGAGGTCAAATAGTACGACCATCAGGTGACCAGTATTCACGTGATGTGATTGAGACACCTCCGTACGGTTATTCTTCGTAGGATCTCCTGCAATTAATTGAAGTTTGTCTTGCTTCCCCTTCCATACTGGTGTGAACTCCCATGTCAAGGAGGCGTGATGACACTAAATAGATGGCCCTTGGTACTTTTCCACACAGAAACAACACAGTATTATTTCTCCGTCTGAAAGTTATCGATTAAGTGGGCATTAGACACTCTAAATAAATGTCCCAATTATAGTTATCTCTCTTAAATCGGAAGACGACTCCAGAATTCGGATTTCATTAATTTTTATATCATAGATAATTAAGTTGGCTAGTCTGAATTAAAGATGGCTCCCATATTTCATTTCGAAAGTTTACTTCCCATCATTCTCTTAGTCGTGAGGAAGGGATGTCTTCTCTCGAGTTACGTCATAGTGAACCCCCGATTGCAGCCCCACCCGGGTCTAGATGGGCTCGACTTCTGCTGCGGGCCCCCGCTACACAAAGGAAGCATTGCGCAATAGATCGCAAATAATGAAATCCTGTAGTATAAATTTAAAAGACTCATTTTACCTGTTTTATTGATATGGATATTAATTAGTTTCGGTTTTATTCCCTCAAAGATCATTGCGTCTGTAATTTCAAAGACCAGTATTGACCCAAGGTCCTTGGATCATGCCCCTGTCGGGTGCAGTATACCAGAGAAAGTGTTTACTGGGATTTTGGAAGGGAGGATGCCATCAGTGGTTGAGAGTAAGCTGGTTGAAAAGCCAGTGTGGTTTCAGAACCAGAGAGTGCCTGTGGGAAAAGACGTTTTCCGTTCTGGGGGACTATGGGATTAAGTGTAGATTGTTAAAATCAATCAACGGCGTTTATGTGGATAATTGCATATTTCATAAAAGAGTACCTGGTGGTCTGACAAATCTCATACTTTCACTAAATGATTTCGATATTGTTTTAATATATTTCAGAACTAAATATTTGAAAAAATGTAACTGTAATCAGAAACTCTTCAAGCTAGTGAGAATAATGTTCATAATTATTGTAGAACTTTCAGGGTTTTATTTAACTAACGATGAGTTCAGTAAAATATATTACAGTTCCTTAAAGTGATCCACATCTTAGTAGATAACATGTTATGCAGAGAACTGTTATGCATTACATGCTTTCTGATCTACTGAAACAATACAGGGCATTATATAGAGTTAAATAAGAAAGTAACTGAATAATATTTTGCCACGGACAATTAACTGTTTCAACTCCGATTTAATTGACTACTTCAGGATGCGCGAAGGCATGAACGATTGGATGTACTGGGAGCGATCTAGTGTGATGAATGTAGTCTCGGGCTCTTAAATGAAGAGGGATACTTCGTTCGACACAAGCTAAGTCATACTTGGAGGAAGTGAGGAAACAAGCAATTGATGAAGTGAGAAGCTATGAGGCAGCACTCTCTCGTTTTACATTGTAGTTATTCAATTGATTACATCCAATGCATTCATGTTGAGCGGAATGAACGTAACCTAATTAATGCTTGACAGGATGATGTACTAAACCAAAGTAAAATACCTTGGCATTATTACTCATGAACATCACAATCATCATCACTTCCATACTCCACATATAGAAAGGTCGGCATTCCTGATAACTCTCATTCAATCACTTATCTTCGTATTTCATCCATCCTTTATCGTATTTCTCACCGCGGCCAACTTCCAGATAAATGGATCTTTTATGTAGCTCCAGATGTAGGCCTTTCCTTTTTGGAGTTCAAACTGCTCTGAGCAGTCATTCATTGTTCATGCTCACTGCAATATATATATTAAGAGCTTTGAGCGTGCATTGCTCAGAATTTAAAAGTAATGGTATTATTGCATCGACCGTGTCCACAGTAAGAAGGAAATGCAATTTTTGATGTTGCGTCATCTCTGCCTCCACTACAATCTAGGCTATCAGGTTTTTTAATTTACGCTGATAGATCCGTCAAAAACTGTGTGAGAAAGTTGCTTGTTTACTCTACGACCGTCACTGTCAACTTCATAATAAAATTCTAAGTCATCTGAGCTTGATGGCATCATAATAGTTCAATTATTAAAATTGCTCTCTGGATAGAATGAGGACCTCAATTCAGTCCCAGATCATCCCGTGTTGTGTGCTTAACACTTCCTCCGCATGGATGCTACTTAATGTAAACAGTGTGAACGTACCGTTGAAGATCCCAACACTATGATCCCAATTTTTGTCACCTTGTTATCTATTGGCCGTCGCTTGCTCAGGAAAGAGCTATTATTATTAAATCAAAAAATAAAATATGTTCTTGTAATGGGATGGACATCGTATTGATACTAACTCTCCGAAATTTCAATGGCAAGCATTTAGCTGTTTCCTGCACAACGATGAAATTACTGGCAATTTTTTCCAGAATTTCTCAGCGCATAAAGTCGAGTGTTGGGTTTCTCTGAAGAATCTTGGTTAAAATCTTGAAGATCATCGAAGGAATATCCGATGGCGTAGACTTTACTGTATAATTTGTGTACGTAATGTGGCTGTGGCACATTTATAAATTACTATACCAACAGGGCAACTCTAAACATCAACTGTATGTTGAGCACTTAGACCC